>NC_137888.1:192123995-192537013 GCF_963455335.1 Martes martes | reverse complement strand
CTGAATTTTTTACAGTGTTAGTTATAAACCCCTAAAATAATTTATAATGGAAATTATGAGATGTCCTTCGCTATGGAGGATATTGGTCGTAGGCCCAACGACAGAACATGTGTTCATGGGGCACACAACTATATCTACGCAATACACATACACAGAAAAGGGTTCTGTTCGCTTAACTCAAATTTATTCAGAACAGTTTTATGTTATTTATTTTCATGAGTTTTAGACAAGATCTTTTTTAGCACATTACAGAGGCCTGGAGGGGCTTTCTGCATAAAAGACAAAGCCAAGCACTGTTAATGCAAAGTATAGTAACTCAGTGTTTTGAGAAACATGGCCAAACATATTTGAATATGAAGCCATCAGGCCAAGAAATCTTGGTGTCTAGAGCTGAGAACAAAATTGGCAGTTGAGTTCTCATTATCAGGAGATTCTTACTAACTTGTGGCCACTTGGCCCAACCTATCTCTACCTTACAAAGATTCATATGCACTTTCCACAAAATATTTGGACAAGAATATTTCATATCTTTCATGTGGTGGTAAAACATAAGCCATGAGAAAATGCCATAGAAAGGACATCTGTCCCCCACTTTCATCTGAAAATGCCATAGAAAAGACATCTGTCCCGCTCAGGTTGCTCTGAAGATTAAATGAGCTAATACATGTAAAATGTTTGCCTGGCACAGTGCCTGGAACAATAAGCACTCAGTACACACCAACTATGATTATTATTATGTTTAACTGACATTTTCATTATAAACCACACTCACAAAATCTGCATCAAAATGCTCAAAAAGATACTGTAACAAAATAAGAGTGCAACACACAAATTATGCTAAAAATCTAAGACCCAAAGATTAGCTAAAAACTAGGGCCTATGCCATGCTGAACACTGTGGAGGAAGAAGCTAAGAGAAAACACAAAACATGAAGCAAGAGATGATAGCAGGTCTGAGAGTAGAGCTAAGAAAATCCCAGTGCAGACAACTTACCTTTGGGAAGTGTAAGAATTTTAATGTCTTCAGGGTGCTATTTGGGGTTCAGAAAGAATCTTTCACTGGAATAAGATCTAACAGGACTTACAAAGATTTCACCTTCAAAAAGTAGCATTGAAAGAGCAAGATAAAACTCCAGTCAGAGTTTGGGTTGTCACCCCTACCCTCAATATACACATGTATTTCAGGTAATTCAGGAAGCTGTTTGGGAAGCCTCTTCATTATACTTTTAAAAGCTCCCTTTCCATCATTAAAAAGGCACACATTTCTAATAGGTAAACATCCTTCAGTTGAACAGACTCGAAGCATGACTATTCCTAAGTAAAGCTGCTTTCATTTTCCAAAACTCCTGGGCACACTTAAACCAACGTGTGAAATTCCATGAACTCCAGGGAAGGGGTGCGGGGGGTGCTAATATGCTTAACCTTACAACAGTGAGACCCAGTGAAAGACAGACTAACTGACTAACCCACAGACCAGCAAAATCTTAATGCCTAATAGCAAATCATTTTTAATAAAGAACCAATCAAAAATTTACTAGAACATGAAGCCGACTTTAAGAGACCACTTACCACAGCCTGCCTAGAGAGTCAGACCTTCTGACGTTGGACTGCCATCTAAGCACAATAATATTTCAGTAATCTCTAACAAAACATACACGTGTCACAGCTGAAGACACTTCTTACTCATCATAGTAACTAAAGAAAGTCCCCAACTGCCACCAGATTCCCTGACAGTCTCACAATTCCAGATTTCAAGTTGATCGGTAGAACAACCCAAATGTCCAACTAAATTTTGTCTGGCTAAAGTCTGACTTAAAATGTGAAAAAATAAGACACATCAGTATTGTTCAAGTCTTATTTTTTTTTTTACAAAGTTATTTGCTCTATGTTGTGAATTGTATTAAGACCAATGAGTCACAGACCTACACCCCTGAAAGAAATAATATATTATGTTAATTTAAAAAATAATAATAATAAAGTTATTTGCTCTAGTGAGATAAAAACCATATATTATTTCAAACTTGGTTGTTATTTATCCCTACAGTTGACACAACTGTTTTATTTTAAATAGCTGGTAAAATGTTACCAGAATGGCCTTAAAATCAATTTCATAACTCTTCTCCCCTAGTACATGGGAAAAGCGATGTCCAGAAAGTCCACAAGAAAACTAGTTGAAAATAGAAAGTAAATCTCATTCAAGGGTGCCATCTAGTGGGAAAATCAGGTGGTTGTCATGTTGCTAAGCAACCTTTGGATGGCATGTTTAAAACCCCAGAATCTTGAAGCTTGGAAAAAACGTAGTTCAGTGTTTCCCAAAATATGTTCCTTGCTAACAGGATTCTGTCATCAAATGTATTTAAGTCATGCTGGGTGAAACATTGGAAAATATGTCTTTACTACAGAGTATCTCACAGCCTAGAATAAACTCAAATACATTGGGAATCTCCAAAGGGAAATGTGGCATTTGTCCCATGTATTTGATCAGGGAAACTCTTTACTTGTGGTCACCTCTGAACTCCTCAGAGAGCGCTGGAGTTTCTCAAAACAATGTTTAGGAAATGCTGATTTAATCCACCTCCTGCCTCCACATTTTACACATAAGGTTTCCAGCAATTTAAGTAACTTGTCCTGGTTCCCAGTACTGCCTGTAGCCTGTCAAGCAGAAGTGACCTGAAGGAAGTAGACTATAGGACATTTTCCTCTGCCCCTCTCCTCTAGCATTAAAATTCTACTGTGGAAGGTCTGGAGGCTTCATTTTAAGTGCCTATGAGGCTGAAGGACACTCTACTGCACTTAGATGATACTAAGTATTGATTAAAAAATCTAAAATAATATTCTCCTTTCAGGTTCTCATGGTTATTATTTTTAAAATATGGCTATGGATTGATCCTAATGTTATGTATCAACATGGGTGGTAGTTCATCTTTATTTATAGTTATATTTTTGCAGAAACAATTTCAGAGTGTAAAAGTTACGTCTGATGTCTTCCATATATGTCCCATTTGAGTGTGAGCCTAAAGGACAACCACAATACCTAGTAGTGATTATGGAGAGCAAAAATCAAAGAATTAGAAGCTAGAAAAATAAACTCAAAGAAAGGCAGACTTTATATAGCACTCCCTCCCCCAAATACAGCAAATATTACATAGGATAGTATGTATTACACAGTAAATATTACATAGGATTACAAAAGCAGCTTCCAAGGATTGTTGCTACAATTTATCCTGAAAAACTAAAATATATTTTCATTTATAAATAAATTTAAAATTTAAAGAACAACAACAAGAAAACAATTGTGGCTGTTATGTTTATGGGCATCCCAAGGAATCAATGAAGTGTCAGCCTCACAGCTCCTCTCAGAGTACTTCGTTCACCTGCTTCAGTATTTGTCACTGCTATACCATACAAGCTGGTTATTCTAAGAAGGAATTATGTGTTCACAAGACTGAAAAATGGGGATAATAATAACTTGAATGAAGATTATAGAGTAAACACAAGTAGTAAGAAATAAAGTACCTTTGGTACTGTTGTTTTTTTAAATAAGGGTCAAGCCTAGCATGGAGCCCAGTGAAGGGCTTGAACTCATAACCCTGAGATTAAGATCTGAGCTGAGATCAAGAGTCAGACACTTAACCAACTGAGTCACCCAGGAGCCTCTTATTTGGTAATTTTCAAATCATTTTGGTGGTTGTATAACATCACTACTAGTTTTATATTTGTCATATTTGTCAATAAGATAAGTTTTATCTTATTTAAAAGTTTTCTCTTATTGGGGCACCTGGCTGGCTCAGTTGGTTAAGCATCTGCCTTCAGCTCAGGTCATGATCCTGGGGTCCTGGGATGGAGCCCCACGTAGGGTTCCCTGCTCAGCAGGGAATCTGCTTGTCCCTCTCCCCCTGCTCTTTCTCTCTTGCTCACTCTCTCTCAAATAAATAAAATCTTTTAAAAAATAAAAGTAAAAAAAATTTTTTTAAGGGGGAAATTGTTCTCAATTATCTTTGGGCATAAAACTGTTCCTGTACTAAGAATTATCTCTAAAGGATAGATTCCAGAAGTAGAATTACAGAATCAAAGGATAAGACTCATTTACGTTGACAAGCTTTTTTCCCCAATATGATTGTCTTAGTAATTTATGCCAAATATGAGACTTCTTATCACTCAATTAAAAATAAGAGGCTTGAGAGATAACTGTAGGGGTGCAGACCACTCTCAAAGTCCAGGTGGAACGTACACAGCATTTGGAAGGCTCTGGAAATGCTCAGTTGTTTCCACACACACTCAGACTTTAGAACCCTCTCCCATACATGAAACACAAATTCTAAAAATTCCCAAAACTCAAAAACCGTAAGTTTTCAAAAGGACTTATGCTTCCAGTAGGTGAAAAAAAAGCTCTCAATTAGGACCCCAACTTAAGATATTAACAAGAGATTTAGCACTTACATATAGAATTGGTGTCTTAATCAAATTAACAGAAACCTACATGCAAAGTGGAAACAGACAAAAGTACTGTCAGTTTGGTTGGACAGGTTGGAAGAAGCCTGGTGCCCAAGTTTGAAATTGGCACTACTCTGCACCAGAGAACTAGCTGTAATTTCTTTATATCTGCCCTGGAAGCTATCTATCCACTCTGATTCTGCTCATGGGTTACAGCAACATGATGGGATGTTGTAAAGCAATTCTAAGAGGCATGAACTGATATGAAATATTTTCTTGGCCCTTCACATATTCCCCCCATACTATACTCAGCCCGAGTTAACTTTCCTCAGGAGTCTCTAAACCACAAATTTTTTTTTTTTTTACTTCTAAAACTCTTTTGCTTTCTGTATATTTTCTGACAGGACCCATGAGTATTTCCAAAGGCTTGGCTTAGAGTTAGAATGCACAGCACATTAGGGACTGAGAGGAAGATCCAGCTCTGATTAACTTTTCTTTCCTTGCGTTGCTCCAAACAGGATTCCCAACATACCAACTGGCCAACTGACCCTGCCACACAACAGAGTAATCATTCATTCATTCAAATATTTATTGTTTTCTTATTATGTGTCAGGCCCCATGCCAGGTTCTGAGAGTCCAAAAAGGATGTTGAATCAATAATTCTAGCTTCACTCATTTACCAGCTGTGTGACCTTGGCCAAGTAAGCTCATTTCTCTGAGCCTCAGTTTCCTTAACTGTAAAATATGATAATAAGGGCCTTCTCACAATATTAAATAATTGTACATGGTTTCCAACCCCCATAAAATATTCAAAAACTACAATTAAGTCATTAATGTGAACAAAATTAAAAGCATAATTAATTTAGTTGATTTTGGTTAAAAATCATAATGGCAACTAAGAGACAATGTGCAAAACATAATCTTACATTTGATGTACAAAAATATAATGTTATATCTTTATATCTGAATTTCAAAGTAGCCTCCAAATTCCTAGTTATAACCCCTGGTAAAGAACAAAGGTACAGTAACTTAACCTGGGCAATTAGAAGTAACTCAGTCACCACTACTTAAACATCAGTCTTTTAAAATTCTCTTCCTTCCCCATCTTCTCATTTATCCTTAACTTCCTAAATGGGAAAGTAGCCTCTGGGGCATATTTGCCACCTACAGGTAGTGTCTGAATAGCTGTGCCACCTTGGATTGGGTGTTGATGTCTGGCATCAACTGATGACTGGAGCTCCTGCCATAGACTTCAACAAGGTCCACGAACTCTGAGCCCTTCTCATCCCTGCCCCAGGACTCCCCAAGTCTTCCAGTGCTCTCAGCATCTGACATGGCTTCCCAAGAGAGTTCAGGACTTCTCTGCTTCTTTGCCCATACCACACTGGAGCTTGGGTTTCATAGGGCTGTCCTCAGCCCACTGCCACTTTTCCACCCACAAGACCAGTTGAATGTGCATCATCGAGTCTCCTGCTGCACTGGGAATCAAGCTAAGTTCCTCCACTGCTTTAAACGCCTCCTGAATTATCCTCAGAAACTTCTGGATCTGAGGAAACCATATCTAATTCTCCCTTCCTTCACATGAAATGGGGCTGGGTGCAGGGCAGCTCTTCCCAGACACCCACTCACCTTCCAATTCAAACCACAACCCCTTGGAAAAACAGTGGGCTGATATGCTTAAGGACTTGCTGGTTGTGTGACCTCGAGAAGTGCTTAATTAATAGTTTCCATATCTGTAAAATAGGGTAATAGTAGCCATCTCACAGGAACACTATGAAGACTAAATGAGATAATAATATATGCAAAACCTCTGGAATGAACTAAGTGCTACCCAACCCATACTACCCTTTCTAGATTTTTCCTTCTAAATGACTTCTGGTCACTGCACCATATGTATAAATTGTGCTTGTTCCAATAATAAATTCCATCCTCCTTGATCTAACACCTTGAAAATTCATTTGCAAACATATGCCCCAAGTTTCTGCCCATATAAATTGGCGAAACTTTGCAATTGTTTTGGCATATCATATACCTTAATGCATCATAGTTTAAAACCTTCATCAAACATGGCAACTTGATAAACAACTGCAGTTCATGTAGTTTAATCTAAACTAAACCAAATGGCCTTATCCTTATTGCCCCAATCCCAAGGCTCCATTTCTCACCCTGAGTAACTCTTGCAACTCATATTTAGATTTTCACCTAAGTTACAAAAATAGAAACACTTGAGGAAATTAGCTAAGTTAAAGGCTATTTTCCATGGCATCAAGTTCAAGGCCAAATTAATATGCTGATGCTTTAAGAATTAGAGCCAAAGTTGAGGATCTGGCACATTTTACTTTTAAGCCATAGCTTTGTGAGTATGAACTTCATCCCTTCATCAGCTCTAGTCATATCTTCTTTTTAAAATATGATTGCAGGGAAGCCTGGGTGGCTCAGTTGGTTAAGCAGCTGCCTTCGGCTCAGGTCATGATCCCAGCATCCTGGGATCGAGTCCCACATCGGGCTCCTTGCTCGACAGGGAGCCTGCTTCTCCCTCTGCCTCTGCCTGCCACTCTGTCTACTTGTGCTCACTCTCGCTCCTTTCTCTCTGACAAATAAATAATAAATAAATAAATAACCTTTAAAATATGATTGCAGCACAGAAAGGGGGTTAGCATCTTTGCCTATAAAAAGGGAAAACACCCGGCCAGAGACTGAAAAGCAATTTCCAACAAGTCAGTAATTACAGAGGTCCACCTCAGTGTCCAGATTCCCATCAAGGGTTTTGTTTTGTTTTGTTTTGTTTTGTTTTGTTTTGTTTTAAGTTGAAGACATCTTTTCAAGGCAACAATCAACTCAGCTTACAATGAAATAATCAGACATTCTCAGAGAGACCCTCTCTCTGGGCTGAATGCCTTCCTGGGCTTTCAGATCAGTAGCTTTGATAGCATTTTGAAGCAAGACAATCCTTTCTTTCTCCATATCACATCTTACACAGAAGCCCAACAAAGCCAAATGACTCTGGATGAAAACAGGACTAGGGGCCCAGATTCCTTGCTCTGCTAGGTCTCACCTCTTGGCTGATCCCAGCCTGCCTCACAGAACTCTAAGACCCCTCAATGCCACTTTAAAAGCCACTGCCTCAGATGATCTAAACCAGGGGTCAGCAAACTTTCTCTGTAAAAGGCCAGATAACACACATTTTCTGCTTTGCAGGCCATAAATGGTCTCCTGTTGGAACTACTCAACTCTGCTATTGTAGCATAAAAGCGGCCACAGACAATACGCAAACAAATGGCCATGCCAGTCCTCTGATAAAAGTTTATCTAAAAAAAGAAGTGACCAGCTGGATTTGGCCCATGGGCTGTAGTTTGCCAACCCTAAACTAGAGACATATCTTTTAACTGTCTCTTGGTTCAACATGTTATTCAAGATGGAGAAGTGGAATATATCACAGAAAGCACCAGAAACTCCACTTTGTACAACTTGAACGCTGATTTATTTTCCATTTACCTCTAATATTTACCAAAGTTGTTAAAACAAAAATTCTGTCTTAGGGGGAGGTGGCTTAGTCAGTTAATTGTCCAACTCTTGGTTTGGGCTCAGGTCATGATCTCAGGGTTGTGAGACTGAGTCCCAAGTCAGGCCACACCTGCTTAAGATTCTCTCTCTTCCTCTCCCTCTGCCCACCTACTCTCTCCCCATCTCTTAAAAAAAAAAAAAAAATCTGTCACATTCATTTATCGCATAGCTGTTTAGGGCTTTAAAAAACTATTGTTTAATTCTATGAATCACGATCATCTCAAATGTGATCTTTTATACACAGTGAATTTTAATTCTTGGAAGATGTCCCCTGAAATTCTTCCTCCCCCCAAAGTTTCATCTCACATAAGCATCATATAAAATAAGGTTTTGCCCTTCCTCCCTTGTGTATAAATAACTGATATCAAGAAAAACAAGGCAAAATCAAGAGTTCTTTCATAATAAGCATTACACCACAGTGGCTAAGGATATAACAGACATAGGGGGGAAATGGGTTTTGGAGTAATTTTTAATATAATATCTAAGGCACTGCTTAGAAAATTATTACTTATATATGTATGTATATTATATATTTATTATATGATATGATACTATAGTAAGACCATTCTGACAACAACCAAGCAGAACTCCTGTCCTAAGCATCAGGAAAAGAATGCCCAGAAGCTATACTTGTTGCAGGAGGTCATTCCTAGCAAGTCAGGCTTCACTGGAGCAAGGATGAACAAACTGAGAGTTTTGGACGGGAGGGGGCTGGAGGGCTGGAGGTTGGGTGAGCCTGGTGGTGGATATTAAGGAGGGCATGTATTGCATGGAGCACCAGGTATGGTCCCTAAACAGTGAACCTTGGAACACTGAAAAAAAAGTAAGTAAAATAGAATTAAAAAAAAAAAAAAAAAAGACCCAAGCTGGGCCCTCTCACAGGTTCCAGTTGTATCTATAAAAGATAAATTCAAGGGCTTAGCATTGGCTAACTGACCATATGGACCAAGATGCAGGATCGATAAAGCCCATGCTCAGAAGAACTGGATCATCCTTTCAACCCTCAGGTCCCCCACCCCACTCCTACTGCCAGCCCTTCCTCAGAATCAGTAGCAACCAGCACTTGGATTCCACACACTGCCCTTTCAGTAAAGACTCCTTTTCTAATTGTGCTAGCTAAAGTTTTTTGCAACAGAATCTTAATTTCCACATATGCTGTCTGTTCCAATTCTCATTCTACCTTCCCAGCCACACCTCTCAGTCTGCTCCAGAGAGAAAACAAATTTGCTCCATCAGTCTATTTGGTCTGCACTTGGGGAAAGCAAGCTCTATGAGAATATCGTGGGGGACCTCCAGGAAACCACTCCTCTCCAGTAAGTCCTGGGACTCTCTGCCACTGCCAAACACTTCTCATGGGAAGCAGATGAGAATAACAGACTTTCCATAAAAGTTTAGTGAAAAGCTTACCAAATAAGGTAAAAGAAGATTGAATAAGATGTCACCAAGGGCCCTTAATTTCTGCACCAAGTGAAACAAAAAACAGGAGAACATCGCCCCCGTGCTCCACCCCCAGAATGGCAACTCACAATGGCTCCCAGAGGATTACTGCAAGCTCAGATAGTCCCCCTTCCAATCTCCCTATAGCTGTGTGACAGAGGCCAGCTCCAGTGCCAAGTACTGCTCACAGAGTTGAAGCATCCTTGTGAAATCAAAGATGGCAGACCCAGATTTTGGCTCTGGCAATTAGGCTCTAGAGGCTGCATTATTATTATTATTTTTTTTTTATTTGACAAATACAGATCACAAGTAGGCAGAGAGGAAGGCAGAGAGAGAGAGAGGAAGAAGCAGGCTCCCTGCTGAGCAGAGAGCCTGATGTGGGGCTTGATCCCAGGACCCTGGGATCATGACCTGATCCGAAGGCAGAGGCTTTAACCCACTGGGCCACCCAGGCGCGCCTAGAGGCTACATTATTAACCACTATGCTGTCCCTGTTCCCCCTTCAACCTCTGCAGCTCCCTCCCTCCCCTGTCTAGTCCATCCCACACTCCAGTCCAGATCAGTTTTCCTTAGGGACAACTTTATTACTACCACTTCCTTGCTCAAATCTAGCAGCAGCATCTTGTTCTCAGGCCAACTGCAGAATGCCAATATGATTATGTCCTATCCTTACATAAAATCTTTTAGTGATTCCTTAAAGTTCTAGAATAAAGTCGACTGCTCACCGTGGTTTACCATACTTACAAAATCCCTCCCTGATGGTCCTCTTCAGCATGAAAACCTCTCTCTCTCTTGTCCTCTCTGTTACAGGTATTCTAGACTTCTGCTGTCCACTATGGTAACCACCAGCCAGGAATGGCTAATTAATTCAGTCCCTTGGTTGCAAGAGCCACACTTCAAGTTACATTTCATAGTAACATGTGACTATGGCTACTATAGAAGACAGCACAACTCTAGGGAGCCTCCAGATTTGACTTAACTATGCTCTTTGCCTCTAATTCATGCCCACCATCCCCTCCCAACCTTCTCTTTGACTTTCTTTTGATCCTTCAAGGCTCAGCTTAAACACCACCAATCCAGAGTCCTTCTTTGCCTCCTCTGAGTAACTGTAAACATTCCCAGGAATATTTAATAATTGAAATGATTTAACCATGTGTAACCTGTTGTTTCCCATAAGGATCATCACTGTCTATCTTATGAACAGCTGTATCTACAGTGGCTGGTGGGCAGCCGGTAATGACTTCCACCTACTAACCTCATTCTAGCATATGATACGTTGCAAGAAGGGGAAGCCTCACCAACCTTCCCTCCCAAACTGCCTCTGATTCTCAATGCCTTTGCTATGCTCTAGCCAAATTACACAACCCACTGCCCTGTGGACTTGTCCTGCGTGTTCCTACCCTTGAGCTTTTGCTTGGTTGCGCCCTGTCTTGCTATCCCATCCCATTTCATTCCCTGAAATCTGTCCCCTTTCAAATTCTACTTCCTATAGGGGTTCTCAATACTTAATGGAAATTGATCATTCTTTATGCCTTTTATAGACCATGTTTGGTATTACTACTCTTCAAGTGTCTGCACTATGACTAGAAAGGCTACATCATCCCAGCACCCACTACTGTATCTGGTACACATCTTACACTCAGTGAAGGTAAGGTGGTAGGGAAATATCGAATCTCAGAGCCACCAACAAGTGACAATCTATGAGCTGGGATGATTAACAAGGATGATAGCAGGATAGGAACTTCAATAGAAAATTATCTGAATGACAATAGATTAAACAGGCCGCTGGGAAATGTGAAGAAGCTCTTTAACATACTTTCGGCAAAATGACTGTTTTTTTAAAATGGCAGTGTGAAGGTCAAATGTTGACTGACAGATATTGTATCATACTAGCTGTCGATTCCATCAGAAAAATTTCATACCAAATCAGAATTTATATTTGGATTTCATCCTTTGTTCTTTCTAAAAATTACCTACACTTGTCACCTACATTTTGTGAAGTGTAAGATTCAAAAATTTCCTTTAATTAAATACCATTTTATTCCAATTGCAAGATGAAACTCCATATTAAATTTATTAACTTTACTCATTATTTTTATAAATTTTGATCCTAATTTGGTCTCAATATGGACATCCTCATGTAAGGAGAACCTCCTTCATGGAAGTTATAACCCCGTAAATATCTTCCCCGCCATGAGCTAATTACCCTAAAACAAAATTATCCTATTACTACCCACAAGGAGACTAACTAGAGAAGGCATTTTCAGAACAACAACAACAACAAATCACGGTACCAAAAAGAAAGATACAATACTAGCCCATTTCCATTCATTTTATGGTCTTTCAGGCAGAAGAGCCTTTAACCTTTCACTCTTGGGCTTTGTGTAATTTATAAGACACTACCAAGTTCAAAGTGATTTTTATTTTTAGCCTATTAATCCAATCAGCTTTTGATTTTCTCACTGACTCAGAAATACAAGAGATTTCTAACATACATTTTTGTTCTAGCCCCCTACATACTCACAGAAAGGGAAAACTTGAGAAATTTTCAGTAGGCCAGAATAATACAGAATTTTTAGTTTGTAATTGAAAACTAAAACAGCTTTTAATTTGTTATATTAAGCCTAACTTGTATAAATGACTTAACTTTCCCACCTAATCCAAAGGAACTCTAATTTTAAATTTCAAACAAACATTGAAAGACCAAAATGGACAGGCTGGCAACTTGATAAAATTTACTCTCATAGTCTAATAAAACAAGCTGAGGGAAACACACTGCTTAAAAAGTTTGATTTTTCCTCCTCCCAAACCCTTCCACACTATATGCTGCTGACTTCCTCAAGGTATTAAGGAATATGAATTTTAACCTGCTGGGCAGCTTCTCCAAATTCGGTTACTAAATGGGACGCGGTTCCTATTTCCTAATTATACCCAGCTTGGTTGAGGATAAAGATGTAAATAGGAGGCTAAGTTATTAAAGATAACAAAAAAAATTCAGGATCTGTCATTAGCAAGAAAACAAGGGAGATTTCATAAATCTTTGGCTACTTTGGCTAACATAATAAACATGCCAGATCCAAAGAGTGCAAGTAACACTCTGTTATACATCCAGATGAAAGAAAGGGTATCCGAAAAGAGAGGGGCACCAGGGAGGCTCAGTCAGTTAAGCATCTGCCTTCAGGTCAGGTCATGATCCCAGGGTCTGAGGATCCACCCCTGCATCAGGCTCCCTGCTCAGGGGAAGCCTGATTCTCCCTCAGTCCCTACCTCACTGCTTGTGCACTCCCAAGCTTGCTCTCTCTCTCTCTCCCTCCCTCTCAAATAAATAAATGAAATCTTTAAAAATAAATAAATAAATAAATAAAAAGGAAGAAGAAGAGTTGAGAGTTCCCAGCACCATCTTCACTAAAAAGTAGTGAAGCCAAGTTAACATTCTGATGCATGAGAACCTTCCTGGATCTGATCTCAAGTTCTCCACAAGCTTTATTTCACCATTGTCAAAACCCACAGGAGATATCTAAACATACTTGCACTAAAATTATCTAGAAGTCCTAACTTAGATAATTAAAGTTCAACACACTAAGACACTCAACTTACTCATAGGCGAATCTGTTCAAGTCCTACTTACTCTGCACACTTCTAACAAGCTTGGCATTCTAATTCCAATTCTCCAGATAATTAACAGTAAAAAGATGGAATGTGAATGAAGTGCTAGAGACACCAATATTGTTAACAAGGATAGATGTCCTCTAGAACCATAGGAGGAACTCTAAAAAACACCAAAGTAGACACGAAAATGAGATAATCTGAGACCACTTAGGAGAGTGGCAAATAACCCTGTATTCCCAAGGCCATCCCAAGGCAACCACCCCTTCACGGGAAAGAATAATAATAATAGACACAGCTAATCTTGACCCTGAGCTATGAAGAAACGTCTCCAATCTGCTGGGGACATTCTGTATAAGAAAGCCAAGAAGTATTCAAATAGCTGAAATCTATAAAGACTTTCCTCAAAGTGGTTAATCATTTTTGAAAGTGTTGACACATAGAGGGCGAGGCTCTGGTCACTTGGGGAGCTGTCTTATAAGGAAAGCTCCCTTCTCCTACACCATCAGTTAATGAAGCACTGCATATATACACTCCATGTCGGAAGCCGTTCCAAGGACAGCATTCCAAAATCAGCTATAACAACAAACAACAGATGTCCTGAAAAGGCACAGATATTTCTTCCCCACACCCAAACTGTTTAAGGAGGGGGGAATAAATAGACCAAAAAAAAAAAAAAAGTGTGTGACCAGATAAGCAAACTATCAAGGAGTTGAAAAACAAAATTTCAAGTTTCCAATGAAGGCAAAAGAGTACCAAAAAAAAAAAAAAAAAAAAAAAATCATTCTCATTTTTTCATTTTTACAAAGAAGGAACCAAATAAATTTCCCTTTGTATAAATGCCAGGTCCAGAGACAGCTCTTCCACCATGAGATGATGAAACCTAAAGAACTTCCTCAAGGGAGTAGACACTTTCAAGTAGCAAATTTTCATTTTAAAATAAGCATATTTAATGCTATTTTCTCCAGTTACAACAATGTGAATGGCTGTTAAATACTAAATTCTAGTTTCTAAATCCTGTAATGGAGGCAAAACAGCCCATATTCAGGGTAGGGTCAGGTGAGGGTATGAATCCTCCACTTCCAGCCCCTAGTACTAAATTACTAAAATCCATCAACTTAGTGCAAAACAGGACCGAGACATCTGGCTGAAATGCAACCACTGTGGCCAACCCTGAAGTGTCATAAGTGTGTTTCCCACCATCATAGCAGGCTATTTACTTATGTATTTATTTATAACTTCTTCACCTGCTTCTAGAAAGACCCTGAGGATCCTGGCTGATGAACGGCCTAAAAGACCAGCCCTGCAATTTCTTCACACGTTTACTTTACAACCTGAAAGAGCTTAATGGAAAAACCACACTCTCATCCAAACTGTCCAGAATACATGTAATGATAGCAAGAAGGATGAAGCAATCCAGTGATTCCTACCTTATCCTCACCTTGTCCCTACCACAGCATACAGGAATAGGGTAGCCAACTCCTCCTGATTTGCCCAGCACTTTTCCAGTTTAAAAACTGGAAGTCCCTTGGGGCGCCTGGGTGGCTCAGTGGTTAAAGCCGCTGCCTTCGGCTCGGGTCATGATCCCAGCGTCCTGGGATCGAGCCCCGCGTCGGGCTCTCTGCTCAGCGGGGAGCCTGCTTCCTCCCTTCTCTCTCTGCCTGCCTCTCTGCCTACTTGTGATCTGTCTGTCAAATAAATAAATAAAATCTTTAAAAAAAAAAAAAAAAAAAAAAAACTGGAAGTCCCACATCCTGGATCCCCCACTCCTGGGCAACTGGAGCAGTCAGTCATCCTACATGGAAAGAGTGACATTCATACATCCCATGGCAGTCCAGAAATGTGGTTACACACAACCCCTTGACTTTTTAGTTCAGGGACATTGAACTGTGAATGGGAGTCTGTCAGTCAGACTTGGGTTCAAATCCCATTCCCTCCACTTTCCAGCATTGTGAAATTAACCTAATCCCCAGTTTCTACACTTTCAGGATACAGATAATAATGGAAACCTCCTCAGAGAACTGTGGGCCCAAACTAAGCTTTCTATTATATAAGGTATCTAATATTGCATCTCTTAGTTATATCATCATTTTATTTTATATCATAACCAGGCAATTTAAACACATTATTTGCAAATTTCATGATCCTAACTACCAAGAACAAATCATTTCCCACAAGGCTCACAACTTAGACACACAGTTAAGAATTCTAGAATTAGGGAAGTCTGACTGGCCCAATCACTTAAACATCTGCCTTAGGCTCAGGTCATGATCCCAGGGTCCTGGGATCAAGTCTTGCATTGGGCCCCTTGCTCAGCCGGAACCCTGCCTCTCCTTCTGCCTGCCACTCCCTCTGCTTATATTCTCTCTCTTTCCGACAAAAAAATAAATAAAAATCTTTTTTAAAAAATGCTAGCACTAATAACCAAAAAAATGACATCATCACCAAAAAATCCAGGTGAGGCCCTTCTTTGCACTCCAGTCAAACTGACCAAGAAAAATAACCCAGAAGTTTACCACTTGAACAAAAAAGTAAATTTTCTTCCACTGGTTCCCTGTCAATAACTGCATTCTCTCTTCTGCTCTGCACATCCAGAAGAGCTCTCTGTTTGTTATCTGCATCACCAACACTGCTGCCAAGATACGGAAGCATAGAAGCAACCTAAGTGTTTATCCACAGATGAATGGATAAAGAAAATGTAGGGGGCGCCTGGGTGGCTCAGTGGGTTAAGTCTCTGCCTTCAGCTCAGGTCATGGTCTCGGGGTCCTGGGATTGAGCCCCACATTGGGCTCTCTGCTCAGCGGGGAGCTTGCTTCCTCCTCTCTCTCTCTGCCTGCCTCTCTGCCTACTTTGTGATCTGTCAAATAAATAAATAAGATCTTTAAAAAAAAAAAAGATAGATCGATAGATAGATAATAGAGTATTACTCAGCCATAAAAAAGAATAAGATCTTGCCCTTTGGGACAACCTAGAGGGTACAATGCTAAGTGAAATAAGTGAGTCAGAGAAAGACAAATTCCATATGATTTCGCTCATATGTGGAATTTCAGAAACAAAATAAACAAAAAAAGAGGGGAAAAAAGGGACACCTAAATACAGAGAACAAACTGGCATTCACCAGAGGGGAGGCAGGCATATGGGGATGGGTGAAACAGGTGAAGGGGCTTAGGAGTACGCTCATCTTGACGAGTACTGAGTAACATAGAGAATTGCTGAATCATTATACTGTACACCTGAAACTAATATAACACTGTATGTCAACTATACTTGAACAAATAAATAAAGAGGCCAAGTTAAACAGACATTTTTCCCTCTTCCCTGTTCATGTAAAACAGCAGACTATCTCTAGATGGTGATAAAAGTAGAATGAAATAAACAGAATAAACAGAAAAGTAGAATAAAAAGTATCAATCCAAGGCATGACACTAGATAGCCAACAACGCTCACATGACCAGTGCCAAGTTATGTGAACAGCCCTCAAGTCCAAGAAGCAAAGTCCTGAAGAAAAACATACACTAGGTATAGTCTCATGTATGAGAAGAGGAGTATCCCCATCCCCATCTTTCTAGCACAAACACTGCGTCACACCTTCCTTAACTCCTTAAATTATCTCTCCTTCCCATGGTAAGGATGGCACATACACACAGGCATTCGTGCTAGCTTCAAGATGAAAGTGATGTTCAAAGACCTCGTTTATGGGGAGATTCTTTTTTTCAAATGCATGAAATGTGGAAATTAAACAAGCTGTACTTTTCTTATGGCTCCCAGTCACATTATGACTTCTGGGATAATTATTTATATTGTTTTGCACACCAGAGCAGATGCTTCCAAAGAAAGGTGAGAGGGCAGGGCTGTCATTAGCTCATATGGTACCTTTGTATAATTTATAAAAGAAAATCCCTTCCTCAAGACACTTTACTTCTGACTGCCAGAAAACTGTTGCAATATGCTTTTGTTGGAACAAGGAGCTGTGCTGCCATCTTTTAACAAGCTCATAATATATATGCAAATCTATACTGTCCATGATATACATGGTACCCCCAGAGTTGTGCTGTACCTAATCTACACAACTATACATTGATTCTGGACAATGTCCCTTCATCTTCACTAAATCAGAGTACTTCAGATGAACTACTTGTGATCTGCCTAAAAATTGTCCTGACAAGTCAGATTTATATATTGCTTGTGTGGGTGTGTGATTGCATGTGTGCATGTATGTACCCATGTTATATATTATTTTTTAATGAATTTTACAAAAGAAAAAAAAAGAGAGAGAGAGAATTATCTGTCAGGTTAGATTACTGGCCCAAATCTATGAGAACAGCTATTCTTGATATATCAGGATAAGAAATTTTAAAATACATGCTTTTTTATAAGGCAGTGTCATGGTGGGAGAAAGAGGCAAGGGGAAAAATCAGGAGTCCCATAGCAATCAATTTATTCCCAAGGCAAAAATAGTTGTTCTTACCATGAATGATCAAAAATTTTACTAATGGTCATAAAAATAATTGCCCCATTTCAAAATATACTTGCTATATAGCACAGGAATAAAGTTTACCTTGTGAACTTCTTTAAATAGTTTTACATTAAGCTGCCATCAACTTCACCTTTCCCACCTTTAGATTCTGGCCTCTAAGTAAGACCATTAAGAGTTTGCAAGGTCCAGGATAATGGGTTTTCCAGAAATGGGATCCCAGTTTCCCAAGCATCAGGAGGGCCAGACCACAAGAGCCACAGCTTAAAGAAAGTAAATAATTCAAAAATGAAAATCTGTAAACAGGCAGATTTTTTATGGTCCACTCTACTTACAGAGCACTGACTCAGACATACTGCTTTTCCTCATCCTCTTATATCATCACTACAAGTAACAGTAAGTACAACAAGGCCAAGAAAAACAGCTTTATAAAGAAAGGGAGGGAAGGCAGCCCAGTGAGATTCTAGTAATGGCCAGGTGCCCTTTTCCCTGCTTCAGCTGGATTCTCTCCCTTTATTCTCACAACACAGGTTTTCTTAGTCCCATTTTACAGAAGAGCAAGCTAAGTCTCAGAGAGATTGAATAGCTTGCCCAAGGTCACATAGCTATTAACAATAAGCCATGTCTGACTCCACAGCTCTTGCCTTTCTGCTCTATCACACTGCCCTGAGCAGAGTTTTAGGTCAGCACTTCTCAAAATCTTCATGTGCTCACAGGTCTCCTGCAGATTTTGTTATAAAACAGATTCTGATTCCAGAGGCCTGGAGCAGAGCCTGAGATGCTGTATTTCTAATTGTGGTTGTTGGGCCACATTTGAGTAGCAAGGTTTTTGACCAGTGGTTCTCAAGTAGGGACAGTTTTGCCCCCCAGGGGAATCTGGCAATGTGTGGGGACATTTTTGATTGTCACAACTGGGGGTGGTGATGCTACTGAATTTTGTAGGTGGAGGACAGGGATGTTGCTAAATATTCTACAACATACAGGATCCCCTCCCTCCCAGCAAAGAATTATCCATCCCAGTATGTCAACAGTAACTGAGTTGAGAATCTCTGCTTTAGAGGTCCTAAGCTCGTTTAAACTTCTTCCAGAGCTGCTGTAGTTTTGCAAACTTGCACCGGGGTCAAAGGTTGCTCCAGTATTTCATAAATTCTCCTTGAAGTCTGATAGAAAAGTTGATACCATGCAACTGATGGCTAGAGTCTGACGAAGTTTAATTTCCTCACAAATATTCCACCATCACACTGAAGAAAATCAAGTCAGCTGATTACAAAGAAGGGTTTCACAGACTGCCTAGAGTTTCTGTAAAGGTCCTTGTTTCGTAGCACTAGAGTTTACAATTGAAACTGAAAGATAAGGTTATTTTTAGGTGCAAATTTTATAATTTCCTGTTCTGACAGTTCAAACATTTACCCTGTTGACAAGGATCACACGAAACCATCTCTTATTATTCAGCATTAGTTATTGCGACTGACCATCAATATTGCTGGGACACATTCAACTCCCAAAACTCAGTAAAGAAACCAGTCATTCATCTAGATCTTTAATATTTATGGCACCAAAAAACTAGTTCAATTTTAATTTTTGTTTACTGAAATAGCCATACTTTATCGTCTTCAAATGTCATTTTGTTTGATTATGGCATATGCTTTAAGAAAACTGTACATTTGAATATAATGGGGTGTTGAATATAAATTAAGGTGTGGTTAAAATCATATAGCTTTTTGGAGGAGGCAGGAGAGGTCTAAGAAAGAATATGATATGTGTAACATTTTATGGGGGTCCTCCCATACACTGAGGACAGTGCTAGATCCTATGGATGTTCTTCGTCTGGATAGTCACAGTCAGGTAAATGGATATTTAATAATTTCTATAAGAAATAAGCACAGGCAGGGACCCTAATTCAGTCTAGGGTGACAGAGTGTAAAAGTGAGGACTTCTGAGAAGGTAAAGCCTGGGCTGAATAATGCAGGACAAATAAAGGTTGGTCAGGTAAAGGTGGAGGAGGAAAGGTGCCCCAGACACTAAGAGGAGCTGCACAAACACAAGCACAGAGCCCAGAGGCCAGTTATTGAGCAAAGCAGTTGGAGTTTGAGGTGACTGGAGAGAGGAGAGAGAAAGAACAAGAAGACCAGAAAAACAGGGAAGGGCCTTATGAGCCAAGTTCAAAAGTTTGTACTTTGTCCTCCTGGCAATGGAGGATCTGGAAAGGATAGACTTGCATTTGACAAAGATGATTATGATAGCAGTGTGAAGGAACTGCAACAGGTACAAAGCAAGGAGACTAGTAAAGAGGACCAGACCAAAGGTAAGAGCAATGGAAAAGAAAAGCCACAGGCAGATCTAAAAGTCTGTAGAGAGATAAACAAGACTTAGTGATATAGTAGATATAGGGGATATGGTAGGCTGAATAAGAGTCCCCCAAAGATGGCCATATCCTAATCCCCAAAACTTGTGTATACGTTACCTTACATGGCAAGAAGGACTCTAAAGATATGATTGCTAAGGATCTTCAAAGGGGAAGATTATCCCAGATTATCTGGGTGGACCCAATGTAAGCACAAGGATCCTCCTAAGAGGGAAGTGGGAGGGTCAATCAGGGAGAAGGAAATGTAACAACAGAAGCAGAGGTCATAGAGAGAGAGATTTAAGGCTCTAGGAAGGGGCCATGAGCCAAGGATTGCAGCTGGCCTCTAAAGGTTGTGAAAGGCAAGGAAATGAACTCTCCCCTAGAGCCTTCAGAAAGGACACAGACTTGCCAACACACTGATCTGAACACAGTGAAACTGATTTCAGACTTCTGACCCCCAGAACTGTATGAGAATAAATTTATGTTGTAAACCACTAATTTTGTGGTAATATGTTACAGCAGCAATAGGAAACTAATACAGGAGTGATGGAGAAAGAGAAATTGATGAAAACTCCCAGTATCTACATTGGGTAGGGAGCTAAAGAGTGGGGGGCAGTCAGCAAGACAGAGACACAGGGGGAACATCAGTTGGGAGGAAGACAAGAAGTTCCATTCTGGACAAGCTAAATTTAAGATGTTTCTGCAACCCACAAGATGCTCACTAGAAAGTTACATGTATGGCCCTGATGCTCAGGAAAGGGGTTCAGATTGGGGATGGAATTTTCCACAAACTTGGTACTCAGTATATGTTTAATAAAATCTACTGGATTTTCATCTTCTTTTGATATAAAGATTGCAGGAAAATTATCACTCCTACTGTAATGAATATAAAACACACTATGAAGAGTCATTATTTCTACAGGCAAGAATAGGATAGTGGGGGGAAAAAAAGAATAGGATAGTAGAAAGAACTCTATTCAAATTCTAACTCTAACATAGTAGCTATGTGACCCTGCAAAAGTCACACCTATTCTGTGCCTAAGTTTCCTCTACTATAAAGGGAGAATAAGTCCTAACTGAGACTGAATATATAATGAGTGACTGGCACTTAGTTGAGTGTCAAGTACAAAGTAAGTGCTCAGTAAAGGGCAGCTATTATAAGTACTACATATGCATAACTCATTAAAAATATTTTGATGAATCATAAGAATTTTTGTGTCCTCCCAAAAGTTGTAAAACTCCTAATTATTTCATGCTTTCTTTCCCCAGTCATTTTCTAGATACATCAAACACTTTGGTCATCTATCATATTATATTAAAGATGTGTAAGAGGATCTCTTCTCCCAAGAGGCAGATGTGTATCAATAATGATAAACTGATGAGGAAGTGGAGATGCAAGGCGGGGGGGGGGGTTGGGGGGAGGTAGGAAAAGAAAAAATGAAAAGATGGGATTGGGAGGGAGACAAATCATAAGACTCAATCTCAAAAAACAGACTGAGGGTTGCTGGGGGGTGGGGGGACGGGAGAGAATGGTGGGGAAATGGACACTGGGGAGGGTATGTGCTATGATGAGTGCTGTGAAATGTGTAAACCTGGTGATTCACAGACCTGTACCCCTGGGGATAAAAATACATTATATGTTTATTAAAATAAAAAAATAAAAAAAATGATAAACTGATCTATCAGCATCTACTGTGTGCCAGGTGCTTGTAATACTAAAGATGAGTAAGATGTGATTCCTGCTATCAAGGAATGCCCAGTCTTGGGATATAGGTAGGTGGATAGACATATAGATATATAGAGATAAATATATAACCATAAGTAAACTAATATTCATTGAGCACCTACTATGTGCCAGCCCTTACACGTATTCATGCATTACATGTAAGTTACCTATTACATGTATTACATTTAAGTTTATTCAAACCCTGTGAACTAGATATTTACCACACAATATAATCTCCTCTTAACATTCTGGAGCAATTACAAAGTGAACTTGGGATGGTGGAGAGAAGGTCACTCTGGAGTTTGCACAGCTCGATACAAAAGCCTGTGCCCCAACAAGTGACCTCTAAAATGCCACCAGGTGAGGTTTAATTCTTAAGAGAGAACTCAATGATTTGTAAAGGGAGTAAAGGGAGTAAGGACTTGCTTTACAAGGAGACCAGCTGATGTGACCGTAACTCCATAATTCCTGCTTATCCTCTCCTCACCTTTCTTCAAAGAAACATAAATGACATTTGTTGAGCCAAGCCTTGTGCAAAGTGCTTTGTATAGGTCATTTCATTTGAGACCAAAGAATAAACTTGCACAGGTGGATGAAAAGGTTTTACAGGAAGCAAAGAAAACTGCTGATTAAAATTATATTAGGCCAGAAGTCTCCTGTAAATTTCACTACCATTCTTAGGTCTCTTGCAAAAGCCCAGAACTTCTAATTGGAATACAACAAGAAAGACAATTAACCCCATAAAACAATGCAGATAAAAACAAAAAGGGAAGAAAATGACTGAGGTTAAAATAAAAGAGAAGGAAACTGACATATTAAGAGAAAGCGTTTATATGAGGATTATAAATGAAATCATAATATGAGTCAGATCAGAAACCTAAATAGAAAAGGAAAGTTTCAAAGAAAACAAATCAGAGACGGAGAGGAACTGGGAGGGAAGAAATGACTAGAAGTTATTTTGACTTTCTACAGAACAGTAGATACAATGGTTCTCAACTCTGAGGTCAAGTCCCCTGTGAGGTCTTAGGCAAGCTACTTAGCAGCCCGGATGAAGTAATGGGACAATGTCAGCACCTACACCTCACAGGGTTGTTCTGAGGAGTAACTGAGTACAGCACTCAGCTCTGAGCCTGCACCAGAGAGTCTTCTATTTTTTACAATGGCGGCAACAATGATTTATGTTGTTTACAGCACCCTGCCGGGACCTCCCATGACACTCCATCAGACTTTCTCCGTGTGATAGCCCTCAGACAGGCCATGCCACACAGATTTCTCAAGAGGCTGCCGTGATTTCAGAAAATGTGGTCATTTTAGACCATGCTCCTTAAGTCCTCTCACATTTGTGTCTGTGAAGCAACCAAGCAAAAAACCAGCATGCAGAGATAACCACAGCCTACAAAAAGGGAAAAACATAATGAGTTCTTCAAAGAGATTTCATGTCTTCTGGAGAATCCTGTGTCATCATGTGTCAGAAGTTCCCATTCAGCATAAGCATCCTCAAATCTCTACTAAACTCCCGGGATCCCTCTCCCTGTAACAGTTGCTCAAGAGGCAGCCTAAGAATATCCATTGAGGTTAGCACCTGGCAGGTTTTTCAGGCATCTCAAGCTTCCAGTGTGGAACTGGCAAAGATCCAGTCATGTGCAACATTCTGTCTTTTAAAGCAACTAAAGCTTGAGTCCTTAAAACCAGCTAAATCTTGACATGCCTCATAAAAGTATTGCAACAGAGACTGTTGGCAGGAATACCATTGGGTATCATGAAGCCATGGCGGAATACCTACATTAAGTGTTATTTCTGCTGTCTCAGGCACAATCAGGTTCTGCCTCTTCCTTGCTGTATGGACTCTGACAGAAGGAAAAAGATCTCCACTGCCCTTTAAAAGAAAATCACCCAGTAATGCATTCCTATTTGGATGTGGATGGAAAAAGCAATGCTTTAAAGATCATTCGTCTGAACCAGGATTAATCTTCAGCATGCTAAAAAGTGCTCACAGGTGGTGAGGGAGCTCTTGATTTCAGATTCAAGTGATTAAATCTAAAGAGGTGTTCTTTTTAGCAACTATTTAGAGAAATATGTTTAAGTCTGGCCAAGAAATATAAAAAGAAAGTGGCACTAATAAACCCAAAAGAACCTAAGGTTAGAGAAGCAGCTAATCTCCATAAATAGGTTTCTGAGTGGGGGAGGTGTTGAGTGGTGATAAAGCATTTCCTTTGTATACGCTCACTGGACCCAATGTGTGGCACTTAGAGAACAAGAAACTCTGCCACTCATCAGTGGAATTCTCTGGGAGAAGAGAACTTTCCCCCATTAATAACTTTTAAAAACATGCACTAATTCATGCTGACAGTCCAAATCCTCCCATCAAACTTCATTAAGTGATCAGGCTGAGTTCAAACATATATGCAGGATAAGGAGAAAAACTCAAGTCTAGAGAAAACTGGGGAAGGGGGAAGGATAGTGAACAAAATCCTATAGTCTAAACTTAAAGTTTTAGAGTCAGGGAAAGAGGGCAAAACTAGAGAACCTGGTCAAGTGGGTCAAAAAATATAGGTTTCAGTTGCATAAAAAGCCAAATATGAGTTCAGACTCTGTAGTGTGATATACATAAATACTTGCTGCTATTTTAATATTTGCCTTTACTTGAGATTTAGTAAGAATCTGCCTGAGGCAAGATTTTTTAATAGTAATAATAAAAATACTTAATAGTACTTATAGCAAAGCATGTGTGGTCATGATGTTTTAAAGGAGAGAAAGAAAAGGTAATTCTGAACATCTGTACTACATTTCCACACGATAAAACTACCACACTCCAAAATTATTCTGAAGTTTTGTGGAGCTAGGGAAGGGGTGGATAGCAGTTCATGTAGAGAAATGTTTATTGAAAAAACAGAAAGGGAGACTCGGAGGCCATTTGGGGGAAAGCAGGGACAACAACCTTTACCGTAAATTAGAACCGCTGATTAATAGTGAGAGTCCAGTAGTCAAAAAAGTGAAGTTATGTGTCTTCTCAGATCCATAATTATTACCTCCATAAATACTCCTGAGAATCAAACATCTTTTATTTTCACAAAATCCGGCTTTCCCACTTGGTATCTAAGATCAGAACACCACACCCAACCCCTCCCTTAGATTTATTTTCTAGGACTTGCCTAATTCCCAGCCCTACGTTTCCTGAGAGGGAAGAGGGGGTAGTCAGAGGTAGCTTCTCTTTCAATTTCTCTCTCTCTCTCTCTCTCTCTCTCTCACACACACACACACACATACACACACACACACACACACATACATACACACACACACCCCACTTCTGTTTCTTTTCAGACTCAAGCCTCCACCTCCCCTCAGCACATCTGTTTCCTAGTTCAATCCCCTGCAGGCAGTCTTTGGGTCAAGAATTATCATGACTGGGCTGCCCTTCCTCAGTAAAACAGAGCTTCAAGCAGGTGGGGCTGGAAATTACTGTATTTTACCACAGCCACAGGCCAGCCACCAGGAGGATGTGTCAATCACTTTACACCAGCAGTTCGACCTGTGTGATTTTGCCCCCCAACCCCAGGAGACATTTTGCAATGTCTGGAGACGTTCTGCGTTGTCACAACTGGGAGAAGGGGAAAGGTACTACTTGTACCTAGTGGATAGAAGCCCAGGGTACTGCTACACATCCTACAATGCACAGGACAGCCCCTGCAACCAAGACATATCCTGTCCCAAATGCCAATAGTGCTGAGATTGAGAGATCCTGAGCTACACCAAGGAAGCAAAATTTCAAAAACAGACCGGCTCATCCCCCAACACTAAATATGCTCAAACAGCTGACAATCCAACCCCCATTACCCAAAGGGATATTACTGCCTTAGAGGCTGAAAAAAGGGCAGAGGGTGGTAAGGGAATTTCTCAGTTGTCATCCTGACCAGGCCCTGGCTTTATCTGATTAAGAATACTTTCCATAGGACAACCTAGCAAATCTATGGTACACCAATGATTACTACATGTAAGTATCTTTTAACACAATTTATATATACACAGACAGTTTCTTTTTCAGGCCAGTTCCTTCAAAGCAGCCACAGATTTAATAAAGAATTGCATAGGCCTCAAAAGTGTCAGAAAGCACAGGCATTTAAAAAAAAAAAAAAAAAAAGAGGAGGAGGACTTGGAAGCCATGTTTTAATTAAATCAGGAATTCCTGGTTCCTTCAGAGTTTGAATGGCAATCTCCATTTCTCTGGCATCTTAATAGGTTAGTGAATTCTTCCCACACAGTCCCTTTGTAACCCACAGGTTACCTCCCCAACACCCACCGCTCCTGTAAGAGCTGCAAACTTTCATGATAACTGGCAATGCCCAAGGTGCTACAACTCTGAAGATGAAAATCACCAACCAGCCTAATTGTTGTAAAGGAAATATGGGCAGAAATGACAGAAAAATATATTGTCTCCTCATTCAAGAAAAATAATACTCAAAAGCTATACAAAAATAGTCAGATTTGATGCTCTAAATATAACTAATTGCACATACACTTTTTACCAAACATCTTGATTCAAAAACTGTTTACTTATCATCTACTTCAGAAGTTACCACACTTTTTCTTAAAGGGCCAAGAAGTAAATATTTTAGGCTTTGAGGTCCAGGAGGCAAAATCAAAAGAGGTTTTCTTTTTACCAACTATTTAGATATTATATACATACATATACATACTTAGGATATTATATACTTACATAACCATTTCAAATATAACCATCTAAAAAGGTAAAAACCCATTCTTAGTTTCCAGGCCATAAAAAAACAGATGGTGAGCCACATTTGCCCCACAAGCTCTAGTGTGCTCACTCTTGATCTAATTGAGTAGTAAGTCTTTATGTTTATTCTAAAGGCTCACTCATCCTTCTTTCTTTTTCCTTTCTCTATAAACCATTCATATGTAATTATATATTTCCTTTATTAAGGAGGAGTTGATTCCTTCTTTATTGAAGTCACAACTGCTGTAACTATAAGCCAATCGTAGGAATCACCCAGCAAGCATTCACATTGCCTTATTAAACCCTCTACCCAAAACATTTAAAACACTCTTAACATATGGCCAGACTAAAAACACAAATAAAGTTTCCCCTCTCACATCCAAGCCGGAGTGGATGGGAAACTTTTCCAAAGTTTAGCCACCTAGAAGAACAATGAAATGGAGCACTTATCGGAGATTATAAATACAGTTTTAATGTCTCACACTGACATAGAGAGAAACCCAAAATACCCAACAAAAACTAAATAAAAAGAAAGTAAATTTGGGAAAACAAAGCATTTCTTTTAGGCAATGAAATAATGATAGAGCTAAAAAATTGAAAAAGAAAGCTAACTTTGAATAGAAAAAATGGGGAAGGGCCAGCTCTTAGCTCCTCCTGTTTTCCTTACTCTCTGTTCACAAAAATTCATCTATTTCCTAGGAATTTATGGAGGGCCTAGATGTACAGTACCATTCTTTGTTATTTTAATCTATTACTTTAACTTTCATGAGCAACAAATGGGCTAAGGAGATCCAGCTGTGATATTACATTCTGCATGGCACTGTTTAAACCTTCTACTGCTCAGTGACCACAAACATAGACTTATAGTCCTGGATTCAACAGGACTAAGATGTAGCAAGAAAAAAAAAAAAAAAACAGAGCCTTTTGCATTATTTTTTTCTTTTTTTCCATTGATCAAGGAAATATCCCTAAGCAAGAAGTCAGAAGACCAGAATTCTAGTCCCTGCTCTACTCAGGCATCATCCCTGGCGATGTCAGTGAGTGGTTAGGATCAGGTGCCTGGAAACAGCAGGCCTAAATTTGAATCCCAGATCCATCACCACTTGCTCTAAGAAGCTGGACCAGACACATCACCCCTTTGGGCCATAGCTTCCTCATCCGAGAGACAGGAAACCACCATCCACCCGAGAGTATTGTTGGGAGGATTAAGTGGCACTCCCTGGAAATTGATTAGCACAGCCTGATGCTCTTGAGTGCCCAGTAAATGTTATTTGTCATTATTTCTTAATCTCTCTGACCCTGTTTCCTCATAGGGTTACCAGAAGCATCAGAAGAAAGCATTAAAACAGTGTATTCTATAAACTATGAAGCCTCCTTCATATGTAAGGTATTAGCTGATGTTCCATCCAAGACAGGTAGGCCCTTGGTATAGCTAAGCTGTCTCAACTTCCCAGTTGCCACAGTTTGTGACATACTGAAGTAGCAACAGTCCTGGTACTTGGAGAACTTCCTCAACACTGAGGTTTCATTTGTGGTGCATGGTTTTACCAAACGTGATAATAAAAAATCAGGTCAGCTACCAAAAGAATATTTTTCGAAAAGCAGTAACACCTAAGGTAGACCAAGAAGACAAGGCAGTGATGACAGTAATGAGAGTCTCTCCCAGCGTAACCACCTGACATTCTCCCCAATCCCTATCACCTCCCCTCACCTCCCTCTACCCTGCCACTTTCTTTTCTCAGCAGGTTCCAAAATGCCTTTTGCCTAATGGCTCCCTGGGGCTCCACCAGTCTCTTTTACTATAAAGAGCAATCAATGACACTCATTAAAATCAATATGGGGTAAAACCTGAACCATTTCAAATTAGCATGCAGTATTCAAACTTTAAGGAGTGTATTCGAATTTAAAGATAAGGCAAATGATACTAAACATAAACAGGAATAGGTGCATTCCCTTTGTCATCAGAAATGTGTGGGTAAAAGTTATGAAATCCTGCTTTTGAAAGTGTTGTTAATCGGGGTTCAGAGAGAGTACTTTCCTGTAAAGATGCTTCATTGGCATTCATCCTGTACAGAGTGCCTGGAGAAAATGGAACTCGGGGAGAACAAAGGGAACCCATATCAAGTTGGCATCAGTCAGTGAAAATTCTATGTAATTTCAAAGGATATACCAGAGTTAAAATGACATGCTTACTCAGAAAAGAGGCATCAAAGAGAAGTATGCAATCCCTAAGGTCACTTTTTAGACAATAGTAGGGGTGAGTGACAAGGCAAACTTTGGAATGATCACACAAACTGGGGACTTGGTAGCCACAAATGATCAGGTGTGTATGCGAACAACAGCAACAACAATGTGACCAATAGTCAGAAATGCCTTGTGTGCTTGGGCAGAACTTCATAGTCATTTCCTCAGCCGTGTTCTCAACCCTGGTTGGACAGCTCCACCAGGATTTCATCAAACTCAACACATCCAAAGTCTTTCCTCAAGCCTCTTAACACTCGGGCTGGCCCACTATCCGATCATCTGTCTGCGCCAGGCCCAAAGAAGCTGTCTGCTCCTTGCAGCTCCCAGCACTCAGTTCCCAGGCTGTCAAGGTCAAGGTAGAGATGAACTTTCCCTTCAATTCCTGTGGCTACCACCCAGATTCAGACTCTTGGTGACCTGAACAACCAGAGTATCCTTCTAACTTGTCTCCATGCCTCTTCTTCTCAATCCACTACCAATTAGCACTAACAATCTTTTCTGATCATGCCACTTTCCTGGGAAAATTCCTTCAAAGGCTGCCCAGAGCCTACAGAATAAAATCCAATCCCCTGTGTCACATGATCTGGGCCTTGAGTGACCGGACCTCAAATCACCTTTTCAGCCTTATTTCCTTTCCTTCTGGCAGGTGGAGTTTCAACTGCTCTAAACTCATGGCACCCCTTCAACACATCACAGTTCCCACCTCTGAGGTTTAGCTCAGCTGCCTCTTTTCTAATCATATTTCACCATCATAACTGTGGTTTAAATTCCTCCTGCCTTTGAAGACCAGCTCTGTCATGGATGAATTCAGTGGTCAGCCTCCTACCTCTAAGCTGTACACCATTTTAGTGCCATTCGATGTTCTCTTAGTACACCATCCCGAGAAGTAGTAGCATGTGATAGTGACAGGTATAGACTCTGCACCCAGATTTCCCAGGTTCTGATCTTCACTCCAGCATTTGCTTTGTGTGAATAGAAATAATTACTTGCTTCTTTGTGCCTCAGTTTCTTTACCTGTGTGGTGGGGATGATAGCAACAGTATTTATGTAGTATAGAACCTGACACAAAATAAGCCTCAGTAACTGTGAACTGTTTCTCCTACTGCCCCACCTGTTTTGTGTGTGTTGAGTTTGAGGAGTTCTTTATAGATCCTGGATATCAACCTTTTATCTGTACTTTCATTTGCAAATATCTTCTCCCATTCCGTGGGTTGCCTCTTTGTTTTGATGACTGTTTCTTTTGCTGTGCAGAAGCTTTTTATCTTGATGAAGTCCCAGAAGTTCATCTTTGCCTTTATTTCCTTCACCTTTGGAGACATATCTTGAAAGAAGTTGCTATGGCTGATATCAAAGAGGTTACTCCCTATGTTCTCCTCGAGGATTCTGATGGATTCCTGTCTCACGTTGAGGTCTTTTATCCATTTCGAGTTTATCTTTGTGTACGGTGTAAGAGAATGGTCAAGTTTCATTCTTCTACATATAGCTGTCCAGTTTTCCCAGCACCATTTATTGAAGAGACTGTCTTTTTTCCACTGGATATTTTTTCCTGTTTTGTCAAAGATTATTTGACCATAGAGTTGAGGGTCCATATCTGGGCTCTCTACTCTGTTCCACTGGTCCATGTGTCTGTTTTTATGCCAGTACCATGCTGTCTTGGTGATCACAGCTTTGTAGTAAAGCTTGAAATCAGGTAACGTGATGCCACCAGTTTTATTTTTGTTTTTCAACATTTCCTTAGCAATTCGGGGTCTCTTCTGATTCCATACAAATTTTAGTATTATTTGCTCCAGCTCTTTGAAAAATACTGGTGGAATTTTGATTGGAATGGCATTAAAAGTATAGATTGCTCTGGGCAGTATAGACATTTTAACGATGTTTATTCTTCCCATCCAAGAGCATGGAATGGTCTTCCATCTTTTTGTGTCTTCTTCAATTTCTTTTAGGAGTGTTCTGTAGTTCCTCGAGTACAGATCTTTAACCTCTTTGGTTAGGTTTATTCCGAGGTATCTTATGGTTTTTGGTGCTATAGTAAATGGAATCGATTCTCTAATTTGCCTTTCTGAATTTTCATTGTTAGTGTATAAGAAAGCCACTGATTTCTGGACATTGACTTTGTATCCTGCTACATTACTGAATTGCTGTATGAGTTCTAGTAGTTTGGAGGTGGAGTCTTTTGGGTTTTCCATATAAAGAATCATGTCATCTGCGAAGAGAGAGAGTTTGACTTCTTCCTTGCCAATTTGGATACCTTTTATTTCTCTTTGTTGTCTGATTGCTGTTGCTAGGACTTCTAATACTATGTTGAACAAGAGTGGTGAGAGTGGGCATCCTTGTCGTGTTCCTGATCTCAATGGGAAGGCTGCAAGCTTTTTCCCATTGAGGATGATATTTGCTGTGGGTTTTTCATAGATAGATTTGATGAAGTTCAGGAATGTTCCCTCTATCCCTATACTTTGAAGCGTTTTAATCAGGAACGGATGCTGGATTTTGTCAAAAGCTTTTTCTGCATCAATGGAGAGGATCATGTGGTTCTTCTCTCTTCTCTTATTGATTTGTTCTATCACATTGATTGATTTGCGAATGTTGAACCATCCTTGTAACCCAGGGATGAATCCTACCTGGTCATGGTGGATAATCTTTTTAATGTGCTGTTGGATCCTGTTTGCTAGGATCTTGTTGAGAATCTTAGCATCCATATTCATCAGTGATATCGGTCTGAAATTCTCCTTTTTGGTAGGGTCTTTGCCTGGTTTGGGGATCAGGGTGATGGTGGCTTCATAAAAAGAGTCTGGAAGTTTTCCTTCTGCTTCAATTTTTTGAAACAGCTTCAGGAGAATAGGTATTATTTCTTCTTTGAAAGTTTGATAGAATTCCCCAGGGAATCCGTCAGGTCCTGGGCTCTTGTTTTTTGGGAGGTTTTTGATCACTGCTTCAATCTCGTTACTAGATATCGGTCTATTCAGGTTGTCAATTTCTTCCTGGTTCAATTTTGGGAGTTTATAGTTTTCCAGGAATGCATCCATTTCATCTAGGTTGCTTAGCTTATTGGCATATAACTGTTGATAATAGCTTCTGATGATTGTTTCTACTTCCTTGGTGTTAGTTGTGATCTCTCCCTTTTCATTCATAATTTTATTAATTTGGGCTTTCTCTCTTTTCTTTTGGATTAGTGTGGCCAATGGTTTATCGATCTTATTGATTCTTTCAAAAAACCAGCTTCTAGTTTCGTTGATACGTTCTACTGTATCTCTGGTTTCTACCTCGTTGATCTCTGCTCTAATCTTGATTATTTCCCTTCTTACGTGTGGAGTTGGTTTGATTTGTTGTTGATTCTCCAGTTCTTTAAGGTGTAGAGACAGCTGGTGTATTCTGGATTTTTCAATTTTTTTGAGGGAGGCTTGGATGGCTATGAATTTCCCCCTTAGGACCGCCTTTGCTGTATCCCATAGGTTTTGGAGTGAAGTGTCTTCGTTCTCATTGGTTTCCATAAATTGCTTAAGTTCTTCTTTGATCTCCTGGTTGATTCAAGCATTCTTAAGCAAGGTGGTCTTTAGCTTCCAGGTATTTGAGTTCCTTCTGAACTTTTCCTTGTGATTGAGCTCCAGTTTCAAAGCATTGTGATCTGAGAATATGCAGGGAATCATCTCAGTCTTTTGGTATCGGTTGAGCCCTGATTTGTGACCCAGTATGTGGTCTATTCTGGAGAAGGTTCCATGTGCACTTGAGAAGAATGAGTATTCTGTTGTTTTAGGGTGGAATGTTCTGTATATATCTATGAGGTCCATCTGGTCCAATGTGTCATTCAATGCTCTTATTTCTTTATTGATTTTCTGCTTCGATGATCTGTCTATTTCTGAGAGAGGCGTGTTAAGATCTCCTACTATTAATGTATTCATATCAATATGACTCTTTATCTTGATTAATAGTTTTCTTATGTAATTGGCTGCTCCCATATTGGGGGCATAGATATTTACAATTGTTAGATCATCTTGGTGGATAGTCCCTTTAAGAATGATGTAGTGTCCTTCTGTATCCCTGACTACCGTCTTTAGTTTAAAATCTAATTTATCTGATATGAGAATCGCTACCCCGGCCTTCTTTTGAGGCCCATTGGCGTGAAAGATGCTTCTCCATCCCTTCACTTTCAGTCTAGGTGTATCTTTAGGTTCAAAATGGGTCTCTTGTAGACAACATATGGATGGGTCCTGTCGTTTTATCCAATCTGCAACCCTGTGTCGTTTTATGGGTGCATTTAGGCCATTCACATTGAGAGTGATTATTGAGAGATACGTTTTTATTGACATTGTGTTATCTTTGAAGTCTTTCTTTTTGTCGATTGTCTCTATATTTCTGTTCAATGCTATTCTTAGGATTTTTCCTCTTTTATAGAACCCCCTTTAATATTTCCTGCAGTGTCGGCTTGGTGGTTGCATAGACTTTCAAGCCTTGCCGGTCTTGGAAACTCTTTATCTCTCCATCCATTTTGAATGTCAGTCTTGCTGGATAAAGTATTCTTGGCTGCATGTTCTTCTCATTTAGTGCCCTGAATATATCTTGCCAGCCCTTTCTGGCTTGCCAGGTCTCTGTGGACAGGTCTGACGTTATTCTGATGGGCTTTCCTCTGTATGTAAGGAGGTTCTTTGTCCTAGCGGCTTTCAAGAGATTGTATCTACAATTATGATTCCTCAATTTTACTATGAGGTGCCTGGATGTTTTTTTTGAATTTATAATCTTGGGGGGGGACCTTTCTACTTCTAGTACATGAACACTTGTTCCATTCGCAAGGTTGGGAAAATTTTCATGAAAAATTTGTTCCACTATATCTTCTAGACTTCTTTCTTTCTCCTCCCCTTCAGGGATTCCAATAATTCTGACGTTGGAACGTTTCATGGCATCATTTATTTCCCTGATTCTGTTTTCGTGGCTTCTAAGCTGTTTGTTCCAGGCTTCCTCCTGATCCTTTCTCTCTATTTGTTTGTCCTCCAGATCACTAATTCTATCTTCTGTCTCAGTTACCCTAGCTTTTAGAGAATTTAGATTAGATTGGAACTCATTGAGAGCGTTGTGAACCTCATCCCTGGTGGCCTTCAGCTCTGCCCTAACATTATGAACCTCCTCTCTGGTCGCTTTCAATTCTGCCCTAATCAATTCTGTTTGGTCATCCATAGCTTTCTCCAACCTAGCTATTGCCTGGATAATTGTTAGCCTGAATTCTCTTTCTGACATATTGTCTATGTTGATAGCCGTTAGCTCTGTTGCAGAAGGCCCATCCTCTGTATTTTTCTTCTGTTGGGGATTCCTCCTCCTAGTCATTTTGGTGAGAGATGACTGGACAGATGTAGCTGGGTGTATTGACCGTGGTGCAGTCAAGGTGCACCCTGGAACGCTTCTGAGCACTCAGGATTCCCCACCCAAATGAGAGAAAAAAGAAAAGAAAAAGAAAAAAGAGGGAGAGAGAGAGACAGGAAAAAAAGGGAAGATAAAAGTGAAGGTTCAGCCCAAATGGGCCCCAGGGTAAGGTTTATGACGTATACAAACAAAAACAGACAAACAAAAAGACTGATAAAAGTATATGACGAGAGAAAATATATATATATATAAGCAAAAAAAAGGAGGAGCCTCGTCAAGAAGAACCCCAAGTATAAGATTTATATACTATCCAGACGAACATAAATACACAGAGACACTGGCTGAAGAAAAAGATGGGAGCATGGTTATAGATTCTCGGTGTGGGCGAGGAAGGTTATTTTGATTCTTCCTGGATGTATCTTGATATCTTTGTTAAAGGACTCAACTTTCCTAAGAAAAAGGGGGATTAAAAATTGGTTCACCTATAGGGGTAGCATTGCTTGGAGAAAGGGGGTTACCTTGAAGTTTAACTCTATATGACTATTAGAAAATAAAAATAAAAAAGGAATAAACTGGACTAAACTAAATTAAAAAATTTTTTAAAAATTAAGAAAATAGAAAAGCAAAAGAAAAACACATGTGTATGTATCAAAAAAATTCAGGTTAGAAGTTTATCATGGAATTTGATGTACTGGACATCTCACTGTGATGGTAAATAGGTTAAAAAATTATCTATATAAAAAAAGAAAAAAAAATGAACCAGAATAGTGGGAAAGAATTAAAAATAAAAGTTGTATCTATGAAGTAGTGGTGGTTGTTCTCTTGTAGTCTTTTTTTTTTTTTTTTTCCTGATTTGTTTTCTGGGGGAGGGGGCTGCCACGTGGGTTTTCAGTCAATGATGTTCCCTGAGTTAAGTCCTCCCGACCCCCTCAAGGGGGTGGGCTCTGAGAAAAACGTTTTTTTCAGGTTTTTGTTCTCTGGAGGTTTTTATGTTTGTTCACTTCTTTTCTCTCGCCTTGACAGCTTTTGATGGTTTTGGGAGGTTTAGAGGAAAGAAAACTGCACCCCAACCTCCCTCTCAGAGAGAAGCCTCAGTCTGCTCCCCTGCAGGTGCTGCAGCCGCTGGGCCGCTGGCAGAGCAGGTTCTGAGTCGCGGTCCCTGGGGACGCAGGATCTCCTGCTTGTACGCAAAACCAAGGCAGCTGTGGCTGTCTGGGCAGCTCCAGACCGCCAGAGAGGTTCCAAGCAGCAATCGCACACTGAGATTTTCCCGCTGGCTGGGGCTGAGAGCTCAGGGCTTGCGCGCACCTCTCCCAGGGGATTTTTTGGGGCGCGGCGCCTCCAGCTCTATCGGCTCTATCGCCGCGTGGGTCTATCACCGCGTGGGTCCCAGAACACCAGGCTGGGCGTTCGTGCACCTCTCTCAGGGGAGGTTGAGGCACGCACGCATCTCCAGTAAGGTGCGCGTTCTGCCGTCTGGTGTGGCTCCCAGTCCCTCACGGGAGCCGGACTCCACCCGTTCTCGGGCGCACTGGCGGCTCCGGGACAAAGACCAGGTTTCTCCGCCGCACTCTCCGGCTCAGCGCCAGGGGATGCTGCCCTGGGTCTGGGGACTTAAGCCCCTATCCCTATCCGCCCCGATTCCCACAATTTCCCCGCGCGAGTCTTTGCTCTTTTGAGTGCTTTCAACAAGACTCCAAGTTAATGCTGGTCCCCAGATGCCGGGCACTCTCGTATTGGGGTATTATTTTCCAGTCGGTCGCCTCTGGTGGCTCCCTCCCCCTTTTGTTTATCTTCCGATATCAGTCCGACGTTCCCACTCCACTTTACCTGCCCACTGGCGTCTTCTGGCCCCCGTAGAGATCCAGACGTGTATAATTCTGATCTCAGGCTGATTTCATGGGTGATCGGAGTTCTTTGGTAGGTAATCAGCTCACTTTAGGGTGCAGGTTGAAAAGGCGCCTCCTCCTACTTCCCCGCCATCTTGTCTCCCCCACCTGAATCCTTGAACAAGACCACAAACTTGCCAAGAGTGCTCCCACAGCATCCTGCATATGGATGTTTAGCATGTGTTCTATGACATCCAACATGGTTTCAAAAAAATGAAAGAAAACTTCCAATTAGGGTTACACTCAAGTTCCTGCTCCACAGCAAACACAGAGCAATGATAGAGAAAACATAAAAGAGCATGGCACTATAATCATTATGAACCACCCCTCGAATATTGGCAAAATAAATCACAGAAAAACTCTCTATTGTTTTTTAACTCTTTTTTCACTCTCAAATATTTACTGAGCACCTGCAGGCAATATATGAGGCCTGGGAATATGGTTGGAATGTACTAATCAGGTAAGAAACTTACTTTATTAAAAAAATTGTTAGGCTATATAATATATTAGGAAATAACTCTTGCAAGAGAGAATTTGTAATGTTATATTAATGTGTTTAGGAATATTTTCCGTGATAAGCTTTGTTGGTAGAAACAGACAGGTTAAATCTGTAGAATCAAAATTAGAAATGCCTCCCTCAGCAAAATCATGGTTCAGCCAGCAGAACTGGAGACAAATTCATGTTACACAGAGAGAGGTCATTTGGTTTTGAGATGGGGGAACTATGCTGGAGTTTAAAAGTTTGGGCAAAGAGCTACAGTGGAGGTTTGAGCCATCAGTAAAAGGTTTATGAGCTCGAGAACTTCTAGGTCATCAACTCTGCATTGGTGGATCTTGGTAAATAAATGAGGAAAGTAAGAATTCATGTTGCCTTTCCCTCCTCCTCCCTGCCCCAACCACAGTATAGTGGGAACCCCAGGCCCAGTCTCCTGGGTTAATAGCAATTGAGGCCCCCAATGCCTTGATTGCTCTTCAGCCCTTGCTACCAAAGATGGGCAAGCTGCCCAAAGTTTTAGCATAGGAAATCAATAGTCATGTCAGCAGAACATATACCCTTCCCTTCAAACATCCTACAGTGCTGAGTCCAGAGACTCCTGACTCTCTTCTAAGGACAAGCCAAGAAAATATTAAGGAGAGTGAATATAGGAGGATCTGGTATATAAACCCACTTTTTCTTTAATGAAATCAATAGTATTTTAGGTACTTGATTACCAAAACCTTTACAGAGAACAATATGTTCTGTGCAGAAAAAGCTAGAGAACAAGGTAAACTATTACCACATCCAATAATGTCTTATCAAATCAACCAGTATCCAAAAGCATCCCCCGACACTAGTGAGTAATGTTCTGTTGCAGCCAACACTTTGGCTCACATTAGCACATCCGCTGTAGTTCTTGGGCAGTGGTTTTGGTCTTCCAAATAAGTTGAGATCATAGTCTTTTTGTTGCTGTTTCCTGCCAGGCAAAGAAGTGGTTTCGCCCTCAGCCTTTTCCAGACCACCGAAAGATAACAAAACACTAAAGCAACCCGACCCTCCCCATGTGCAACTCCTGCCAACTCAAAATCTCCTCAAACAATAGGCTAAACAAGACCAGTATTCCAGGAGATGGGGTTTATATGAGGCCCAACACCTCTGCCTGAGAATGAATCATAAAACCACTAGCACTCTATTCTCCAACATTACGCCATCTAGCCCCAAACTGGGTTGAACTGTGCAAAATGAAAAAGAAATCAGGAACACACTGAACTTAAAACCTCAAGTACATTTTAAATCCTGTTTTAGATTCATTTAAATTAACAGAGGTCAGGCTACTTCTTTATTCAAGCTGGGCTATTCTTACTGCTTTAATACCAAAAGCAGTCAGCCACATTTTTCCACTAAAAAAGTTAAAAAAAAAAAATACCCCGACAGAAGAACATTCTAAAACTCAGTAGAGAATACAGAAACAGCTTACAATAAACTTTGCCTTCTAGAATAACTAACGTAGGAAATTACCCAGTTATTTGGCCATGGGAAACTATTTATATATTTTTACATATTTTGCAGGTCACAAGTTAAAAGCAAACTTTTTATTTTCTAGCACAGCTTTTTTCCAAAGTGTTTTATGAAGAGCACCAGTGCAGCAAGACAAAAGCAAGTTAAATAAGCTTGAGAACCTTCCCCTTCCTGGGAATGACTGATACACACTTGCATATTAAGGAGTCTGAGGAGTCCTACAGTAAACTCTGTGGAATCCAGCATTTTCCCAAGTTCATTTGGCCCTGTAGCCCTTTTTCTCTCATAGCACATTATTAGCATCCCACAAAATGGCTGTTCTGCAGAGCACATTTTGGGAAAGATTCCTCTAGAAAAGGGATTTCATGAAATGATTTAATGGCTGAAAGTCTAGAATCACCCCAATTCCAATACCAGCTTCACCACTGGGAGGCTGAACAAGCTTCTTAGTGTCACCTCTTCTTCAGTTTCCCCAGGTTAAAATGGGCCAAATAATAGCACCTACCTCCCAGGCCTTTCCACATGACTGCAACAGTCTTCTGAGAGCTTCACATGGCCGGTTCCTTCTTATCATTCAGGTCTCAGTTCACAATTATCACCCCCTCCAAAGAGGCCTTCCCTGGCCACCCAATATCAAGTTGGCCCCACCCAGGTCACTAGTTCTTCATCCTCTTCTTTTCTTCATGTTACTTCTCTGTTTAACTATGAAATTACGTTTCACCCCTACAGAATACAAGCGTGATGAAGTCAAACTTTATTAGCTATGATTGCTTTATCCCAAAGCAGATCCTCAGTAAGTGCTCACTGAATGGATGGACAACTGAATGCACCAGGTAGTTTTGAGAGTTAAATAAATATGAATCAATGAAAAGTATTCCTCGAAGTGTATGACACATAAGCATCTATCCAGATGCTGTTATGAAAACTTCTAATGAATGATGAGTGGTTAAGATACTCATAATTCTTACATTATTTAACTTTCCTTTTCCTGCTGTATTGTGGGTAAACATTTCATGGCATTTATTCAGAGACGTGTTGGTAAATGGGCTTCAGGGATGGGGTGGCAGGGGCGTAGGCCCTGGGGGTAGCATTTGCTGATTTCCATGGTATAAATATTCCCACCATGACGAATTTCAAGTTATCAATGGTTTAAAAGCAGGCTCACAAAATTCCTGAAAATGTAACAAATGGCTCTCAGAAGATAGTACAATCCTTCTCTTGGGGAACATCCTTTCAGGCCTCCAAAGTCTTTTTGTTGAGTTAAGTTTAAAATGAGATTTTTTTTTTTCTATAGAGACACCTTTTCCACATTCACCTTCTTGATAAGCCAAGAAAAAGGCAATCCACTGACTTTCATTTGATGCCCAAGGAAACTAGCTGAATATGTTGGGCTGCATTTTCTGTACCACTCTCTGTGGGCTCTCCGACTGATGGTTAAGGCTCTAAACATGATCTATTTCCAGGCCAGACCACTGTGAGGGCAAACTAATCTTGTAAAATACAAATTGAATTTTTTTTAGATTCATTTAAGTGGAGGCATCCACACAACAGAATCAAGGCACCATCTACTTAGTGCTACCAGTGAGCAGAATCTAATAACAGAAAAAGAGTGACTCTGCCCTGATCACAAGACCCCAACATGGAGTAAAGGTCAATTCTGCAGATAGAGGTTTCTCTGGGATCGCTGCCCTGCTATACATGTAACATGATCCTTTGGCACCCAAAATAAAGCAGCAGGTTTTTTCAACTATGGTAATCTCCAGCCACAGTTCTAAGATAACACAACCAAAATTTCAAAATCCATGGTTGCTTTACATGCAAGTGACTACTGCCAGTAGTTACTGTTTCTCTTCTGAAAACTCAATGTAAAGTCTATGGAGTGAGGCAGGAAGAGATTAGTCTCTGCTCCACTCTATCGGTTATTTATTGCTGTGTAACAAATTACCCCCAATTCAGCAGCTTAAAACAACACACATTTATTATCTCACAGATTCTGTGGGTCAGGAATCCAGGCACAGCTTAGCTGGGTCCTTTGCTTCAGTCTCTCACAAAGCTACAGCCAAGGTGTCAGCCCAGGGCCTGTCATATTATCTGAAGGTTGCACTGGGGAAAGATCCACTTCCAAGCACACTAAGTGGTTTTCAGTTCATTGTGGCTGTTTGAGTGAGGGTCTCAGTTCCTCATTGGGTGTTGACTGGAGGCTACCACATGGGCCTCTCTCACATGAGCTTGCTTCATCAAAGCAGGCAAGTTGAGAATAAAATAGAGTGTGCTAACAAGATGAAAAGAACAGTCTTATATAACCTAATCATGGAAGTCACACTGGCAACCCATTACCTTCATCGTATTTTGTTGTTTAGAATCAAGTCGCTAGGTTCAGCCTATACTCGAGGACATGGATTTACACAAGGGTATGATTTCCAAGAAGTGTACATCATTAGGGGCCATCTTAGAAGCCTAAGATGACATTCAGCCTCTTGGAATATGGATGGGAAGACCCAGTCCCAACAAAACATCTCTTTAAGCATCTCAATCCAAAACCAAGCCATGTGGCTTCCCAAGCATGCTGTTAATGTCTCATGAAACTAAAACAAGGGAGAATAAGCATGGAGGACATTAAGTCTGAAGATACAAAAGTCCATTCAAATTTTCTAAGCAAATGCAATCTATATCAGAGGAAACTCCTGGGAGCATCAAGCCCCATCATGGAAGCCATTTTCTCTGAACCACCAAAAAAATGACTCACAAGAACTGCCCATCTGAAAAGGTATATAATGCCAAGAAATATAATTTTGAAAGCAAATATCTTTTGGAATGTTTATTTATTGCTATAGAAAACTTTTAAAATACACTTAATGCCATTTTATTGCTTCCTATTTTCTGTGAGATCTGTGCCTCCCTCAACATTTTGCCTACAGGGTACTTTTGAGCTCCACATCCACCATAGCAGCAAGAAACTGCTGTAAAAGTTTCAAACCTTGGCTATCACCCACATTTTTTTCTAAGCTCTATCCAACTACATATCCTCAGATATCTGAGCATCCCAATATTCAATAGTGGTGGCAGGCCGGAGAGCCTCTGAAGTACTTCAAATTATTTAATCCGCTAAGTGCCAAAAAGCATATTCGAGAAACCTGGGACAGTTTTTCCTAGCCAAAAGAAAATGCAGATGAAGATTATCTTAAACCTAAATGTTCAAAACTGGTCTGCACATTTTACCGTTCTTCCCAGAAATATCCATATGCTTTACTTTCTGCAAATGCTGCCCCAATTCAGCTATAAAAATATTTAGGTTCATTGTTTTGCTAATCACCTATTTGTTTTGCTCCTATAGAGAGATGTATTTGATAAACATCTAAAACTTAGTACTGTACTTAAAAAACCCTGAAACTATGGCCATCTGTGGGAAAGTAATTGTAAACCACCTTAGAGCTGGCATGTGCTGCACACACTTGGATCCTGAGTATGTGTCGAATAACAATGGAACATATGTGTAGTGAGCAATGAAAAAAATCTAATGCAAAATTCCAGTTTAAAGGTGATAAGCAGACAGGAAGATTATAAAACAGATGCCAGGAAATTTTGTTAAGGCTGCAGATATCTTCCAACCTGTGAAAATAACTTGGTAACATATTTTAACTTGTAAAATATGGGTTTGGGGCAATAGAGTGAATGTCCTTACCTCTCTAAGATGTATGTTTTCCTTCTCTTTCTGGTCTAAAATCACTTCTAAGTGACTGACTTGAGACTCAGCCTCTGCCATCCGTCGTGTTCGTTCATTGTCATCCTCGAGACTTTTAGAAGGCAACCCTTTACTTTGCAACATCTCGAGAAGCTTTTTAATTGACTCGTCTCGGGCATTGAGGGTCTGTTTCTGTGTTTCAATTCTCAGCTCCATTTCCTCCAAGGTCTTCCTTAAAAGGAACAGCTCTTTAGCTTGTCTGTCATGTTCAGCTTGGAGCCGCCGGAAGTTCTCCTCAGTCAGCTCAATGGTGAAGTGCTCAGCTCCACGGTTGCCACTCTCTTGCTGCAAGAGGTGATTGAGGTCTCTCTGGGTCCGAAGCTCATCCTGAAGGGCTTGGATTGTCAACTGCAGGTGCTGTGATAAGAAAGATGGAGCAGGAGAGGAGAAAGAAGGGGAAAAAGTCAATGGAAATGCCAAGCGCTATTTGCTACTACCAGACTATGAAGATGGAATGTTAATCATGAGGTAGGTCCAGAGGGCCAGCCGTGAAGTCCTCCAGGGTGACTTCAGAAGCATGGGACAGCACATGGAGAGGGGGAAATTAATTCAGTGATGCTTTCTGAATGTCTCAGGAGAAGAGAAACGTACACATACACAGAAACAATATATTAGTGTCAGTCACAAGGGAAATTATACATCTACAGAGTTTTAATTGAGGAAGTGGAAAGGGTTAGAAGGGAAAGTCTCACAAACACACCTTCTTTAGGCCCGCAATGCTCCAGACTCAGTATTCCTTGTTTCCTAAGGTGTTCTTTATTCTACTATCCATATTTTCGATGATAAATGCATTTCCATTTAAAAAATTAAAATAATAGCATCCACTACAAGTAGACACAAACGAGGACTTTATTTTTTACAAATAAAGCTGTGAACAGGTTTAGTAAACAGGATTACTGCATCTGCAAGCAAAAGGGAATAAATGCAGACTGACAGACACAAACACACAAGGAGGTGAGGCTATGCAGAGCAAAACAAACAAGCTGCAAAGAGTGGACAAACCTTGGTTCTTCTGGCATCCAGTAACTGAACAGCATGGGAAATGGAAAAAACAAAAATGAAGCAAAAAATCAACACAAAGAAAAGTCCAGTGCAAGCAAAGGATATTTAACACAAAGAATCAACATAAAATACCTTCACAGAGGAAAAAAAAAGAAAAAAGAAAAACAAATTCTTATTACAGCAAAGATCCATAAGCTACACAAAATCTATAGCACTGCTGTTTGATAAACATGATCAAAAGAAAAAACAAAAGAAGAAGAAGAAGGAGAAGAAGAAGAAGAAAGTGAGGTTAATTCCACCTTTTGTTTTCTTAAATCTCACTGACCCAGGAACCCAAAGTCTTCAGTATACTACCAGGGAAGAAAGAACAACACTCCAGAAGTATCCACATATTATTCCAAGTCACCATTTCAGCCAAAATCAGAGTGAAAACACCAAAGAAACAAAACAGTTACCGGTTATGAGAAAAGAAACAGTTGCATGAGGACAGTTGGTGAATTCTGCAACACCTTCCCCACAGAGTCAACCCTCAGGCTGGTCAGAACAGGCAGTCATAAGTTAGAAGGCATTTTTGTCCTAGGAACAAACCAGAACACTTCCAAAACAGTTCTTCATTCAATCACCAAACACACACTCCTGCCAGCAGACCAGACATAACACTAAGCAAGGGAATCAAAATGAACACAAGGCATAGCTCCTGCCCCCAGGTACCTCACAGTACTGTAAGCCATAAATAATACTATGTCTACGTTACATAAATATTGGAGTGGCCCACATTTTGAAATCTTTCTGAATTCCTATAGCTGGCACCCAGAGGTGTTGAGATCTTTCTGAGTCTGGTCTATGCCCAGAGATTAGCACTGAGTATTGCAACATCTTGATAAAACTATTTGTGGATCTATTTCATCTTCTATTTAAGAACATCCATTGAGACATTCCCAGAGCACAAAGAGCAAGTATTCTCTTTCTCATCCATATGCCACAGCGTCTCACAGGACATTGACTGCGAGTGAGCAACTGGTATGTATTTAATGATGGTAATTATGAATTTTTTAAACAAAACTCACTCCTGTAAAGTGTAAAATTCAGTGGTTTTTAGTATATTCACAGAGTTGTGCAACCATCCACACAATACATTTTAGAACATTTTCTTTCTTTTTTTTTTAAATTATGATACATTTACATTCTGTAAATTGTATCTTTTTTTTTAAGATTTTATTTATTTATTTGACACAGAGGGAGAGAGATCACAAGTAGGAAGAGAGGCAGGCAGAGAGAGAGGAGGCAGCAGGCTCCCCGCTGAGCAGAGAGCCCGATGCAGGGCTCGATCCCAGGACCCTGGGACCATGACCTGAGCTGAAGGCAGAGGCTTTAACCCACTGAGCCACCCAGGCTCCCCCATTTTAGAACATTTTCATCATTCCAAAAGAAGGTGCAGGATACAAAATTAATATAAAGAAATCTGTTGTGGGGTGCCTGGGTGGCTCAGTGGGTTAAAGCCTCTGCCTTCGGCTCAGGTCATGATCCCAGGGTTCCGGAATCGAGTCCCGCATTGGGCTCTCTGCTCAGCGGGGAGCCTGCTTCTCCATTTCTCTCTGTCTGCCTCTCTGCCTACTTGCAATCTCTGTCTGTCAAATAAATAAGTGTATATATATATATATATATATATATATATATAAAGAAATCTGTTGTGGGGTGCCTGGGTGGCTCAGTTGGTTAAGCATCTGACTCTTAATTTTGGCTCAGGTCATGATCTCAGAGTCTTGAGATCAAGCCCCACAACAGGCACTGTGCTGCAAGTGGAAACTACTTAAGATTCTCTCTCTCCCTCTCTCTCTTTTTCTCCCCCAACAACCCTCCTCACTCTCTGTTACTCTCTCCCTCCCAAAAAAGAAAGAAATCTGTTGCATTTCTTTAGACTAATAATGAAACAGAAGAAGAAGAAATTAAGAAAACAATCCCATTTACAATTTCACCAAGAATAAAATACCTAGGAATAAGTTTGACCAAGAAAGTAAAAGCTCTCTACACTGAAAACTCTAAGACACTGATGAAAGAAACTGAAGACAACACAAGGAAATAGAAAGATAGTCCATGCCCATGGACTGGAAGATTTAATATTGTTTGTTCATTTATTTGTTTTAGAGAGGAAGAGAATCTTAAGCAGGCTCCACACCCAATGCGGAGCCAACACAAGGAATGATCTCATAACCCTGAGATCACAACCTGAGCCAAAATCAAGAGTTGGACACTTAACTGACTAAACCACCCAGGTGCCCCAGGATAATTATTGTTAAAATGTCCATTCCACCCAAAGCAATCTAGATTAAGTGCAATCCCTATCAAAACATCAATAGTACTTTTTTCTCAGAACTAGAACAAATTACTCTAAAATTCATGTGGAACCACAAAATACCCCAAATGGCCAAAGCAATCTTGAAAAAGATGAACGAAACTGAAGTATCACAATCCCAGATTTCAAGGTACACTACAAAGCTATAGTAATCAAAACAGTATGGTACTGGCACAAAAGTAGCCATATAGATCAACTGAACAAGATAGAGAGCTCAGAAATAAACCCACGCTTATATGGTCAACTAATCTATGACAAAGGAGGCAAGAATTTAAAATGGGGAAAAGACAGACTCTTCAATAAATGGTGTTGGGAAAATCGGACACCTATATGCAGAAGAATGAAACTGAAGAACTTCCATACTGTTTCCCATAGTGGTTGCACCAATTTACATTCCCACCAACAGAGTAGAAGGGTTCCCTTTTCTCCATATCCTCAGCAACACTTATTTTCTTCATCTTTCTGATAATAGCCAGTCTGACTGGTATGAGGCAGTATCTCAATGTGGTTTTGATTTGCATTTCCCTGACAATCAGTGACTTTGAGCATCTTCTCAAGTGCTATTGACTGTCTGAATGTCTTCCTTAAAAAAATGTTTATTCATGTCTTCTGCCTATTTTTTTAATCAAGTTGTTTGGGTTTTTTTGGCTAGTAATTTATGTAAGTTATCTATATATTTTGATATTAACTCCCTATTAGATATATGATTTGCAAATATCTTCTCCCATGAAGTAGGTTGCCTTTTCATTTTGTTGCTGGTCTCTTTTGCTGTGCAAAAGCTTTTTATTGTGATATAATCCTATTTGTTTATTTTAGCTTTTGTTGACTATGTCTGAGGAGACTGACCAGAAAAATATGGCTAAGACTGATGTCAAAGAGCTTATTGTCTATGTTTTCTTCTAAGAGTTTTATGATTTTAGGCCTTACATTCAAGGCTTTAATCCACTTTGAATTTATTTCTATATATGCTATAAGATAGTGGTCTAGTATCACTCTGGCATGTAGCTGTCCAGTTTTCCCAGCATCATTCATTGAAGTGTTTGTCTCTTCCCCATTTTATATTCGTGCCTCCTTTGGAATAGATTAGCTGATCATACATGTGTGGGTTTATTTCTAGACTCCATTCTATTCTATTAATTTATGTGTCTGTTTCCATGTCAGTACCATATAGTTTTGATTAGTATAGCTTTGCAATATAGTTTGAAATCAGGAAGTATGACCCCTCCAGCTTTGTTCTTTCTCAAGACTGTTTTGGCTATTTGGGGTTTCCTGTGGTTCCACACAAATTTTAGGATTCTTTGTTCTATTTCTGTGAAAAATGCAATTGGTATTGTGTTGGAGACTGCACTGAATCTATAGATCACTTTGGGTATGGACATTTGAACAATATTAATTTAACAATATTATTTCTTCCAATCCATGAGCATCTTTCCATTTGTTGGTGTCATCTGAAATATCTTTCAGCAGTGTCTTACAGTTTTCAGACTATAGGACTTTCACCACCTTGATTAAACTTTATCCTAGGTATTTTATTATTTTTGATGCAATTATAAATGGAATTATTCTCTTAATTTCTCTTTCTGATAGATTATTAGTATATAGAAAAGCAACTGATTTCTGCATGTTAATTTTGTATCCTCCAACTTTACTGAATTAATTTATTAGTTCTAATAGGTTTTTCTCTTTTTCTATTCGTAATATCACATCATCTACAAATGATGACTGTTTTACCTACTCCTTACCAATTTGGATGCCTTTTATCTCTTTTTCTTACCTAATTACTGTGGTAATTATATGTTAAATATATGTTCTAATAGTACATTGAATAAAAGTAGCAAGAGTGGGCATCTTTGCATAGGACTTGACAATTGTTTTCTTTCTTTTTTGCAATGAAAGTACTTAACTTAAGATTTGATTGCCAAGACATCCACTTTAAAGAGGCATCCACTTCAATGATGGCTACCTTGAATAAACATATTATCAACCACAGGACTAGATAAGAGACAGACTGCCTGCCCCAACTGAGGCCCTTTGTTTTAGAAATTTTGGTTGATTTCAATAACTGACCTTTTGAGCCACTTGTTTTTTCTCTTCCCACACTTTAAATCTCCCCTCTTGTGTTTTAAATTCACCAATAAAGAATGAGCCCACAAAACCCCCCATCCTTGACCCCAGTAAAAGCAGAACCAGGCCCATGCACTCTCTACCCATGACCTCACTGTATGGCCCCACGTCTGCTGCACAATTTCCAGGTTCTTTAAATGATAAACCTCTATTTTTTTCAAAATTTCTTTATGGTTATTGCTGAAGGGCATCTTACAATCATACTAAGAACCACAAGGGATAATCCAACCACAATACTGGTTATTGATAAACTGAGACCAGCTCAAAACAGATTTATGAGATGATCTAGGTTTATTTGGAAAGAAACATGAATTGGGATGATCAGACTGGAAATCATCCTTTCTGAGAATGACCAAAACTGATTGTTTTTCTTTTGTGGTTCACAGACTGGCCAAAAGGGAATTCCAAGGAAAAATTGCCAAAATGTTTTGAGCACAGGCAGCAACATTGGAAGACAACTCTGTAAGCGGTCTGCCCCTTTGGATGGGCAAGTTGCCTATCACCATGATCCTGTTTCCACACCTGCAAAATGGGGATAATCATGTTTATCTCACAGAGTTCCTGCGAAGAATAACTAAGATAATACATCAAGGGCCAGGTTTGAGAGTGAAGGAAGAGAGGAAGTTTGGTAGAAAGGAAGGAAGAAAGAAAGAAAGTAGAAAAGAATGAGAGGGAAGAAAGAAGAAAGAAAGAAGAGAGAAATGGAGGGAAAATTGATCCATTTATCCATTCAATACATATTTACCTAGTATCTCCCTTATACTCACAAAATTGAAAGAAAGAAAGAGAAAGAGAAAAGAAAGAAAGGAAGAAAGAACGGTCAATCCATGTTCATGGTCCATGTAGATAAGTAAACTGATAGTAGCTTTACTATGGTATGAGGGCTGCAACAAAAGTCACAGCCAGATGGCTAGAAATTCAGAAAGGATGTCACCCAGCCTGGAGACATGTGGGAAAACATCCCAAAGAGCCACCACTGAGCTGCATCTTGAAGAGCAGTTGAGAACCAGCCCCATGAAGAATGATGGAAAGAGAAGAGAACGTATAAAAACCCAGAAGCAAAGACAGACCAAACCTATCAAGGAATAGTAATAGCAAAAACCTGGATAGAGCTTGCCACATGCCACACAATGTTCTAAGCTTTGTTAATCCTCACAACCACCTTGTGAGGTAGCCACTGTTTAAGATCTCCATTTAATTGATGAGAAAATGAAGATGCAAAGTGGTTAAGTAACTTGCTCCAGGTCATCCAGCTAGGTAAGTGGCACAGCCAGATGTTCATCTAGGTTGTCTGATACCAACTCCCCTGCTCAAACCACTATACCATCTAGCCTCTGAACCGGCACAAATACTTCAGGATGCTGGAAGAAAAGGATGTAGGTAAGGGGGTAGAAGCTGTAAGAGGAGACAGGCAGGCAATTATGACAGTTACAACAATTTCTAAAACTTAAAGTTAGCCATCTAGGCTCTTCCTCATTCAAAGGTTGTAACGATAGATGCTTCCAGGTTGTATATTTATTAATAAGCAAAATCTACGTTCTAGGTAGCCATTTTATTAGTAACTAAATGACTTCGGCATGACCAAATACAATCTGATAATCAACCTAAAATTTAATTTTCAAATCTTTCTCAAGTTCCTGTGTCATTTAGTTTTCATTCTTTTTTAAAATATTTAAAATTAAGCAGAGATCTGTTCCTAAAAAGGAATTATTGAGCAAAATGCATGTACCTTAAAGAGTCCTGATCATCTTTCTGCATCATATACAGGAGGATGGGGAGGGGATCTGAAGCAACCTCTCCCTCTATTTGTCTCTCTCCTCCCTCACTATTCTACTTCTAAGAAATTCAAATCAATCAAGTTTCAAAATTCATTTACCAGATAGCCATTTCTTAGATATTTAACACAGGCAATTTCTACTTTAAAATATAAAACCACATGTAATAATCTATTGAAAAGAATATCCTCTCTTTGTCTCAGTTTCCTCGTTTGTAAAAGGGGGAGGAGAGTAATAATTCCTAATACATAAGATTGTTGTGAAAATTAAATGAGTTAACACATACCTAGCTGTAGAATGTACCAAGTACAGAGTAATCACTTATATCAGTCAAGATAAGCTAGGATATGCTGCCTTGACAACAGCAACAAAAAAACATATTCTGAAAGACATAATCCACTTGACACACTGATGACAGGGAATCAGAACTCAAAGAGCTCAAAGAGACCTTAAGTGTCACCCTGTTAACCTCATTTTACAAACAAGTAGATCCGATCACACAGGTTAAATGACAGATTCAAAGAGCAATCACATTGTCAAAGCCAGAATTTCAATTTCTGGGAGCATGAAATCTTGGTTTCTAGGATCCTGAACTCCAACCTTACACATATTATAGTAACCCTAAGAGTAGACCAAAAGGGGGTGGCTCTCTAATTTAACAGCTTAGGAAATGGCAATGGTATCTCCTACAGGGAGGCTGAAAGATGACCTAAATCATTTCACCAGGTCCCACCCAATAGTTTAATAGCATGGGACCTCCAAGAATAATTTACTGAGACTTCCTTTCTACATCTTTGAAATTAGACTGTTAGCTAATTAAAATTGGCTAATAGTATACAAGCTCAATAAAAACTAGCTCTAAAAGATCCAGATAAAATACAAATGAAATCTCTAGCAAAGCCAAACACCTTCTCTAAGGGCCAAAAATTAAGAAAAAAATGCACAGTTTCCAATTCTGCCCTTCCCAGATTATTCAGTTCCTTCAGACTGAATCACCTTCCCCTTCTCAACCATGAAAGCACATTTCCTTTAAGGCTGTAACCCAAACCCTACTGGATCAATAATCAAGAACATTCATTTAGTTTGTTACCTACATCAGGTAGCTACCTACAGACCAGCAACCTGTAAGGTTGTATTCTAGGGCCATCTCTTTGGAAACTCCCAGTGATTGTTATGGTCTCAGCTTCCCAAAGCTTCAACCTCTCCTTCTGTGACTTCCATTCTACTGCATCTGGAGAGGAAAGCCCTTCCAATGTCCACCTGCACTGGGATAAAACATCAGCAGGTGATCCAAACTCATACCTGGGTCCCACTCAAACTGCTATCAACTTAGCACTTATGGCACATGTGCAACAGGTGGCAAAACTGTTAATTCCCTTTAAGTACAAAAATCAGTCTGTAAGTGGAAGGGCATTCAGAAAACTTTTCACAGCCCACTCTAAACTCTAATTCTGGGATCATTCTCCAGGTGTTCTCAAAGAATCAAAGCTCAAAAGGCAAACTCCCTTCTCCACAGCCTGCCAACTGAGGACACCACAGAAAGAAGCAAAGTAGGTGTCACAATGTCATCCAGACTACTCTTCATAGCCACTCTGCTAAGAGTACACATAGTACAAATAGAACAGTATTTATCCTGATACCTGGCCTTCAACCCAGTTCTTTTTAACCTTTTCCCCTGACACTTAACTGCATACTTTGAAATCTGCCCTGGACAGTAAAGACTATCCCCATCTCCAGTCCACAAAAGGAAAACAAACGTTTAAAATCATTGGTCTATCCTATTTAAAAAACAACAACAGGTAAACAAAACGGAAGCTTAAAAAGATTAGTCTGTCTAATTGATTCCAAGTCTCAGACAATAAAGGAGGTCATAATGACTTCTGTTTCTGGCATCATGAAAGGCTGTGTTTTCTGATAAGCCCTCCTACTACACAACAGCTAGACAAAAGCAAATAGATCTTTCAGAGCATTGCTGTGCTTACAAGAAAGTAAAGAATATCTCCAAGAAAAAATTGAGAGAAAGAAAGTGAGCTTTTCAAGGGCATATTCTGGGCCAAATTTGCATTATACCCCCCAAATCTAGCACATAATAGGTATTCGATAAACAGTGAAATATGGACAGAAAGATGAGAGGACCAGAAGGGAAATTGTCTCACCAGATGGTCGGCACAGGGGAACACTGTGAGAGTGAATATGTTTCCATTCCTCTTTGCTTTGCTGTACTTAGACTAGGGGTGGGAGAGTGTGGGGCAGGCGGGGAGGGAAGCGGTGTCCTTGACCTCAGATTACTCTGTCCTGTTCTCTCCTCCAAAACTCAAAATGCCTCACGTCCACCAACTCACTCATCTGACAAGACTGCTTTGACGCTGCCAGCACTATGTCCACTTCACAAGAGGATAAATTGGACTAGCTTAAGGGATTTGACTGCAATCACATTGTTAGCAGATATGGGCCAGTGTCTAAAACTGAGGTTTCCTCCAGCCAATTCTAAAGTCACCCCAGCTATAAAAAATACAGAGAACTTCATTATGCACAACTCTCATAAGCTCCCATAGTCATTTAATCTTGAAAAAAAAGTAGACAATAAAAATATAAGAAACTAAGCCATACTTGAGTTTATATGGAAAAGGGGGGAAAATATACTTTGCCTTAGCCAACATTCAGAAGAATGACTTCCAATAGCTACTGGAGTCAGAATCTAATCCAGATTTCTGAATGTCTAAAACACAAAAAGGTAAATAGAATGAAAATATAATTATATATGTATGATGTGCATGGAACACACAATTATTTAAATAGGGACTAGCCAGATGTTTAGAATCTACTGTGTCTTATCCCCAAACATGGAAAATATGAGTTCCTGGCAAATTTGAAAAAATTTGTGACCTTAAGCTCTTTTCCACACTATGGGGAAAAAAAAAAAAAAGATAAAGTTTTGTACTATAAAGCAGTTTAGGGTTTCATTGCTATGAAAACCGTCTCTGAGCTATATAAAAATATGAATTGGCTTATATCCAAAAGTCTTGAACTTTTTTTAATAAATCCATACCCCTTCTCAAGCAAGGGCTTAACATAACTCTTTCAAAGAAAACAGAATCTCTTTGCAGACAACTTGGCCTGCTCTGCTTCTCCTGTGACTTTATTTCCCTATTTATCATTTTTTAGTTTGTCTCTAATCAAATTTTAAGGGTAAGTTCTCTGATCCCTGTTTCCATAATCCCATGTGCAGGATGTACAGCACTCCTCATGGCTTCAAACCTTCCACAGACTGTGTCATGTGTGTGAAAAGACAAACAGCAGATGCTGCCTAAAAACATGGGGCCCCAGTGTGCTGTGGAAGGGTTGCTCTACTTAAGAAAAGTATAAAAAGAATAATATTTACACATATGGTCCTAGGCTTTCTCCTTTAGGATAGATGGAATAAGCACATACAGCTAATTGAGAAAATTGATAGGCAATTTTTAAAAATCACCAAAGCATGAGGAACCTGGAATCCTCAGACACATCAGTGATAACTGCAGAATCTGCTTTGGTCAATAACATGACATTTTGCCAAATTCATAACACTAGTGTGGAAAAGACCTATTGGCATTTGCTTTTGTAAGCAAGGAGTTCTGGTTCTCATACAGAACAATACTAAAAGGTGGCACAGTATTGGAATATTGTACCAAGCTAAGAGTTAAGGACTTAGCTTTGCTAAGTAGCTTTGCTACTAACCAATTATATGATCTGGGGGAAATCAGTAAATTTGTCTGGGCTTCCAAGAACAGTGGTGATGAGCTGGGTTTTGAATCCTGTTCTAACTATTATAGCCTATATTACCTTGGACAAATTACTAAAGTACTTTGAGCATTGAATTATTCATCCATAAACAGGAAATAATAATTATAACTAATGTACAGGGTTCACACAAAGACCACATGAGATGTTCCTCACATAACTGAATAGGTTCCCATAAAACATAAAGCACTGGGCCTGGCACATAATGAACATTCAGTAAATGTTCACTATTATTACTATTGACATAGTGGTGGTGGCCAGAGGCCCAGAATTAAAATTTCTCTCCTTTCTCCCATTTGGGCAGGGAAAAGAAATGAGTATAATGAACATAAATTTTTGATCATCAAATAAATGCAACAGTGGGAAACAAAATGCTAAGCACTTTGGCATTTTTTAAATAAGGGAAACAGGAAACATTTGTTTTAAGACCAACTTAAAGATGGCTAAAATTGATTTCCCATTAACTGGTCTATAAATAACTCTACAAGGGGCTCTCAGGAATAACAACATTTCTGTTTTGAAAGTCAGGGTTTTTTCCCCTACTAGTAGCCAGTAATACATAAGCAACTATAGGATAGTGGCATCCCCTGCTGTTGACACCATTACACCTGATATAGGATGAATGAATGGATTAATTAATTAATTAATTTAAAAAACAAGTTTAACAAATATTGATATTTTTATTTTTTTAATTTATTTATTTTAATAAACATATAATGTATTTTTATCCCCAGGGGTACAGGTCTGTGAATCGCCAGGTTTACACATTTCACAGCACTCATCATAGCACATACCCTCCCCAATGTCCATATCCCAACCACCCTCTCCCGTCCCCCCTCCCCCCAGCAACCCTCAGTCTGTTTTTTGAGATTGAGTCTTTTAGGGTTTGTCTCCCTCCCAATCCCATCTCCTTTGATTTTTTCTTTTCCTACATCCCCCCAACCCCCCCACATTGCATCTCCACTTCCTCATATCAAAGAGATCATATGATAGTTGTCTTTCTCTGATTGACTTATTTCGCTAAGCAAAATACCCTCCAGTTCCATCCACATCGTCACAAATGGCAAGATTTCATTTCTTTTGATGGCTGCATAGCATTCCATTGTGTATATTTACCACATCTTCTTTATACATTCATCTGTCGATGGACATCTAAGTTCTTTCCACAGTTTGGCTATTGTGGACATTGCTGCTATAAACATTCGGGTGCACGTGCCCCTTCGGAGCACCACTTTTGTATCTTTAGGATATATACCCAGTAGTGCAATTGCTGGGTCGTAGGGTAGCTCTATTTTCAGTTTTTTGAGGAACCTCCACACTGTTTTCCAGAGTGGTTGCACCAACTTGCATTCCCACCAGCAGTGTAGGAGGGTTCCCCTTTCTCCACATGCTCGCCAGCATCTGTCATTTCCTGACTTGTTAATTTTAGCCATTCTGACTGGTGTGAGGTGCTATCTCATTGTGGTTTTGATTTGTATTTCCCTGATGCGGAGTGATGTGGAGCATTTTTTCATGTGTCTGTTGGCCATCTGGATGTCTTCTTTGCAGAAATGTCCGTTCATGTCCTCTGCCCATTTCTTGATTGGATTATTTGTCCTTTGGGTGTTGAGTTTGATAAGCTCTTTATAGATTTTGGATACGAGCCCTTTATCTGATATGTTGTTTGCAAATATCTTCTCCCATTCTGTCAGTTGTCTTTTGGTTTTGTTAACTGTTTCCTTTGCTGTGCAAAAGCTTTTGATCTTGATGAAATCCCAATAGTTCATTTTTGCCCTTGCTACCCTTGCCTTTGGTGATGTTCCTAGGAAGACGTTGCTGCGGCTGAGGTCGAAGAGGTTGCTGCCTGCATTCTCCTCAAGGATTTTGATGGATTCCTTTCTCACATTGAGGTCCTTCATCCATTTTGAGTCTATTTTCGTGTGTGGTGTAAGGAAATGGTCCAATTTCATTTTTCTGCACGTGGCCGTCCAATTCTCCCAACACCATTTATTGAAGAGGCTGTCTTTTTTCCATTGGACATTCTTTCCTGCTTTGTCGAAGATTCGTTGACCATAGAGTTGAGGGTCTATTTCTGGGCTCTCTATTCTGTTCCATTGATCTATATGTCTGTTTTTGTGCCAATACCATACTGTCTTGATGATGACAGCTTTGTAATAGAGCTTGAAGTCCGGAATTGTGATGCCACCGACTTTGGCTTTCTTTTTCAATATACCTTTCGCTATTCGAGGTCTTTTCTGGTTCCATATAAATTTTAGGATTATTTCTTCTATTTCTTTGGAAAAAATGGATGGGATTTTGATAGGGATTGCATTAAATGTATACATTGCTTTAGGTAGAATAGACATTTTCACAATATTTGTTCTTCCAATCCATGAGCATGGAATATTTTTCCATTTCTTTGTGTCTTCCTCAATTTCTTTGATGAGTACTTTATAGTTTTCTGAGTATAGATTCTTTGCCTCTTTGGTTAGATTTATTCCTAGGTATCTTATGGTTTTGGGTGCAATTGTAAATGGAACTGACTCCTCAATTTCTCTTTCTTCTGTCTTGCTGTTAGTGTAAAGAAATGTGACTTATTTCTGTGCATTGACTTTATATCCTGACACTTTACTGAATTCCTGTACAACTTCTAGCAGTTTTGGAGTGGAGCCCTTTGGGTTTTCCACATATAGTATCATATCATCTTCAAAGCGTGATAGTTTGACTTCTTCTTTGCCAATTTGGATGCCTTTAATTTCTTTTTGGTCTGATTGCTGAGGCTAGGACTTCTAGTACTATGTTGAACAGCAGTGGTGATAACGGACATCCTTGCCGTGTCCATGACCTTAGTGGAAAAATTTCCAGTTTTTCTCCATTGAGAATGATATTTGCAGTGGGTTTCTCATAGATGGCTTTGATAATATTGAGGTATGTGCCCTCTATCCCTACACTTTGAACAGTTTTGATCAGGAAGAGATGCTGTACTTTGTCAAATGCTTTTTCAGCATCTATTGAGAGTATCATATGGTTCTTGTTCTTTCTTTTATTAATGTGTTGTATCACATTGATGGATTTGCAGATGTTGAACCAACCTTGCAGCCCTGGAATAAATCCCACTTGGTTGTGGTGAATAATCCTTTTAATGTACTGTTGAATCCTATTGGCTAGTATTTTGGTGAGAATTTTCGCATCTGTGTTCATTAAGGATATTGGTCTGTAATTCTCTTTTTTGATGGGATCCTTGTCTGGTTTTGGGATCAAGGTGATGCTGGCCTCATAAAATGAGTTTGGAAATTTTCCTTCCATTTCTATTTTTTGGAACAGTTTCAGGAGAATAGGAATTAATTCTTCTTTAAATGTTTGGTAGAATTCCCCTGGGAAGCCATCTGGTCCTGGGCTTTTGTTTGTTTGGAGATTTTTGATGACTGTTTCAATCTCCTTACTGGTTATGGGTCTGTTCAGGCTTTCTATTTCTTCCTGGTTCAGTTGTGGTAGTTTATATGTCTCTAGGAATGCATCCATTTCTTCCAGATTGTCAAATTTGTTGGCATAGAGTTGCACGTAGTATGTTCTTAGAATTGTTTGTATTTCTTTGGTGTTACTTGGATCTCTCCTCTTTCATTCATGATTTTATTTATTTGGGTCCTTTCTCTTTTCTTTTTGATAAGTCTGGCCAGGGGTTTGTCAATCTTATTAATTCTTTTAAAGAACCAGCTCCTAGTTTCATTGACTTGTTCTATTGTTTTTTTTGTTTGTTTGTTTTTGTTTTTTTAGTTTCTATTTCATTGATTTCTGCTCTGATCTTTATGATTTCTCTTCTCCTGCTGGGTTTAGGCTTTCTTTGTTGTTCTTTCTCCCGCTCCTTTAGGTGTAGGGTTAGGTTGTGTATTTGAGACCTTTCTTGTTTCTTGAGAAAGGCTTGTACTGCTATATATTTTCCTCTCAGGATTGCCTTTGCTGTGTCCCACAGATTTTGAACAGTTGTGTTTTCATCATCATTTGTTTCCATGAATTTTTTCAATTCTTCTTTAATTTCCTGGTTGACCCATTCATTCTTTAGAAGGATGCTGTTTAGTCTCCATGTATTTGCGTTCTTTCCAAATTTCCTCTTGTGATTGAGTTCTAGCTTCAGAGTATTGTGGTCTGAAAATATGCAGGGAATGATCCCAATCTTTTGATACCGGTTGAGACCTGATTTATGACCCAGGATGTGATCTATTCTGGAGAATGTTCCATGTGCACTAGAGAAGAATGTGTATTCTGTTGCTTTGGGATGGAATGTTCTGAATATATCTCTGATGTCCATCTGGTCCAGTGTGTCATTTAAGGCCTTTATTTCCTTGTTGATCTTTTGCTTAGATGATCTGTCCATTTCAGTGAAGGGAGTGTTAAAGTCCCCTGCTATTATTGTATTACTGTCGATGTGTTTCTTTGATTTTGTTATTAATTGGTTTATATAGTTGGCTGCTCCCAGGTTAGGGGCATAGATATTTACGATGGTTAGGTCTTCTTGTTGGACAGACCCTTTGAGTATGATATAGTGTCCTTCCTCATCTCCTATTATAGTCTTTGGCTTAAAATCTAATTGATCTGATAGAAGGATTGCCACCCCAGCTTTCTTCTGCTGTCCATTAGCATGGTACATTGTTTTCCACCCCCTCACTTGAAATCTGGAGGTGTCTTCGGGTCTAAAATGAGTTTCTTGTAGGCAGCATATTGATGGGTTTTGTTTTTTTATCCATTCTGATACCCTGTGTCTTTTGATTGGGGCATTTAGCCCATTAACCTTCAGGGTAACTATTGAGAGATATGAATTTCGTGCCATTGTATTGCCTGTAAGGTGACTGGTACTGTATATTGTCTCTGTTTCTTTCTGATCTACTACTCATAGGCTCTCTCTTTGCTTAGAGGACCCCTTTCAATATTTCCTGTAGAGCTGGTTTGGTGTTTGCAAATTCTTTCCGTTTTTGTTTGTCCTGGAAGCTCTTTATCTCTCCTTCTATTTTCAATGATAGCCTAGCTGAATATAGTATTCTTGGCTGCATGTTTTTCTCGTTTAGTGCTCTGAATATATCATGCCAGTTCTTTCTGGCCTGCCAGGTCTCTGTGGATAAGTCTGCTGCCAATCTAATGTGTTTACCCTTGTATGTTACAGACTTCTTTTCCCGGGCTGCTTTCAGGATTTTCTCTTTGTCTCTAAGACTTGTAAATTTTACTATCAGGTGACGGGGTATGGACCTATTTTTATTGATTTTGAGGGGCGTTCTTAGCACCTCCTGGATTTTGATGCTTGTTCCCTTTGCCATATTGGGGAAATTCTCTACAATAATTCTCTCCAATATACCTTCTGCTCCCCTCTCTCTTTCTTCTTCTTCTGGAATCCCAATTATTCTAATGTTGTTTCATCTTATGGTGTCACTTATCTCTCGAATTCTCTCCTCGTGGTCCAGTATTTGTTTGTCTCTCTTTTGCTCAGCTTCTTTATTCTCTGTCATTTGGTCTTCTATATCACTAATTCTTTCTTCTGCCTCATTTATCCTAGCAGTAAGAGCCTCCATTTTTGATTGCACCTCATTAATAGCTTTTTTGATTTCAACTTGGTTAGATTTTAGTTCTTTTATTTCTCCAGAAAGGGCTTTTATCTCTCCGGAAAGGGTTTCTCTAATATCTTCTATGCCTTTTTCGAGCCCGGCTAGAACCTTGAGAATCATCATTCTGAACTCTAGATCTGTCATATTACCAATGTCTGTATTGATTAGGTCCCCAGACTTCAGTACTGCCTCTTGTTCTTTTTTTTGTTGTGAGTTTTTCCGCCTTGTCATTTTGTCCAGATAAGATTTGCTTTCTCCTCCTGTGGAATTCCGCTGTTCTTGGTGAGTGAAGTTGGTCTTGACTGGGTTTCTTGTTGATCTTCCGGGGGAGGGGCCTGTTGTAGTGATTCTCAAGTGTCTTTGTCACAGGCGGAATGGCACCGCCCTTGCCAGGGGCCAGGCTAAGTAATCCGCTCGGGTTTGCTTTCGGGAGCTTTTGTTCCCTGAGCGCTTTCCGTAGAGTTCCGGAGGACAGGAATGAAGATGGAGGCCTTCCAATCTCCGGCCCGGAGGAGCCGAGAGCTTGGGGTTCCGCTCCTCAGTGTGCCCTCAGAGAAAAGCACCCAACCACCCCGCTTCCCTGGCCTGCGGTCGCGCCCAGAGGAAAGCAGTCAATTGCTGGCACTTGGAGAAAACCGCCTGGTCGCTTCCGTCTCCATGGCCTCTGGCAGCGCTCCGAGCCCACCCAGCCTGCGACCAGCACAAGGTAACCCCAGGCTGAGAGCTCACTCCTCGGCTTTGTCGCTGTAGCCGGCTTCCCCGCTCTAATACCTGCGAGCTCTGCGGCACTCAGACACCCCCGGTCCTTCTGTGACCCCGCGGGACTTGGGGTTACGCTGACCCCGCCTGGGCTTCCCTCCGGTTTAGCCTCTGGAGCGATGTCCCTCCGTGGAGCAGACTTTTAAAAGTCCCGATTTTGTGCTCCGTTGCTCCACCGCTTGCCGGGAGCCAGCCCCTCCCGCCGCGGTCTGTCTTCCCGTCGCTTTGGATTCACTTCTCCGCCGGTCCTAACTTTCAGAAAGTGATCGATTTTCTGTTTCTAGAATTGTTGCTCTTCTTCTCTTCGATTTCCCGTTGGATTTGTAGGTGTCCACAATGGTTAGATAAGCTATCTAGCTGATCTCCTGCTACTTCTCCACCATCTTGACTCCTCCCAAATATTGATATTTTTAAATATGTCTACGGAAGCAACCCAAAATAGGTAATCATGGAAACATAGTTAAAATTGGAGCTTTTCTATTATTAATAACCACACACAATTAGAGGACAGCTCGTTCATTTTAAGCAAATCTTTAATGTAAATGACATTTTAGTATCTTGATTACAATTTCCTTCTCTGTCCACAACATGTTTATTTAGCATAACTGCTAACCATCTAAATATTTTTAAGACAGGTAAGAGGTTTTACCTAAATTATTATCATCTCAAATAGCTGAGTGGCATGCACTGAACTATTAATTTTTCCCTACTCTGAGCCACATGGTTTCCCTCAGCCAAACTGTAGTCCTTTTTATTCAAAATTTTCACAGTAAGAGATTCTTCCTAAATACTTTACTCCCCTGCTTCTCTCTGCTTCTTGTGTCACTCCTGGGAAGGGGGATAACTGACCTCCACAAAATTCAGAAAGTGGTCCTTGGACCAGCAGCATTAGCATCTTATAAGAAAGGTGGGATCTCAGGTCTCACCTGAGCCCTGCAGTATCAGAATCTGCAATTTCAGCAACACTGCCAGGTAATGTAAGGCACATAAAGGTTTGAGAAGCACTTCTCTAGACTTCAAAAAAAAAAAAAAAAAAAAAGGAAGAAGTTTCAGCCTTACTACTGTTTTAAGAAATAATTATTTGGAAATAGAAAGGTGGGGAAGGAAAACATCATGAAAAGAGTACTGTGGTATAGTCCTCAGAAGTATATCGAAAACTTAGTTTGTGTGAGTCATAAAATCTCAGTAAACTATGAGTAGTGCTCCCAAATATAAGACACTATAAGACACTATTAGATAAAGCAGACAAAACGGGATTTGTTCATTCATTCAATCATTATTGAGCTATGTGCTATTTAATGGATATACATACTAAGTGTCCTCTCCAAATCAAAAAAGAAATCCTGCCAGCTTAAATATAAGTGAACATTATACATGTAATATATTTTATTATATACATAAAATATATGATTATATGTTATAAATAATATATATTGCTATATATGCCATTTATTTTTAAGAAACATATATCTGAATTTTAATTCTGTACTGTTATTTACTGTTATTATTTAAAAGGATCTAAGGGAAACTTCCAAGAGTCATCTGAAATGAAAGAACTAGGCTTTACAATCAACTGTTTTTATTCATTTTCAGTCTTTTCTTTTTTTTATATTTTATTTATTTATTTGACAGAGAGAGAGACAGTGAGAGAGAATACAAGCAAGGGAAGTGGGAGAGGGAGAAGCGGGCTTCCTGCTGAGCCTAGGGCTTGATCCCAGGATGCCAGGATCATGACCTGAGCCGAAGGCACACACTTAATGACTGAGCCACCTAGGTGCCCCTCATTTTCAGTCTTAAATAGCATTTCAGTATGCATGTCTGTGCTCTTGGTGAAATTTTAAATGACTGGGAAAACCATGAGGAGTCTGATATGAATCTTCTTTTTCATATTATAACGAATAATATAGGGAACTTGTACACTATAGAGAAAATGTGAATATATTGCTTCCTAATTATCCTAATCACTCAAATTCTCTAAGTGTTTCCATTTTATCAGTGCACTAGAATCAAGAGTCTGAACCTTCATTTCTTTCTCTGGTGTGAAGCTGAGATACCCACAGTATCCAGACAATCTATGGTCTTAAATATTCTACATGTAATATAAATATATATGTAAAAAATGTGTGTGTATATGTATATATAAATATATAGAGAGAGATAATGAATAAATGAATGAATGAATGAATATTCCATAATCCACAAACAAAAAAATGGCCAACATAATATAGTAAAGTAGCATGACTAGACAAGGAAAAAAAAAAAACTAGGAAATACATCATAATGATCATTGCTAAGGAGAAGGGGATGGTGAATTACTGCTAAAGAATATGAGGTTTCTTTAGGAGGTGATGAAAGTGTTTTAAATGTATATACTAAAAATCACTGAATTGTACACTTTCAAAGGGTAAATTTTATGACACATGAGTTATACCTCCATCGAATATTAAAAATGGTAGGAGGTGGGAGCATTAAGATGCCTTTCTTGGGGCACCTGAATGGCTCAGTTGGTTAAGCGTCTGCCTCTTGATTTCGGCTCGGGTCATGATCTCAGGGTCATGGGATCAAGTACCATGTCAGGCTCCACACTCAGTGAAGAGATGCCTTGGAATTCTCTCTCCCCCTTCCACCCCTCTCTGCTGCTCCCCCCACTCATGTTCACTTGCCCTCTCTCTCTCTCTCTAAAAAATACATAAATCTTTTTTAAAAATCTCGCTTAAAAGATGCCTTTCTTTGTATTTCCCATTTTCATTTACCAAATATTTTTTCCAGGAATAATTTTTGAATTTCTACTGCTATGTTTATGTCTCCCCAAAATGCATATGTTGAAACCTAGTCCCCACTGTGATGATATTTGAAGGTGGTACCTTCAAGAAGTGATTAAGTCATGAAAGTGGAGACTTCAGGAATGGGAATGATGTCCTTATAAAACAAACCCCAGAGAACTGCTTTGCCCCTTCCACCGTGAGGACACAGTGAGAAAACAGTTCTCTGTGAACTAGGAAGTAGGCCCTCATTAGACACCAAATCTGCCAGCACCTTGATCTTGGACTCCAGACTTCAGAACTGTGAGAAATAAATGTTAGTTGTTTATAAGCCATACAGGCTATGGTATTTTTTTTTTTTTATAGCAGGCTTAATGGACAAAGACATAGGCCTCATCACTTCTAGGCTAGTTAATATTCTTTGAGTTGCAAGCAACAGAAATTGACTTGACCTGTCTTAAGCCAAAAAAAAAAAAGAACTGCATGAGAAGATATCAGGGCACCTCCCTGCATCAAAACAGCAATTGTAAAAACAAAACCCAGAAAAAGAAGGAAGCAGGGCACAGCAGGAACCTTTGTGAAAAGTTTGCAACTCGGTTTCAACAACTCCCTGATCAAAACTGTAAATATCCAAGAGCCAGGTATCCACCATGAATCAATCAGTTGTGGCAGCTGACCCTGCCCACCAGGAGCCACTCCAAGGGAAATTTTCTTTAAAGGTAAGTAGAGATCCCAAGAAGAATCTACCACAATTGCTGTTATAATTAAAGATTTTAAGAGAAGTAACATACGAAAAATATAAAAGTGCTATGGTTATGTTTATTCAGGGTAAGGGATTCCAAAAGAGCAATATATACAAGACTTGGGTGAACTTCATGGTACAGACATAAAGATGCAAGTTCAAGTTTCTAATATCCAGCAATGAACACTGGGAAATTTAAAGAGTATTAGAGATTAACAAGACTTTGGAAATACAAAAATAATTAATTTGACAATGAAAGTCCTAAATATTTCATTGAGAATAATATCTCCAATTGAAATCCCTCTCTTTGATGTCAGAGGCCTTGAGCTGATCTCCAACTCAATCTGATCACACACTAGCTGCAGGGTCCCAGAGCCTTGGGAGGACTGTATGACACTAACAGGTTACTTCTGCTTTCTAGGTCTCAGTTTCCAGCTCTTTTAAAAGCTGCTAAAAATACAAACATCTTACAAAACCATGATAAGGTTAAACAGATAATGCATATCAGATATTTAGCAAGTCCCATTTTAGCCCACAGGAAGTCATCATTTTTAAAAGCTACTGTTATGAATATACAAACCCAGACTGCAAACCCTCCCCAAATGCGTGGAAAGAAATTAAAGTAGGGGGAAAAATGTAAAATTATGTTTGCCTGTATAATATACAGAAAAATCCTTTCACCCAGAGGAACTTTCTGGCTTGGCCACTTTGTATGCTAACCTTTTAACAGCAAATAAAATACTTTGAAAGAACCACCCAAGATTTTCTACAAGCTCGTATATGCATTTTAAAGACACAGCAAATATTGAACAACAGAAATCACTGAACACTGGTGATGAAAGGGATCAGAAAGATAATCATCTTTGCTACTTTTTACAGGAGGATAAACTGAGGCCCAAAGAGGGGGCCTCTTGTCACTTGAAGCCACAGCAGAGATGGCAGCACTGCCAGTTATAAAGCCCAGACACCAAACTCTCAGCACACTACTATGTCCCCGTCTTTCCCTTCTAATCCTATGCACCAGTTTTATTTGGTCACTGAACTGCAAAAGGATTCTGTTACCACATAATTAGTGTCAGGGTATGTGCAACAGCTGCCACGAGCCAGACTTCCACACTGGAGTCAAACATCTTTGGCCCAGACGCATCTCTTCCACCACACACCACCGATGGTACAGCTGCTGTAACCACAGTCCATACCCCAGCGGCTCCAATACTTCAGGAGTTGGAACAAATGATTAATTCCAACCAGGATGAAGTAACTCTTCTCTCTGAAAGGATTTCTTAAAGAACACCTTTAGCAAATTTTGAAAGATTTACCATTCTTCAATCTGAGAGCTTAAAGACTTTGAAAAGGGTTTAGAGGAATTTTTTCCCCAAAAATGTATGTGGGATAAATGTCAAGAATGGAGGGGGCCACTCAGAAACCTAGAAAAGATAATGATAAGTCACAGGAGATCCATGCTATCGTTGGGCAAGCCAAAGCAAAAACCAGAAAGAAGGAATAGTTCTTTTGCACATACCACCATTGGAAGAACATGTTATAAGGCTGAGAAATAAGATCCCTTGATACCAATCCGCAATAATATCAATTTGAGATTATTTTTATTTTACCTGGATAATTTTGGATATATTATTAATAAGAGTTTTCCTTAACAAAGACTCAGAAACCCACATATGCATTCATGAGCATACAGATAAATTTCATATGCTTTAAGATTCTTTCTTAAATCCTTAAACCAGTGCAAGAGAATAGAGTTTTCTCCAAAAGAACAGTAAAAAGTATTTTTAAACAAGGACTGCAAAGTGCTTTTTTCATCCCTGGATATTTACTTTGTTTTATAATTCATTTGAGACTCTTAAAGTCAGGAAGGGAGAAAAAAATGGCTTTCAAATTTGAGTCTGGAACAGAGCTAACCTATCAAGTCCAACAGGAATATAAAGAAAGTATCTAACAGCACAGACACTGCTGGTGCCCGGAACAAAAGCATTATTGAATGGAAGAAGAATTTAAATTGAAGCAAACCCTAAGATACCTTAGTAACTCTAGGTCTTACTGTCATTTTTCCTAATAAGATGAACTATTAGTCCTGGTTTACATAAATTTCAAAATACCAGGGCCCTCAGCAAGCTACAGGGAAGCCAACGGCCCTCTTGAGTCCATGCATCTGTAACACTATTTAAAACATGATTGTCCCTCTCACCATCATCTGTGAACCATACAAAACCAATGGAGACTGGGCCCCACAAAATGAGTGGAGTCTCTTGCTATATCTTTGAAGGTTTTCTTTCTTTAGTTTAAGAATTCAAAGGGAAGGGGCACCTGGGTGGTTCAGTCAATTAAGCATCTGCCTTCAGCTCAGGTCATGATCCCAGGGTCCTGGGATTGAACCCCGCATCGGGCTCCCCATTCCGCAGACAGCCTGCTTCTCCCTCTCCCTCTGCCTGACACTCTGCCTACTTATGTTCTCTATCTCTCTGTCAAATCAATAAATAAAATCTTTAAAACTTTTTTTAATTAAAAAAAAAAGAATTCAAAGGTACATAAGAGTGGAAAGAATTACAAACAGGCTTTATGGTTTTATTAAGGAGGAAAAAATAAACCTAGGATTAGTTTAGAGTTTATAGTCTGTGAAGAGCCACCTCCACTGTTTATTCCTTTAAATAAACTTTTCAATCACCTTTTAAAGGGACAAAGAAGACTCTGTTATTATAGGAATTGCTGAAATTCAGGATGATAGACTTGTTAAGAGCTGAGTCCTACGGTACCTGGGTGGCTCAGTTGCTTAAGCGACTGCCTTTGGCTCAGGTCACGATCCTGGAGTCCCAGAATCAAATCCCACATCAGGCTCAGCAGGGAATCTGCTTCTCCCTCTGACCCTGGTCCCTCTCATGCTCTCTCTCTCTCTCTCTCTCAAATAAATAAATAAAATCTTTTTAAAAAAGAAAAAAGAGCTGAGTCCTATATTCAAGCAAGAATTGGTCATACCACCGTTTGTCTATACTGTTTAACCCCTGACAAATTATTTGCCCTCAATTTCTTCCACTCTAAAATAAGGATGACACAATTATAAGTAAACACATTTAGGAATAAATAATTTATATATAGGAATATATAAAAATATAGACACATAGCTTATTATAGTCTATGAATTCAAATAACAATTTCTCTTAATGTTATAATTAGTATTAATAAAACCACATTATGCTGGCATATATCTTTAAAAGTTATTTAGCAACTCATTCAATGAACTCTAGGCCAGATAACATGTGCTTACTTCCTCAGAAAGAAGGCTTTTTCCTTGTTTTGAAAGAAGTTTTATTAAGGATATGATACAATCTCCCATCAAACCCCCTATCATACAACCATTATGCTACAAAGAATTCTTTCATTTGAGGTCACTCAGAGAGTTTGAAAGTATAAACTAGTCATTCATTTCTGCCATAAGCACTCCCAGGCAACATTCACTCAGCTCATCACATGCTAAGCACTTTGATAAAGCATCAAGGATATAAGGTCAGAAAAAGCATGAGACATTGTCCTTGGCCTTGGGACGCTCTTAGTTAAGAGAAAGTGACAAATGTGAAGACCAATAATCACAACAGAAAGGAATGTGAACATAAGGAAGCATGTACAATGTGCTGAGGCAGCAGAGAGGAAGGAGGCATCAGTCTGGTCTGTGCACAAGCAACAATTCCACAGAGGATGCAGACTTTCAGAGGGGGCCTAGAACAAAGAGTTTCCTAAAGGCAAAAAGGGAAGGTAGTCCAGGCAGGATGAAGGGAATGGCCAAAGGCACAGAAGTGTGAGAAAATCGTGACATGTTAGGTGGGAAAATAATATAGAGCTTAGGGGCGCCTGAGTGGCTCATTGGGTTAAAGCCTCTGCCTTCGGCTCAAGTCATGATCTCAGGGTCCTGGGATCCAGCCCCGCATCTGGCTTCTGCTCAGCAGGGAGACTGCTTCCCCCTCTCTCTCTGCCTGCCTCTCTGCCTACTTGTGATCTCTGTCTGTCAAAAAAATAAATGAAATCTTGAAAAAAAAAAATGAATCCCATGTTTAAAAAAAAAAAAGAAGAAAAGAATAGAGAGCTTAGCCAAAGGAATAGAAGTCTGAAAAAATCATGACATGTTGGGTGGGAAAAGAATATGAAGCTTAAGAGCCAAATGTAAGATCAAGAGTGGCGGGAGACAGCTACAAAGGTGGTAATGCTCATCACAAAAGGACCCAAATACCATAGAAAGGATGTGAGCTTCATTAAGCAGAGAGTGATGTAAATGGAGTGTTTGGTACTACACATTGCAAACTGGACTTAAGAATGCATTCTGAGAGGTCTTCAAGTTTTATAAACATTTGAAACTTTTTAAAATTTTAATGATAATTTAAAAATAAAATTATCTGGAAATTAAGATACAACTTTTATTTGTACTAGTAATTTATATTTCATTAATTTTTTCAAAAAATATCTACTGGATATCTACTATATGCCAAGTACAATCCTAAGCATTGGGGATATACCAATGAGCAAAAGAGAGAGTACCTGACCTTGATGAACTTAGAATCTCATAAGGAGAGACAATCAATAAAAAAAAGTATAGCATATCAGGAAACAGGGCTACACAGATTAATAAAACATAAACATGGTGAGATGGTGTTAATTTTATACAGGGCAGACCAAACTAAGGTTTGGTAGAAAAATAAAGGAAGGGGAGGGCGCCTGGGTGGTTCAGGTTAAGCCTTTGCCTTTGGCTCAGGTCATGATCTCAGGGTCCTGGGATGGAGCCGCCTGTTTCCCCCTCCTCCTCTGCCTGCCTCTCTGCCTACTTATGATCTCTCCCTCTCTCTGTCAAATAAATAAATAAAATCTTTTTTAAAAAAGTAGAGAAAGGGTATTTTAGAACTGGAAGATAGCATGAAAGGCCAGGCAATTAGAGGCAGAGAAACAAATGAGAAAGGTATTAGAATAACCGAAGGAAAATAAAGGACTGTGAGGGCCCAGAATGTAATCTGCACTTTGGTTTCTAGCAATATGGCAAAAAGACAACTATAATCACCTGGAAATGTTGAGAAAATACAACAATATCACTTTGTATGCATAGATGAACACGCATGAAAATAAGAAAGATTCTCAAGGGCCAAAAACAAAAAGGAAAACTAAAAATCAGATAGGTGAGATGAGCTGAGGGTTTGGCTATCAAGATACCAGATGGGGGTGGAGGGACGTAGCTTAGGTTAATAGCCTTGGAAGTGGGTCAGAACAGGCTCTAAGCAAGTTAGAGCTAGACCTTTCCATAAAACCAAATCAGTGAAATGGTGGACACAAAAAGATGATAGCCTGAACTCTGGGCTCAGGATAAGATAAAACTAGTTTCTCCAAGGATCTACCTTCATGTGAATTTGGGATTCATTGTATAGTGCCTAAAGGTCTGAGAACATCCAAAAAGAGAAATGAAATTATAGATAAAAATGATCCCAAAAATGCCAATGATACCTGGCAAAAACAAGCACAAAAGTGCCCTAAAGGAACAGTCTCCCAACCCAGACCACATGGAATGCCAGAAATCAAATGATATTCAATCAGAGAATGTCAAAAAATCTCTAAAACTCATTAAGGGTACAAAATGGATAAGTAAAATTAAACTCATGCCTAAGTATAGCAAAGTAAAACTACAAAATGCTAAATACAAAGAGAAGATTTTAAAAGCAACCAGAGAAAAGGAACAGATTCACTACAAAAGAACAACGTACAATGACAATGGACTTCTCAAGGAATCAACAGTATTATTTCAACAACAATAGCTTGAAAGTGCTAAAAGAAAATATCTCTCAACCTCAGAATTTTATTCCCAGTTAATCTGCCATTCAAGAATGGGGATGAAATAAAATTATCTCCAGACAAAAACAGTTTACCATTAACATAAGCCACCTGAAATAACAATTTGCTTATATCAAAAACAATTTTGCTCATAAGAGCCAAATTTTCAGGAATATAGGAATGTTAGTTGGTAACATGCTGGTAACTTGAATTGAGTTTGGTGGGAGTATTCACACCACAGAAATCAGCAAACATTAAAAACCAGACTTTTTTGCCCCCCAGGGAACCAGTTGTTAAATATTTACCAGTGCCCCACTAAACTTAAAGATATTTCTAGAATATGTACTTCCAAGAAAAAAGAAAAATGAATCTAGAAGGAAGAGCTGATGTGAATGAAAGGTAAGCAAATAAATATGGTGAGAGTTATAATTCTAAATAAGCATTAACTATATGACTAACTATAAGACAATAACAATGACAACTAACTTGGAGAATCAGAAGTTTATCCATTAGGTGATCACTATATGCTGTGGTACAATCCCGAAATCTCTGTGGCTTAAAACAATAAATGTTTATTTCCACTCATGTTAAATATCTTTCAGGGGTTAGTTTGGGGACCCTACACATTGTAGCCCCTAAAGGATGACCTCAAAACCTTCTTCAACAACTACCATAGGTCACATAGTGAATTATAGACTAGCTCTTTAAGCTTCCAGTTCATACTTCACAGGCCAAAGCCAGTCACATGGCCATGCCTAATTTCAAAGGAAACAGGAAAGTATAATACTACTATATCCCCAGAAGGATATAAAAATAAAAACTCATAAGATGAGAAGCAAATGGTTAATGTTAAAATGTTCTAAATTCATCAGTTTTTTTGGTTTTTGGTTTTTGGTTTTTAGAAAACAGAGATAAATAAGTTAACTTCAGACAAATGCCAGTGGATATGTTAAAATTTTAAGGGGAAAAGCCAAAAGAATAAAGAGTAGAGTTACAACTTTCAAATCTGTAGGAAAAAAGAATAAAGAAAATACAATCAAAAAAATAGGAAATAAGCCTAGAAAAGGCCAGATAAATAGGAAGCACAAAATAAACAGTAGAAATAAATCCATTTATATCAGTAATTACAACAAATGTAAATGGAATAAACTTAACACATAGAAGATAGAAATCATCTGTTTGTGTTCTTTTTAATGCTCCTATATTTACTTATAAGAAATATGCTTAAAACATAAGGGCACAGAGTTGAAAGTAAAAGGATAGATTTAGAGCACAGGTATGATACCACACAGGCATGGAAGTCACACATCCTAGGTATAACCTCAAGCAAATCACTTAATCCCTAAAGAGTGGCAGTATCCTCATCTATAAAATGAGCTTTACAATGTTACACTTGTTCCACATGTGAACAATGTTACACAACATTCACAACCCTTCACAATGTTATTAAGTTATCTGTACTGTGTGGGGGCACCTGGGTGGCTCAGTCAGTTAAGTGTATGCCTTCAGCTCAGGTCATGATCTCAAAGTCCTGAGATCAAGCCCCACATCGGGCTCCCTGCTTAGTGGGAAGTCTGCTTCTCCCTCTCCCTCTGCTCCTTCCCCCTGCTCATGCATTCACACTCACTCTCTCTCAAATGAATTAAAAAATAAAAATCTTAGATGCACTGTGTGTACAGTGCTTCATACAAGGGCTGGTTCATAGCAGCAGCTTGACAAATGATAGCAGCTATCATCTTATAATTAGCCTATTTGCCCACACAATAGGGTAGAATGTTTGTAAACAGGGCTTCAAACACTCCTCCCAACCCCTTCCACATGCCCCTTTACAATATGACTTTACCACTGTTTCTATCAAGTCCAGTTTATATCTTCACCCTTTGAATGTGGGCTGGTCCTGGGCTTATTTTGACTAATAGAATTCAGAGGTGACATCTGTGAGTTCCAAGCCTAGGCCTCAAGACGCCTTGCCACTTCTACTTTTATCTCCTTGAGACTGCTACTTCCATTCTCTTGAGACTTCTACTTCCAGCCAAGATAGAGTTAGAGAGACAGAATAACCTCCTTTCCTGAAACAACTAACAAAACAGATAATATATATGAAACAATGGTTTCAAGAAAAGTGAGAGATAAAAACCAAATATAGTGAGCACTATAATCTGCAGCCTACTGCCTGGTGACAATGTCCAGACGGCAGGAGAGGGAGGAGAATCCCAGGCAAAGATGTATGGTCTGCCTGATTTGAGGAGGTGAAGCTGGGAGTCTGAAGAAAACAAGTCAACTGGAGTTCATGTGCAGAGAGCTTCAGAGGGTCCCCCTTGAGTATTCAGCTATTAATCTTCCCATGCATGTGAAAAAACTACCAAACACCAGGGAAAGAACCAGCCAAAAGGACAGAGGAAACTATACCTGGAGCTACACTTTAGCCCTCTTGATATGAAGAAGCTCAAGCTACCCTATTTGAAGATAACAGACCATGAGAAGAGAGACCCATCCAAAACCTAACATCAACCATCCCTAGAGAGATCAGTAGAAGAACAGCCCAGCTGAACCCAGCCAAGGCCAGACAAAACTAATGACTCAGAATTAGAAGCAAATAAAAAGTTGCATTAAGTCACCAAGTTTTGGGCTGATATATTACACTACAATAGAGAGCTGATACGTAAGATGTCTAAAACAATGCTGTATAATAGAAAATGAGCAATAAATATTCAGTAAATGACCCATCCCTACCCTACCAGAAAAAACAATACCTAAGGGCAGCCAGCCCCAATGTAGCAAGAATCACAACCTTCTTCACTTGCGGGAAGTTAGAACTATAGTGGAAACATGTTTTGAATCGGAGAATCCTGAAATATCAGAGCTCAAATGTCACAACCACTGTGAAACATTCCCAAGATTCTGCTCAGGGAAATACCCACTTCTTCTTGCTTGCTTCCATGGAACACTGAGGATCACCCTGATATGGCACCTATGTCAGTGGATTTTATGGATCTCTTATCCTCAGTAGCACCTGGTCCCAGGCACAGCTAAGCAGCTCACCCCTTACTCGTGGTGATTCACTCAGCCCAGTTTCTGTCCCTAAACATAACTACACTGGATGCAGCATGGTGGGCTATTTTAATCCTGGAGAAAGAGGTCAGAACACAGAGATAGGATTAAAGGATGACTAAGGAAGCAGCTCTATAGTAGTGATGACAGAGGGAGCTGGCTATAACTTTATCAGATCCCCCTCCACGCATGACTCACTCTACCCTGGTGGGGAGAAATGCCAAGCACAGTCTCAAGTCTCAAGAGCCAATAGCCTACAACATAGTTCAAAACTCTAATGAGACTTCCTGCATCTCCAGTCAATCTGCTTCAAAATGAGCATCTGTCTGCTGTCCTTGATCACAGAGGAAACTGAGAAGCCAGGAGGTCAGGCTGATCCGAGAAAATGAGATGAGCCACAGATACCAGATATACCAGATATAACAGATACCAGATACCAGATATATAACCTGATGGAAATCACCTCTGCCTTCCTTGGAGACCTCAATTCCCATTGCTCTTACCTTTACTCACTAGGCTCCAGTCACCCCAGCATTCTTGTGGCTCCTCAAGAATACCAAGTACATGCCTGCTTAGGAGCTATTGCCTTTACTCTTCCCTCTGGAATGCTCTTCTGCCAGACGTTTGAATGGGTCCTTCCTTCACTTTATGTAGTTCTCTGCTCAAACATCACTTCCTCAGAGAGGTCATCCTGGGCCACTCCATCTAAATTAGGTCCCTATATACACTCTGTCATTCTCTATCACCTTACTCTGCTTTTTTTCCTCATAGTACATAGCACCACCAAACACTATATAGATATATTTATCTATCTCTCTCTATATATATATATCATCATATAGCTATAGCTATCTATCTTTAATTAGTGTGTGCTTATCTTCTAACTATAATGTGAGCTCCAGAAGGGCAAGAATTTGACTATTTGTTACAAAACTGGACACTCAGTACTAATACCTAGTAGATGGTCAATAAACATTTGTTCAGGAAATTAGTTTCCTAACTATAAGAGGTCTTCTATGCATTGTAAATGTGTTAACAAGAGTGCTCTATGTGATCAGCTCATGAAAATTATTTCCTTGTTAGGCTGAAATCTCTATAAAGACAGATACTTTTTATGTCTTATCTATTTATGGACCATATGTAAAAATAATAATTAATATTTACAAACTGTTTACTCTACAATGACACTATGCTAAGTGTTCACATGCATTTTCTCATGTCTCCTTTGAAACAACGTCATAAGCTGAGTACAATTACCATTCCTTTTTTACTAATGAGGACAGTAAGCCTCAGAGAAAGGTCATTGGCTCAAGGTCAAGCCAAGATTTGAGTCCGACTCTGGAAACTGGGCTCTTAACCCTAATCTACACTACCAAGTAGGAAATGGAAAGAGTGAATGAGTGGATTATGAGCTAGAGATGTCCATCAGGATTTGTTCTGGTTGCAGCCTACTCCAAGCCACTCTATCCACAGCCAAGTTCCATGTCAAAAGGCTCTGCTCCTGGTTCTTCCCATTTCAGGGGCCAAATAGACCAAGAGATGAACCTTTTACCCATGGCCTGGCTGGACTGTCAGATGCCTCTCTCAGAAAATTTGAATTGGAAACTGAGAACCTGAGCCAGTCAATAGAGGAAGCAAAGTTGCAAAGAATTCCTCAGGAGGATATAGGCCTTGGCAAACCAAAACCCCAGAGAACCCCAAGTTCTGAGGAAGCAAAATGGACATGGAGAAGGCTGTCGAAATAGATCATGAAGAGAGAGCAAAACAGAAAAACTACAGAAATGCCCTAACAGTGCAGCTGACTTAGATCACAATAGTGTGTCAGTTTCATTTCCAGTGAGCCCCTGGCCTTCTCAACCCACACAATCAACCATACTGCAATAGATTGATTAGACCAAAACAAAGTACAGGATGAGATATTCCTGTCTAATAGGACCTATCTGGACCTGTTATTCAGAATGACCTTGAATTACTAATCCTGGACATGCAGGAATGAGTGTTGAGATCCAGATTTCAGGTTTTTCTCTCTCTACCACCACTGACTTTCCCCAGGTCACCAACTTCTGCTCCTCCTGGCCATTTCCTCAGCAGTACTGGTGGGCTCCAAGTGACTCATTTCTCCTTCTTTATCCCCAGTCCTCTCATTCCCAGGAAGCAGCATGCTAGACACTGTCTTGGCCACAGTTAGGTACCTGCCCCACCACTCTTATACTCCTTTGGTCTCTGTGAATTTTCCCCATTCTTGGTTTCTTTTCTTAAAAGTCCCACGATCTCCTTCAGAAAGATCTGTCAGATACCTCTCAGAAAGCAAACTGGGGATCCTTGGTTCATCAAAACAGGGCTACCTATGACTGGATTCCACTTACATTCATTAAGAAGAGCTCAAGTTCTTTCCCACAAATGTTCCATGACACCTGGGAGGTCTAGGAGCATACAAAGGGGGTACTGCTACCCAACGGCACCTGCTGAGCACTCAACCCAGTTCCAATCAAAATACGCCCTTAGAAGACCACTGAAAGATAATGGACCCATATTTACACACCACTACTATAAGCACCCATTCATGCTGACATCTATGCCATATATATCTTCCTCCAGATTTCCTCAAGGGAATCACAGAAATCCTAACTAGAAGGACCCTAATTCAATCCTTCCAGGTTGCATATGATGAAGCCAAGTCACAAGGCAAAGAGGAAACTTAGACTCAAATGAGTGAAGTGTGAGTAAGAAGAATTCCTTTGTAGGATCTACCTTCCTCAAAGCACAACTGGTCAAGTTTGGAAAACACTAACTGAAGAGCAATTCAAACAGTGTTATATAGGAAGCACTGACCACACAAAGATAATAAGGTCAAATTTTCTTTTTTTTTTAATTTTTTAAATTTTTTATAAACATATAATGTATTTTTATCCCCAGGGGTACAGGTCTGTGAATCACCGGGTTTACACACTTCACAGCACTCACCATAACACATACCCTCCCCAATGTCCATAACCCCACCTGCCTCTCCCGACCCCCCTCCCCCAAGCAACCCTCAGTTTGTTTTGTGAGATTTGGAGTAACTTATGGTTTGTCTCCCCCCCGATCCCATCTTGTTTCATTTACTCTTCTCCTACCCCCTAACCCCCCATGTTGCATCTCCACTTCCTCATATCAGGGAGATCATATGATAGTTGTCTTTCTCCGACTGACTTATTTCACTAAGCATGATACCCTCTAGTTCCATCCACGTCGTCACAAATGGCAAGATTTCATTTCTTTTGATGGCTGCATAGTATTCCATTGTGTATATATACCACATCTTCTTTATCCATTCATCTGTTGATGGAAATCTAGGTTCTTTCCACAGTTTGGCTATTGTAGACATTGCTGCTATAAACATTCGGGTGCACGTGCCCCTTCGGATCACTATGTTTGTATCCTTAGGGTAAATACCCAGTAGTGCAATTGCTGGGTCATAGGGTAGTTCTATTTTCAACTTTTTGAGGAACCTCCATGCTGTTTTCCAGAGCGGTTGCACCAGCTTGCATTCCCACCAGCAGTGTAGGAGGGTTCCCCTTTCTCCACATGCTCGCCAGCATCTGTCATTTCCTGACTTGTTAATTTTAGCCATTCTGACTGGTGTGAGGTGCTATCTCATTGTGGTTTTGATTTGTATTTCCCTGATGCCGAGTGATATGGAGCACTTCTTCATGTGTCTGTTGGCCATCTGAATGTCTTCTTTGCAGAAATGTCTCTTCATCTCTTCTGCCCATTTCCTGATTGGATTATTTGTTCTTTGGGTGTTGAGTTTGGTAAGTTCTTTATAGATTTTGGACACTAGCCCTTTATCTCATATGTCGTTTGCAAATATCTTCTCCCATTCTGTCAGTTATCTTTTGGTTTTGTTAACTGTTTCCTTTGCTGTGCAAAAGCTTTTGATCTTGATGAAATCCCAATAGTTCATTTTTGCCCTTGCTACCCTTGCCTTTGGTGATGTTCCTAGGAAGACGTTGCTGCGGCTGAGGTCGAAGAGGTTGCTGCCTGCGTTCTCCTCAAGGATTTTGATGGATTCCTTTCTCACATTGAGGTCCTTCATCCATTTTGAGTCTATTTTCGTGTGTGGTGTAAGGAAATGGTCCAATTTCATTTTTCTGCACGTGGCCGTCCAATTCTCCCAACACCATTTATTGAAGAGGCTGTCTTTTTTCCATTGGACATTCTTTCCTGCTTTGTCGAAGATTAGTTGACCACAGAGTTGAGGGTCTATTTCTGGGCTCTCTATTCTGTTCCATTGATCTATGTGTCTGTTTTTGTGCCAGTACCATGCTGTCTTGATGACGACAGCTTTGTAATAGAGCTTGAAGTCCGGAATTGTGATGCCACCAACTTTGGCTTTCTTTTTCAACATTCCTTTGGCTATTCAAGGTCTTTTCTGGTTCCATATAAATTTTAGGATTATTTGTTCCATTTCTTTGAAAAAAAATGGATGGGATTTTGATAGGGATTGCATTAAATGTATAGATTGCTTTAGGTAGAATAGACATTTTCACAATATTTATTCTTCCAATCCAGGAGCATGGAACATTTTTCCATTTCTTTGTGTCTTCCTCAATTTCTTTGATGAGTACTTTATAGTTTTCTGAGTATAGATTCTTTGCCTCTTTGGTTAGATTTATTCCTAGGTATCTTATGGTTTTGGGTGCAATTGTAAATGGGATTGACTCCTTAATTTCTCTTTCTTCTGTCTGTTGTTGGTGTAAAGAAATGCAACTGATTTCTGCGCATTGATTTTATATCCTGACACTTTACTAAATTCCTATACAAGTTCTAGCAGTTTTGGAGTGGAGTCTTTTGGGTTTTCCACATATAGTATCATATCATCTACGAAGAGGGATAGTTTGACTTCTTTGCTGATTTGGATGCCTTTAATTTCTTTTTGTTGTTGATTGCTGAGGCTAGGACTTCTAGTATTATGTTGAATAGCAGTGGTAATAATGGACATCACTGCCGTGTTCCTGACCTTAGCGGAAAAGCTTTCAGTTTTTCTCCATTGAGAATGATATTTGCAGTGGGTTTCTCATAGATGGCTTTGATAATATTGAGGTATGTGCCCTCTATCCCTACACTTTGAACAGTTTTGATCAGGAAGGGATGCTGTACTTTGTCAAATGCTTTTTCAGCATCTATTGAGAGTATCATATGGTTCTTGTTCTTTCTTTTATTAATGTGTTGTATCACATTGATGGATTTGCGGATGTTGAACCAACCTTGCAGCCCTGGAATAAATCCCACTTGGTTGTGGTGAATAATCCTTTTAATGTACTGTTGAATCCTATTGGCTAGTATTTTGGTGAGAATTTTCGCATCTGTGTTCATTAAGGATATTGGTCTGTAATTCTCTTTTTTGATGGGATCCTTGTCTGGTTTTGGGATCAAGGTGATGCTGGCCTCATAAAATGAGTTTGGAAATTTTCCTTCCATTTCTATTTTTTGGAACAGTTTCAGGAGAATAGGAATTAATTCTTCTTTAAATGTTTGGTAGAATTCCCCTGGGAAGCCATCTGGTCCTGGGCTTTTGTTTGTTTGGAGATTTTTGATGACTGTTTCAATCTCCTTACTGGTTATGGGTCTGTTCAGGCTTTCTATTTCTTCCTGGTTCAGTTGTGGTAGTTTATATGTCTCTAGGAATGCATCCATTTCTTCCAGATTGTCAAATTTGTTGGCATAGAGTTGCACGTAGTATGTTCTTAGAATTGTTTGTATTTCTTTGGTGTTACTTGGATCTCTCCTCTTTCATTCATGATTTTATTTATTTGGGTCCTTTCTCTTTTCTTTTTGATAAGTCTGGCCAGGGGTTTGTCAATCTTATTAATTCTTTTAAAGAACCAGCTCCTAGTTTCATTGACTTGTTCTATTGTTTTTTTTGTTTGTTTGTTTTTGTTTTTTTAGTTTCTATTTCATTGATTTCTGCTCTGATCTTTATGATTTCTCTTCTCCTGCTGGGTTTAGGCTTTCTTTGTTGTTCTTTCTCCCGCTCCTTTAGGTGTAGGGTTAGGTTGTGTATTTGAGACCTTTCTTGTTTCTTGAGAAAGGCTTGTACTGCTATATATTTTCCTCTCAGGATTGCCTTTGCTGTGTCCCACAGATTTTGAACAGTTGTGTTTTCATCATCATTTGTTTCCATGAATTTTTTCAATTCTTCTTTAATTTCCTGGTTGACCCATTCATTCTTTAGAAGGATGCTGTTTAGTCTCCATGTATTTGCGTTCTTTCCAAATTTCCTCTTGTGATTGAGTTCTAGCTTCAGAGTATTGTGGTCTGAAAATATGCAGGGAATGATCCCAATCTTTTGATACCGGTTGAGACCTGATTTATGACCCAGGATGTGATCTATTCTGGAGAATGTTCCATGTGCACTAGAGAAGAATGTGTATTCTGTTGCTTTGGGATGGAATGTTCTGAATATATCTCTGATGTCCATCTGGTCCAGTGTGTCATTTAAGGCCTTTATTTCCTTGTTGATCTTTTGCTTAGATGATCTGTCCATTTCAGTGAAGGGAGTGTTAAAGTCCCCTGCTATTATTGTATTACTGTCGATGTGTTTCTTTGATTTTGTTATTAATTGGTTTATATAGTTGGCTGCTCCCAGGTTAGGGGCATAGATATTTACGATGGTTAGGTCTTCTTGTTGGACAGACCCTTTGAGTATGATATAGTGTCCTTCCTCATCTCCTATTATAGTCTTTGGCTTAAAATCTAATTGATCTGATAGAAGGATTGCCACCCCAGCTTTCTTCTGCTGTCCATTAGCATGGTACATTGTTTTCCACCCCCTCACTTGAAATCTGGAGGTGTCTTCGGGTCTAAAATGAGTTTCTTGTAGGCAGCATATTGATGGGTTTTGTTTTTTTATCCATTCTGATACCCTGTGTCTTTTGATTGGGGCATTTAGCCCATTAACCTTCAGGGTAACTATTGAGAGATATGAATTTCGTGCCATTGTATTGCCTGTAAGGTGACTGGTACTGTATATTGTCTCTGTTTCTTTCTGATCTACTACTCATAGGCTCTCTCTTTGCTTAGAGGACCCCTTTCAATATTTCCTGTAGAGCTGGTTTGGTGTTTGCAAATTCTTTCCGTTTTTGTTTGTCCTGGAAGCTCTTTATCTCTCCTTCTATTTTCAATGATAGCCTAGCTGAATATAGTATTCTTGGCTGCATGTTTTTCTCGTTTAGTGCTCTGAATATATCATGCCAGTTCTTTCTGGCCTGCCAGGTCTCTGTGGATAAGTCTGCTGCCAATCTAATGTGTTTACCCTTGTATGTTACAGACTTCTTTTCCCGGGCTGCTTTCAGGATTTTCTCTTTGTCTCTAAGACTTGTAAATTTTACTATCAGGTGACGGGGTATGGACCTATTCTTGTTGATTTTGAGGGGGGTTCTCTGCACCTCCTGGATTTTGATGCTTGTTCCCTTAGCCATATTAGGGAAGTTCTCTACAATAATTCTCTCCAATATACCTTCTGCTCCCCTCTCTCTTTCTTCTTCTTCTGGAATCCCAATTATTCTAATGTTGTTTCATCTTATGGTGTCACTTATCTCTCGAATTCTCTCCTCGTGGTCCAGTAGCTGTTTGTCCCTCTTTTGCTCAGCTTCCTTATTCTCTGTCATTTGGTCTTCTATATCACTAATTCTTTCTTCTGCCTCATTTATCCTAGCAGTAAGAGCCTCCATTTTTGAATGCACCTTATCAATAGCTTTTTTTTATTTCAACTTGGTTAGATTTTAGTTCTTTTATTTCTCCAGAAAGGGCTTTTATCTCTCCAGAGAGGGTTTCTCTAATATCTTTCATGCCTTTTTCGAGCCCAGCTAGAACCTTGAGAATCATCATTCTGAACTCTAGATCTGTCATATTACCAATGTCTGTATTGATTAGGTCCCTAGCCTTCAGTACTGTCTCTTGTTCTTTTTTTTGTGGTGAGTTTTTCCACCTTGTCATTTTGTCCAGGTAAGAGTATATGAAGGAGCAAATAAAATACTGAAAGTGTGGCAAAGACCCCAGGAAAATGCACTTTAACCGAATCAGAAGAGACCCCAAATCATGGGTGGGAGAAAGGGGATAAAAAGAAGGTCAGCAAAAAAAAAGTAAAAAAGAAAACAAATAAAGAAAAATATAAAAAAGAAATATATATATATATATATATATATATATATATATGATAGACTAGTTAAAAACGTTAAAAAAGAAAAGGGTAAAAGTTAAAAAAATTTAGCAGAAGAAAATTAAAAAATTAAAAAAAAATTTTAATTAACCACAAGACTAAAGAATCATGGGGAGAAAGCCATGAGTTCCCTGCTTTGCTTCCTCTTCCTCTGGAATTCTGCTGCTGTCCTTGGTAGGTGAACTTGGTCTTGGCTGGATATCTTGTTGATCTTCTGGGGGAGGGGCTTGTTGTAGTGATTCTCAAGTGTCTTTGCCCAAGGCGGAATTGCACCGCCCTTACCAGGGGCAGGGCTAAGTAATCTGTTCAGGTTCGCTTTTGTCCCCTGAACACTTTCCGTAGAGCTCCGGAGGACGGGAATGAAAATGGCGGCCTCCCAGTCTCCGGCCCGTAGGAGCTGAGAGCTCGGGGCCCCACTCCTCAGTGCGCCTTCAGAGAAAAGAGCCCAATCACTCCCGTCTCCCTGGCCTCTGGCCATGCTCTGAGCTCACCCAGCCTGCGACCCGTTCAAGGTAACCCCGAGCTGAGAGCTCATTCCTCGGCTCTGTCTCTGTAGCTGGCTTCCCCTAATACCTGTGAGCTCTGCGACACTCGGACACCCCGGATCCTTCTGTGACCCTGCGGGGTCACGCTGCCACGCTGGCCCCGCGTGGGCTTCACCCCGGTTTAGCCTCTGGAGCAATGTCCCTCAGTGGAGCAGACTTTTAAAAGTCCTGATTTTGTGCTCCGTTGCTCTGCCACTTGCTGGGAGCCAGCCCCTCCCCCCGTGGTCTGTCTTCCCGTCGCTTTGGATTCACTTCTCCGCCGGTCCTACCTTTCAGAAAGTGATCGATTTTCTGTTTCTAGAATTGTTGCTCTTTTTCTCTTCGATTTCCCGTTGGATTTGTAGGTGTCCACAATGGTTAGATAAGCTATCTAGCTGATCTCCTGCTACCTGATATAGTCTCAGCCTGCTACTTCTCCGCCATCTTGACTCCTCCCCTCTAATTTTCTTCATCAAAGTATTTGCAACTCAGTGGGAGAGAGATTGACCGACATGTTTACATGATGAGACATGCATTTGCACATGCTCTACCTGAGGCAGAAATAAAGTGCTACAGTTACCTAGGTCAGGGGTGTCAAAGAAAAAAATGTGATCAGGAAGGGTTCCAGGGAGAAAACAGAATTTTGGCTAATCCTTCAAGGCCCTCCTCATGCCTTGGGTTTCACCTAAAATGTTCCATCCTCACAGAGCCTTCCATGACATCACAAACTGGGTTTGTGCCCTGGCTATACAACCCCACAGCACCCTGAACTTTCTTCCACTTTCATAACTGACTCGTTTTCTTCCATGTTTTTCTCCCAAGATGCAAATGTCCTAAAATCAGGAATCTCACCCTCAGTACCTACCAGAGTGCTTTTCACACTCCAGGTACTACTAAAGAAATATGTGTGTGAGCATGTGGTATGTGTATTAAACGAAACTGAGCTAGAAATCAGTAGGCTACCCTATACTCACACCAGGAAGGAGAAGGTACAAATGGGAATTTTCAGAATAGTCTACTTCTAAAAGCAAAGAAGAAAGAAGGGACAAAGGAAAGGGTAACATAATAATAATATCAACTAACATTCACCAAATCCTGTCAACAAGGCCTGCACCTAGATTACCCTATTTAATCCTCCCAACCACTCAAGGAGGAAGGTTATATAATTGTACCTGTTTTAGTGACAAGGAAACCAGGGTATAGAAAGATCAAGTAATCACCCAGGGTCACATGCTGAAGAGTAAGAGCCAGGCTGAAACCCAGCAAGTCTGATCTCAGAAACTGAACTCTCTGTCAACATCTGACACTGAATTTGGAAAAGAATAAGTAGACTTTGTGAGATGAGAGAGAAAGAAACCTAGATTTGGTGTTTGGAAGAGTACAGGATTATCTTCTCTGAGAGCTGCTTCTTCAAAGATGCAGCCCCAGCCATCAGCACCCTAAAAGTAATCCAAGAATAGGTGAAAGAGGAGAGCAATGGACAAGTCCATGGACACTGAAGCTTAGATACTTTCCTATTTCTTCCCACTGTGCCCCACCCTCCCCACTCTTGGTCACCTTCTTTTATTTTCCAATAAGAGGACACTTATGGATCCTGAAAATAATTAAAAGCAAAATCTTTTTGCAAATTACAACATGGGGACATGGACTACTAAAGTTTAAAAGACTTTATTAAAGGGGTGCCTGAATGGCTCAGTCAGTCAAGCATCTGCCTTCAGCTCAGGTCATGATCCAGGGGTCCTGGGATCAAATGCCACATCAGGCTCCAACCCTGAGTGGGGCTCCAACCTTGATTTGGGCTCCCTGCTGAGCAGGGAAGTCTGCTATCCCTCTCCCTCTGCCCCTCACCCCACTTGGGGTCCCTCTCTCTCTCTCTCTCTCTTCGCTCACTCAAATAAAATCTTTAAAAAATAAATTAAAAAATAAAATATTTCAGTACAAGCAGATTAAGTATAAATTGGGAGAGTTACAAATTTATCTTTTACTCTTTTAACTTAACTCTATTTAGAACATAAATCAGAAACAAATCCAGTTATACAAAATGCCCAACAATTAGGGCTGCCTGGGTGACACAGTCAGTTAGTTAGCATCTGACTCTTGATTTCAGGTAAGGTCAAAATCAAAGGGTCATAAGATCAAGCCCCAGGTAGGTCTCTGTGCTCAACAGGGAGTCTGCTTGAGATTCTCTCCCCCTCTCCCTCTTACTCTCGTGCACGTGTGTGTTCGTGCACTCTCTCTCTCTCAAATAAGTAATCTTTAAAATGTCCAACAATTAAAATCAATTAAATCAATTAAAAGCCCCAGGTAGGTCTCTGTGCTCAAGAGGGAGTCTGCTTGAGATTCTCTCCCCCTCTCCCTCCTACTCTCGTGCACGTGTGTGTTCGTGCACTCTCTCTCTCAAATAAGTAATCTTTAAAATGTCCAACAATTAAAATCATTCAGCACAGTGGTACTTCTAAGAAATAATTTAAAGAACCTTCCAAAACAATGACAGCTTAAATAATTGTCTGATATTTAAAGTATACCGATGGCTTCTATGACTTTCCAGCTTTTGATGGATTTTGAAGAGTCAACTATTCACAGGTTTCTGTTTAGTAAAATATCTACTGTTTTACTATCTGGATCATTTCAAAAAAAAAAACAAAGACAGGTGGTTTGGTCTTTTTATCCACACCCTTTTCCTTTTCTATCACACTTCTGATAGAAGCATCTGACTATAACCACAAAACAGTGATACTTTTGCTGCCAGCTAGGATCAGCTATTATTCATTCTAAATCCTCTTCCTATGTCCAATCTATAAATGGACAGAACAAAGAAAGAAAAATGTTACTATTTTTATCTTAATTTTTTAAAAGTTAGTTTTTAAAAACTCCGTGGGGGGGTGGGCAGTATTGGTGTGCCCTCCCCAAACACACACACATTCATGTGTTTTATCTTCAGGAGGCCTACCAGGTTTTCACTGGAGATGGGAGAAAAATCTCCTGATTTTTCCCACAGGGGTTTGGGCAAAGCAGCCACTTTGAAATATTCCCAGAGCATTCTGTTCTTTTTAGCAAGGTCTGCCTTCAAAAGAAACTATTTTACCAGAATCTAACTGACTGTGAGAAGGGAAATACCCAACTCCAGCTCTCCTCAGACTTCTTGTCTCTCCTAAGGGGGCAAAGGGAAAAAAACTGAGAAGCACCTGTAAAGGTAAGAGCATGGGGGCACAGGCTCACTCACAGATGGAGACCTAGCTATTGGACTATTAAGAAACAACAGTAGACAAATATTAGTTAAGTGCCAAATACAGTCCTTTCTAAGTTTTCCAGGTACTTTCACGTATATTTTCTCACTTCATTCAACCTGTGGGACAGGAAAGGAAGAGGATATTGTCCCATTTTATAGATAAGAATCTAAAGCTCTAAGGATATTACACTTCAGTGGAGCCAGATCTTAAATCTAGCTCTTCAGACATTCAGGCCAAATCAGTTTTTACTAAACCATATCTTCTGTATTACTTAATTAGAAAGTTTCATTAAATTAAGTTTATTGAATCAAAACTTACAGTCCCCAACTTATAATGTTAATTCCATTTATTGAGCCCTTACTTTAGGACAGACATTGGGACAAGCCTTTCCTGTGCATTATCTCATTGAGTTCTCACCACTTTCCTTATAAGCGAGGTAGCATTTGGTCCATTTTCTAGAAAGGGATTCAGGATCTAGAGGCCAAGTAACTTCCCTAAGATTGAACATCAAGCAAGAAATGAATCTTTGGAAGAATTCATGTGTCCATTTCTCACTTGCCATTTGTGCTTCATTCTAATCATGGCAGGTGACAAAGATTGTCACCTGGACCAATCTTTACTTATGGTCTTCTGAGCCCTCTTGTTCACCAGACCCTCACCTTGGCATCTTCTCTCTCCTTGCCAAGCTTACAGAGCCCTGTCTTAGCAAGAATCTTGCCAGTTCAAAGCAAATCCCCAACCCTAAATATCTGATGATGTTCTTCATCCCTCACTTTTTTTTTTTTAAAGATTTTTATTTATTTATTTCACAGAGAGAGATCATAGGTAGGCAGAGAGGAGGCAGAGACAGAGGGGGAAGCAGGCTCCCTGCTGAGCAGAGAGCCCGACATGGGGCTCGATTCCAAGACCCTGAGATCATGACCTGAGCCGAAGGCAGTGGCTTAACCCACTGAGCCACCCAGGCGCCCCCATCCCTCACTTTTAACACCTAACTCCTTGCCCTACTTTTCACAAGAATCCTGTTAGGTCAGTTTAGCAAGAATCCTCCATGCTTGATGTCTTTCCTTGGTAATTTTCCATTCACTGAGCCCTCACTCTGCTCATTGGCTATAATTCCCAGCTGTCTTTGCTATAATCGGAGTTGAATCCGGATTTCTCTCCTCTATTACAATGCCTCTACTGAAATAATCCTGAATAAAGTCCTCCTTACTATTTTAACAACTATCAATAATTTCTTCCTTGAACACAGGAATGATACTCCAACAAATTAGCAGTTCTTGGGCTTAGGAGCCTCTAGAACTAAGTTTCTACCACCCAGAAAGCTCTGAGGACTGTACATACAAGGATATTCAAACATATTTTAAATCACTATTTGATCTGATGGGGGAAAGAAGTGCAAGAGAATATAAGAGCACCAAGAACCTAACCATGGGAGGTCATAGCTGGTGGATGCACATGGAATCAATCACACTCCAGTAGCCATCCCACTGCCTCCGCCAACCCAGCTAGTGTTTTGTGGGCATGTGGCTTTGAGGGACATCACCTCCTCACTCTCCCTCATCACCAAGGCTTGCCTTCTGGACCCAAGAAGTCATGAGGATGAAAAAGAAAAGGTGATTTTCGGAGCCAGGCACCCTACTCCTAGCCACTATATGTCAAAGCACAGATTATACAAGGCCTGATCTCATGCTAAAGGTTCACTGAGGACCTCTCACTCTCATGTGTCTCCACTGTGAGGAGCTTTGAGGGTTCAGGACGTAGAACAGGGAGGATGAGAATTGAACAGCTGCCTATAAGAATTCTTCTGATACAGGCTCTGAAGAGAGATTCCAAGGGAGAGACTTGCCATATTGCACACACAAGCACACATATATGTAAGCCCATACATTAATGCACAGAGATGCTTTTGCTCTACGAGGAAAGGTGCTTAGGAAGGTATTAGGAACTACTGTCAAAGCATCCAAGTTCATATAACACCTGACTCATCATCATAACAATAATAATCACAACAAAAATAAGAGTAGCTGTCAGTTACTGAACACCTACTGATGCCATCAATGTACTAGTAAATTGAATCATTGTATGTACTCCTCATGCCCCTCTGAGTTGGCTAGATTTCCCAAATGAGGAAACTAGGAGTTAATGTGTGCAATTGCACTCGGCATAGCCAGGATTTCTACCCAGATCTACCTGATTCTAAGCCAGTGTTCCTACCACTTCACCCATAACTTCACACCAGTAATCATTTCCATCAAATAAGTGGGCAGGACACAATACCCACTATCTCAGAGTCCAATCCTTTCGTGGGCCAATTAATTTCACATGGCAACATACTACAGCCACAGAGTAGGTGCTCGATAAATATTTGCTGAATGAAAAAATCATTTTTATTTCTCAAACCACATTTCCAGTTTATTGAGGGCTATAACTTTCACTTCAGGGTCCTTATCAGATGTCACTGCTTTTGTTGGTCAACAATGGAAACTACTGCATCCTTTTGTTATGGACTGATGTCTGTCTCTCCCCAAAATTCATATGTTGAAATTTAACCCTCAATATGATAGTATTAGGAGGAAGGGCCTTTAGAAGATGATTAGGTCATGGAAGGGGAACACTCATGAATGGGAACTGATAAAAGAGACCCCAGAGATCTCTCTTGTTCTCTCTCACTCTCTCGCTCTCTCTCTCTCTCTGCCATGTAAGGATAAAACAAGAAAAAAGCCATTTACAACCTAGAAGAGGGTCCTCACTAAACCCTGACATGCCAGCACCCTGATCTCAGACTTCAGCTTCCAGAACTGTGAAAAATAAATTTCTGTTGTTTATAAGCCACCCAGTCTGTGGTATTCTGTTATAGCAGCCTCAACCTTGATTCCATACTTGCACTTCTAGGAATCATACCCAAGAGGATTATCAAGAGCCTCCTTTATTTTGACAGAGAGACAGAGACAAAGTAGAAGAAAAAAGAAGAGGAGGAAAAGAAAAGAAAAATGTGGACAGTGGACTTTTCATTTACTTGGCTTTAACAGTAAAAATACAGCACTTTTTAACAAGAAATGATTCATTTGGAGGAATTAATATTTTCATTTCTCACTTAAAGGTTAAGATCTTCATTTCATGCTGCCAGAGCCTTTTCCAGTATCCAACACATGATCATACTTGCTTCACACGTCGTAGCCCCTCATAGACAGGATAAAATCAGTTAACTAGACAGATGAGCTAATTGTTAGAGACAGGCCATTACATTCATAGGCTCTCTCTCCTCTACAGCTGGTAAGAACATAAACTGAAAAAACCTCTCAAAGTGCATAGTGGCCATCTGGTTCCAGAGACTTAAATGCGCGTCTTTCCTTTGATCTCCTGCGTCCACTCCTAGGAATGAAACCCAAGGAAGTCATCTGAAAGGCAGACAAGAATTTAGATGCCAGCACATTCTTTGCATTTCTCATGCTGACAAAATTCAGCAAACAACGTCAATGTGCAATACTGGAAAAATGGTTAAATAAACTGTGTTTCAGCCACTTGGTGGACTATGAAGCAGAGAATAATAAAAATCCTATCTCTAACAAATATTTCATGGTAAGGGAAAATGTTCATAAAACATTAAATAAAAAGCCAGATTCAAAACTGCATAAACAGTATTAAACCAGTTTGTCTAAAAAAGTAACAAATTATTTTATCTTTACATATATGCATATAAAAGACATAAGGACATATATGCTCCAAAATGCTAAGTAATTAACCAAGCTATCTCCAGATATCAGATTTTTCATTTTCTTCCATATACTTTATCTTTTACAAATGGACATATATTCTTTTCATCATCAGAAGAAAAGGAACTTCTGCAAAGAATAAAGTTTATGTGGAAAACCTGAAAGACTCTACTCCAAAATTGCTAGAACTCATACAGGAATTCAGCAAAGTGGCAGGATATAAAATCAATGCACAGAAATCAGTTGCATTTCTATACACTAACAATGAGACAAAAGAAAGAGAAGTTAAGGAATCAATCCCATTTACAATTACACCAAAACCTATAAGAGACATAGGAATAAACATAACCAAAGAGGTAAAGGATCCATATATATGTATATATATATATACACACATATATATATATATCCATATATATGTGTATATATATACACACACACACACATACATACATATATATATACATAAAACAATAAATTGTATTTTTTAAATGTTTAAAAAAATGTAAAGTATCTGTACTCTAAAACTACAGAAGACTTAATGAAAGAAATTGAGGAAGACACAAAGAAATGGAAAAACATCCCATGCTCATAGATTGGAAGAATAAATACTGTTAAAATGTCTGTGCTACCCAGAGCAACCTACACATTCAATGCCAATCCCTATCAAAATACCATTGACATTTTTCACAGAACTGGAACAAATAATCCTAAAATTTGTATGGAACCAGGAAAGATCCCCAAATACTCAGAGGAATATTAAAAAAGAAAATCAAAGCTGGTGGCATTACAATGCTAGACTTCAAGCTCTATTACAAACCTGTAATCATCAAGACAGTATGGTACTAGCACAAAAACAGACACATAGATAAATGGAACAGAACAGAGAAGCCAGAAATGGACCCTCAACTCTATGGCCAACTAGTCTTCGACAAAGCAGAAAAGAATATCCAATGGAAAAAGGAGAGTCTCTTCAATAAATGGAGCTGGGAAAATTGGACAGCTACATATAGAAGAATGAAACTGGACCATTTTCTTACACCATACACAAAGATAAACTCAAAATGTATGAAAGACCTAAATGTGAGACAGGAATCCATCAAAATCCTAGAGGTAAGCACAGGCAGCAATCTCTTCCACCTCAGCTGCAGCAACCTCTTGAAAGACATTGTCTCCAAAAGCAAGGGTAAAAAGGCAAAAATGAACTTTTGGGACTTCATCAAGATAAAAGGCTTTTTTTGCACAGCAAAGGAAACAATCAACAAAACTAAAAGGCAACCTACAGAATGGTAGAAGATACTTGTAAATGACATATCAGATAAAGGGCTAGTTCCCAAGATCTATAAAAAACTTACCAAACTCAACACCCAAAAAAAACAAATAATCCAGTAAAGAAATGGGCAGAAGTATGAACGGACATTTCTCAAAAAAAAAAAAAAAAAAAGATAGACAAATGGCCAACAGACCATGAAAAAAGGCTCCATATCACTTGGCTTCAGGGAAATACAAATCAAAGTCACAATGAGATACCACCTCACACCAGTCAGAATGGCTAAAATTAACAAGACAGGAAACAACAAATGTTAGTGAGGATGTGGAAAAAGGGGAACACTCTTACACTCCTGGCAGGAATGCAAGCTGGTACAGCAACTCTGAAAACATTATGAAGGTTCCTCAAGAAGTTAAAAATAGAGCTACCCTAGGACCCAGCAATTTCACTATGAGGTATTTACCCCAAAGATACAAATGAAGTGATATGAAGGGGCACCTGCACCCCCATATTCATAGCAGCAATGTCCACGAGAGCCAAAATGTGGAAAGAGCTAAGATGTCCATCAACAGATAAATGGATAAAGAAAATGTGGTATATATACATAAACAATGGAATATTACTCAGCCATCAGAAAAGACGGATATTTACCATTTACATTGATGTGGATGGAACTGGAGGGTATTATACTGAGCTAAATAAGTCAATCAGGGAAAGACAATTATATGGTCTCACTCATGTGGAATACACGAAACAGCAAAGAGGATCATAGGGGAAGGGAGGGAAAATTAAATAGGAAGTCATCAGAAAGGGAGAAACAACATGAGAGACTCTTAACTGTAGAAAGAAAACTGAGGGTTGCTGGTGGGGTGGTGCATGGGGGTGGGGTGGGGTAACTGGGTGATGGGCACTAAGGACAGCACGTGATATGATGAGCACTGGGTGTTATACACAACTGATGAATTATTGAACACTACATCTGAAACTAATGATGTGCCATATGATGGCTAACTGAATTTAAAAAAAAAAAAAGAATACATTTTAAAATCTATGTTCACCTTTCAGGAAATTGATTTGTGATAATCTGTAATAGTCAAATCACCCCAGAGAAGTGACAACAAATTTGAATGGATCAATACTTGAGGCAAAGTCTGAGGCCCAAGCCCAGCTGAGCCTGGCCCTAATGGTGCATAAACCGAAGACAATAAATGCTTCAAACTCCCAGCTATCTCATTTTCTCCCATATTTTTTCCTTCTGGAAAATAGGATCTTTCTTTAAAGGAATGACTGCCAACAGGCTTGATCCACATCTGTAGACCAGGAAGGCACATGTCCAAAGTGCCAAACCATAGTTCCCACACTCTCACTACCATACCAGGTAAACGCCAGCCTTTCAGCATAAAGATAAGTGCTCAGGTTTTGGAGTCAAGGAGCTCAGAACCAGGTTTAGGTCCTGGCTCTACCACACACTGTTATATGACCCTAAATAAATTACTTAACCTCTCTCTAATCCTCAGGGTCCTCATCTGCAAAATGGAGAAAGCAATTTCACTTGTCTTCAAGGACTATTGTGAGGATGATTTAATATACTATTTATAAAGCACTTAGCATAGATTCTCATACAGAGTAAGCACTTACTAAATGGCAGTTATGATTATTATCCATCTGTGGTTCCTGTGATGCCACCAAAATTGGGGATTAGAAGAGGTAGAGAAAGAAAACACTGCTGGTAAATTGGTCACCTGTTTTGGAAAAGTGGCATATCAACTAATGGTGAAGATATACCTAACCCCATGCCCCAGTACTTCCACTCCTAAGTGGGCACCCAACTGAAGTGCATCCCATGTGCACTAAGAGAAGAATGAGAAAGCTCACAGGAGTATCATTCATAATAGCCCAAAGCTGGAAATAATTCAAATGTCCATCAACAGTAAAATGGAAAAATAAATTATAAAATGATGGTATATTTATATAACAGAATATCATATGGTGCCAAAAATGAAGAAATTATGGCTATACTCAACAAAAGGATGACTCTCTCAAATCCTATCCTAAATGAAAGAAACCAAACACAAAAGAATCAGACTAGATAGGATATATTTGTAACAGTTCAAAAACAAGTAAATTATTAACTCTAGAGTTTAAGGACACATACGAAGGTGTTAAAAGAATAAAGAAAAGAAGGAGATAAACATGAAGTCAGGGTAATGGTTGGCTTTGGGGAAACATGGGGCTTGTGATTGGGAAGGAGAACATAGAGCCTCTGAGGTTCTATTTCTTGACCTAGATGACGGTTATGTGCATGTTATATTGACTCATCAAGCTGTATGTTTAGGTTTTATATACTTCCTATATGTTTTTGATATTGTACAATAGCTAAAAAACTAATCTGCCTGCCCCATCTAATCCATGTCTTCTTTTCAGGAGTATCAGAAGACTGGGGACTGTGATTTATGCAGCTAGCTATGACTTTCTGAATCCTGTCTACTTGAGCCCAAGTCTTAGTGGGGGTTGATAGGCAGGGAGGATGCAAGAGAAGTGAGGAGGTGAGCCCACCACCAACGACTACCTTGACAGAACTGTCTAACCTTTCCAACCCAGTCTCTAGGGATACTCCCAGGGTCATCCCAGGGATACAAGTGTGTTATGTCACTTTTAAGATGTGAAACAAAGAAAAGTGAATGAGGAAGCTTACGATCAGCATAAGCGAGGAATTAGGGACACAAGGAGTAATGACACATGGACTATTCATTCAACACATAGAAAGTGTCACGCCACAGTCATTGTTCCAGGAATGGGCATATTACCCAAGCAGAGCCAAGGTCCCCTAAAATTCACATAGACATATTATGGGAAAGAAGCACCCTTCTCCCTGAGGCTGCAAAGTTGCCAGAATGCATTTAAAGATTCTAAAGGCCACTTTCCCCAACCTTGTAGGGGAAACCATGTCTGCAAATAGAAAAATAATGCTCAAAGAGGAAAGGAGGGCTGAGAGCTGGAGAGAGATAAGTCAAGGCCCTGAGAATGAGGCCTCATCCCAAGAAGAACAGAGCCCAGCAGAAGCTAAGACCATTTGGAAACCTTGAGTTCCCAGTTCCACCACTGATGCTGATTTCTGCAAATTAACCTCAATTCTATCCTTCCCAGCTACATAGAGACAACATGGGTCAGCTCTTGTGCTCATTTCTCATAACACAGAGGTAAGTAATAGACAGGAATTCCTCTTAAGGATGTCTCAGTTTAATTAGGAAAACAGATATCAACAGTCCAATAGCACTGTGAGAGTCATAGCGATGTGGAACATCTTAAGCAGATTGGGAAAGGAGAGGGAAGGGTCAAGGGAAGATTTTAAAGGCAGTGACCTATTGACTGAGAATGCTTTGGGTTCATTAGGGAAAAGAGGGGAGAAAAGGTGGTCAAGGCAATGGGAAAGGGGCAGGGGTACAGCTTGAGCAAAGGTGACGAGTAAGAAAAGGAGTTTAAGGGTACACCAAGAGCACTTCGGTATTGCTGGAGTGAGGTGAGGTCGGCAGGAGAAGCCAGAGTGATGGATCATAAGGGAGCTGAGAGCACTTAATGGAGTCTGGACTTTGTCATATGGAAAAGGAAGCCTTTGAAAAACTTTAATCAGAGGAAAATGGAGTTCAATTTCCCTTTTAGAAAGAGCAAGATGTTTCCTAAGGCCACTGAGAGCAAGAAAATGTCTCCCTCCCCCCCTCTCTCTCTTGCTCTCTCACTCTTCCCTCTATCTCGACCTCTATCTCTCTCTCTCCTCCCTCGCACCTTCCTTCTTCCTTCCTTCCCTCTCCCCTCCCCAGTGTCCCGAATCTCTAAAATCCCCATCGGTCAAAATGTTCATTTCTTGCAATTGTCACCCTATTATGTAAGCAATAGGGACGGCATCAGCTAATAATAAGAGCATCAGACCAACTGTCTTGAGAGCCGGGTTCTAATCCTGCTACTAGGATTCTAACCACTACCAGGCCTCGTGAGCTAGAGCAAGCCACCCATGCCTTTGGTGCCATCTTCTCCATAGGCAAAATGAGGAGTAACGAAATCAGCTGTACACACTTCAAAGGGCTATTATGAGAAGTGTAAATGAGGTGGGTCAAAAATCACATCCCCAGCATCTCTGAATCTGCCAAAGGACTTTGATGCGGAATAGCATTACATCACATAATTTGTTTTCTTATTAATAAAAAGTAAATCCTGCCACTTGGTAAGTATGTACAAACATGGCACCTAGATTTTATTTAAAATAACAAAGACTTCTCAGACCTGTAGGTACCCAATATTATATTTGTAGCAATCTATTTTGACTTTATTATTTTCTCTCTAAAGTACAGCATTAAATACTCCCACTAAGCAAACTGACAGATACCTAATATTTAGCTCAAGGTGAAAAAAAAGAAAAGAAAAACATGTTAATATATGTTGACAGAAGTTCTAATAAAAGAACACAGATAACCAAAGTTCTCCACAGGTAATAAAACACTGGTACCTCAGCAGGGTATCAAAATCCCTTAGGAAGAACAAAATGTTTCCTGAAATTAGGTAGCAATTTTGCCTCTAAGATGAAGCTGCACAAACCTAGTGGGAGAATCACTGAGGCTTTGGGTTTTTTAAATCTAATTTACAGAGCATATTTTCCAAACATTATTAATTGCCTAGGGGCAAGTTTTCTTTTAATGGTATGCATAATAGTCTGACAATTGCCCACAAGGTGGCACCAAATTCATGTTCAGAAGACAACCAAGGGAATTTTTTTTTTTTAATTGTAAAGTAGGCGTTCCAAATACTCAACAGACGGTTTCCTTTATAGCTTATGCTCAAACAACGAGCCAGATTTATAAGTATTAGCTTCCCCTTATCCCTATATGATACAAAAGTTAAAACTACTGCCAACTATAAGAAAACTTTAAAAGTAGACAGACCTCCTCCTTTCAAGATAGAACTGTTCTACTTCTGTACAGAGTTTTAAACAGAAAAAAAAAGTATTTAAGTCCTAAAAATAAATGTCCCACTTCTTAGTGGGGAAAAAATCCTAAAGCTAATTTAATACACTGAAAGATACCCAGAAGTTGATCATTCTCTCCTTTGTTTTACATTTTATTTGATTGAGCTTAGATGAGCCAGTGTAAATCTTTAAAGAGCTGAATGTTATTTAAAAATTGAAACAGATCTGCAATTAATACTTGATGTAACAGGTCATGGTTATTTCAAAACGATGAGATCTATTATAGGAGACTTTCTCCTTCCTATACCCTCCATCCTCTTCCATCTTACAAAGGCTAAACTAAGGTGAACTGGCCCAGGCTGACATGAGCTCTGGGAACCTATAATGAAAGTCATTCTAGGAACAGACACAGTGCATCACTGTTGTGTTAAGGGATATTTCTGCCAATTAAAAATGGAGTGCTCTGGGCCTAAGCCCCAGGGAGCCAAACCTTCCATTTTGAAAAAGCAGAGATTGTGAAGAGCTATAGATAATCCTCAAAGGGCCCAGCTTCCTATTAGCATGAGAAGACAGAGCTACCTGTAAGGAAAAGTTTATTTATTCCCATTTGTAACACCCACCACAGATAAGAGTGACCTTTTGTGAAGGGCTTGTGACCTGAGGTCATCGACCTTTCAGAAGAAAAATCTGAAAGAACAAGATAGATGAATCCTATCCTGAAGCCACCTAGATGCCTAGCATGAAGTATCATCCCACTAGCCATGCCCAAGTAGGTTCTCTAATCCCATTAGCAATCCTGAATCATTTGTTCAGCTCCCAGAACATTGTCCCACGAGGGAAACATCCTCAGTTGCAACCTCTTGGCTTCTAATTAATTGTGATCCCTGAAATCACAAGGTAAACTTCCTGTTAACTAATTTATTTCCTAAGCAAGTCATCACACACCCCTAGACCATACACAAGTGGTTTGAGATCTCAGGGACAAGGCCATCTGGGACACTTATGAAGGTGCTTTCTGCAGGTCCTTTGCCCACCTAGGCAGACACTCCCACAGACTGGCTGGAAGGCAGAGAGACAAAGGGTAAAAAGGGTATGGTCGCATGAACAGTAATCATAAAGCTGCTCATTTGTCACTCTGTGTTCTACAAAGCTGCAGTGCTGACTCTGCCGCCCTGCCCTATCCCTCTCTGTGAGGAACACGGAACTTCAGCTTCTCAGGGATACAATTCTCTTCCAGTCTGAGCTCAGAGCAACCTGAGAGACATTTTAGGTCAAATGTCCCAGACCATTTTTAAGATGCTGCACAAGCCCTATCTTGCTCTGATTTTTAAGCCAACAATACTACTAACTGGCATTACAGAATTTAGAAGAAATTCACACAATAAAATACTAAACCACAAAAGCATGTATCACTTCTCTTAATTCACTAAACCATGTAAGAACTATAAGACTAAGACTTTAACAGGGGAGTGGTGTAATGAAGCTTCAGTGTTAGAATCCATAATAATATCAAACAGCCTTAGTGAGGTAGCATTTAATTAAAAGAGGTAGGAAACTGGTATTCATTAGACATTTTCAATTTGCCAGCTACTGTGCTAAGCATGTGTCAATTTCCATTTAAAACTGATTTCATAACTGCAAACTTCCAAAAAACTCATGGCAAATCCTTGGGTGTGCCCCCTATAGCACTGAACACACATTAATCACCAGGCTGTGTCAAGTACTATGATGAACATGCAGGTGAAGTCGTTCTGGTCTCCTCTCTCAGAGGACTGACATTGCACTAGGGGAGGATAACTATCACAGCACACCTGTGAGGTATGTGTCAGGTACTACTAAGGAGGGACAGATTATTCATCCATGTATTCTAGACCCCATCTTTATTAGAACAATCCTTAAGTGAAGAAAGAGGAATTAATGGAATGCAAAATTGAGTAGAGGGGAATAGAGAGATGTCATTATGAATCTGAAGAAATGATTATCCGTGGGATGAGGAAATGATCTCTGAGGATTTTCTTTTAGATCACAAGGAAAAATAAATTCTCCAAGAAAGGAAGAGTTCACTCTGATGAAGTTCAAGACCCTTGGCCTGTCTGGGCTTGATCTTCCCTCTGTTTTCATTCAGGCCCTGGGGCTGCTCACACCCTTTCCTTTTGAAATTTACCACAGCTAAGCACTTGCCAAGCCATCCCAGGCTTTGTTGCCTTCATGCCACATGCTCCTTCTCCACCAGGTTCATCTTTTCTTTTTTTTTAATTGTGTTATGTTAGTCACCATACAATACATCATTAGTTTTTGATGTAGTGTTCCAAGACTCATTGTTTATGCACCACACCCAGTGCTCCATACAATACGTGCCCCCCCCTTAATATCCACCACCAGGATCACCCATCCCCCCATGCCTCTCCCCTCTAAAACCCTCAAGTTTGTTTCTCTGAGTCCACAGTCTCTCATGGTTCATCTCCCTCTCTGATTCCTTCCCCCCTTTATTGTTCCCTTCCTTCTCCTAATGTCCTCCATGCTATTCCTTATGTTCCACAAGTAAGTGAAACCATTTGATAATTGACGTTCTCTGCTTGACTTATTTCACTTAGGATAATCTCCTCCAGTCCCATCCATGTTGATGCAAAAGTTATATATTCATCCTTTCTGATGGCTGAGAAATATTCCATTGTGTATATGTACCACATCTTCTTTATCCATTTGTCTGTTGAAGGGCATCTCAGCTCTTTCCACAATTTGGCTATCATGGACATTGCTGCTATGAACAGCGGGGTGCATATGGCCCTTCTTTTCACTGCTCTGTATCTTTGGGGTAAATACCTAGTAGTGCAGTTGATGGGTCATAGGATAGCTCTGTTTTTAATTTTTGGGGGAACCTCCACACTGCTTTCCAAAGTGGCTGCGCCAATTTGCATTCCCACCAATAGTGTAAGAGGGTTCCCTTTTCTCCACAATCTCTCCAACACTTGCTGTTTCTTGCCTTGTTAATTTTTGTCATTCTGACTGGTGTAAGGTGGTATCTCAATGTGGTTTTGATTTGAATTTCCCTGATGGCTGATGATGATGAACATTTTTTCATGTGTCTGTTAGCCATTTGTATGTCTTCTTTTGAGAAGTATCTGTTCATGTCTTCTGCCCATTTTTTGGCTTGATTATTTGTTTTTGGGTGTTGAGTTTGAGAAGTTCTTTATAGATCTTGGATATCAGCCCTTTGTCTGTAGTGTCATTTGCAAATATCTTCTCCCATTTTGCAGGTTGCCTCTTTGTTTTGTTGACTGTTTCCTTTGCTGTGCAGAAGTTTTTGATCTTGATGAAGTCACAAAAGTTCATTTTTGCTTTTGTTTCCCTTGCCTTGGAGACATGTCTTGAAAGACGTTGCTGTGGCCAATATCGAAGAGGGTACCGCCTATGTTCTCTTCTAGGATTTTGACGGATTTCTGTCTCACATTGAGGTCTTTCATCCATTCTGAGTTTATCTTTGTGTATTTCACCAGGTTCATCTTTCTGTCCTTGAGGTACCACCTCCTTTGGGCAGCCTTCCTAGATCACATACACAAACACACACACACCATAGCCAACATTTCCCCCATTAGACTGTAAACTCCATGACAGCAGGGACTTTGTCCCGCTAATCATTGTGTCTCCAATGCCTGCCACATAATAAGCACTTAATAAATAATTGTTCAGATTACAGAATTTTAAGTTTTAGATAATTTTCTCTCCCAAGTGACTGCAAGCTCATAAAAAACCAAAAGTGTCTGGCTTCCAGAAAGTGCACCAGAAATGTTCACTGAATAAATAAACAGCAAACATTCGGCCAAAGCAGAGCTTTCTAAATTAAATTATTTTTCCTTATTGTAAAGTTGGGTTTTTTAATCATAAATTTCCTTCCCTCACAAAGTCGTTAGCTTTACAAATTCTGTTTGTATCGTCGTTAGCTTTACAAATTCTGTTTGTATTCAAAAACCACAATATAATGCCAGACTGAAGTTTCAATAACAACAAAGAAAGGATTACTTATTTCAATAATCCTATCTGTTGAAATTTAACATTCTTTTTTCCCCAGAGAATACACAGCATGATCTCTGGCTTCTAACCCAGCTACGACTGTGTTACTAGGACTTATCAGAATAAAAAAAGACAGAGAGAGGTAGATGGGTATTTCAAGTACCACATAAAATAAAATATCCTTTCACATTTGTAAAATAAATACAATTTCATTGCTCATATATCCTGGATAAAGCAGCAAGAAAAAAACGGCAAAGAAAACAAATGTAAGAAAAGGACCCAAGGCCTCTCAAAATATCTAATAACCTGAGTTGAGCTGACCATTTGAGCCTTCAAGACCTGGAACACAATCAGGCCTCCATTGCCCAGGGAAAAGCCCTTCCTTCATCCTCCTTCTCTTGCACCCTCCCTGATTAGCACACTGAGAATCCCTGACAGCAACATGACTTCATATGGTCTATTGAGCGAAAAGCTCACAACTACTGTGACCAAGTGCCCGAATATTTGCCTCCAGTAAATGTCTGCACCATCAGTCAGAATGAAGAGCCAGGAGCTTCTCCCTACGCCAACCCCTCCACACCAAATCTTAAGAAGTGAGAAGGACAAAAATACCATCCTTTAATAAAATATTTTGGAAATGGGTTAGAATTATTCTCTCAGTAGCTTTTTTTCTGTTACCAAGCCACCCATCACAACAATAACCCCAAACAAGTAAGCAATCAGAATTGGAACATTTTCACTAATGGCACATCAGTTGATTTCATCATGTCCTGGTGACAGTGGGTCCTCCACTCCACAGCAACTGAATGCCTACTATGTGCCAAAGGTCATACTATACCTTCTATTCACCAGTTGGATATTTCAAGGCCAGAGCCCTGTATTCCCAGATCTAAGCACAGTACCTGTTATTCAAGAAGTGAAGAGATGTACAACAAATCTTTGTTGGATGTGTTGAAATCCTTGAGGGATGTGTTCATGGAAAGCCAACATACCAGTTCCCAGTGTGCAGGTACATTCTCATCAAGGCTACTTATAGCACCAATCCACGCTTTGAGGATCCAGTTTACACTCTCCGAAAACAATTAAATCTGAATATAGGCTTGCCTCTAATGTCCTTCGTTCAATCATTCATTCAACAACTTTTATTGAACATCTACTTTATGTCAGCCCATGGAGACACAAACACTAAGAAAGAAGGGCACAGCACAGGCCTCATGGAGTTCACAATCTAGCTCAAGAGGCAAGCAGTCAGCCAAATGTTACTCAAAGAAGTTGCAGGGGCTATGAAGTTAAAACACAGGTGCTCTGATTCCACTGAGGCAGGGACATGAAAACAATATGTCTATGGAAATAATCATTTGTAGGGTAAAAGAGAAAACTACATTGGGCTAGTACAGAGGTGAGGCAAATTGTCTAAAAATAATGAGACATTTATAAAAAGAGGAAGATTGCACACTCACACTTGGGAGAGCTATGAGATAGCTGAGCACACACAGGAGAGTCATCGGTAAGTACATATCATGGCGCTTAGAGGGTTTATTAGGTGTATGAGGCCCTGAATGGCCTCTGGGTAGCTGGGAATTCAGCATCGCTCACTTCTCACCCTGCCTACTGCCTCTGCCAGTCCAAGAGGAGAGAGTAATCTCACACAGCTTTCAAAGCCTCATTCTCTTTATTATTTAGAGATCTGCTTCTCATCCCATAGAGGAAGGCTAAAACCACCCAAAGGGTTATCATCTCATAGGAAGAATCACTGAGTCATAAGATATGAATATTTCTGTGACTTTTGATACATTCTGTCCATTTCATTTTGGCTCCTTATATTACTAAAAATCTCTGTAGAACAGAATTCAGTGAAATACTTGGAATAAAAAAAAATTACTGTGTATATTAAAAGAACTACCCTTTCTGAATTTGCTAACACAGTTTTAGAGTCTAAAATGTTGTCTTCATGACTGTGTCAGTCATTTTTAAACTCCTACTTGGTAACTGGAACATTTTTAAAAGTGGCATTGGTCAATTACATGTGATTATTAAAATAATATCCCTCACCCTTTTATAAGACCTTTTATAAGACCATGACAATAAAAATAAAATATAATAACTTAAAAATATAATAATAAAAAATAACTAACTTTTCACTGATACTGATTAAAGAGTATTTTAATCACCTAAACCTAAAATATAAGGTCTTTGATGTGATGCATGCCATCCTTCCCAAAAAGAATGACAACCATAATCTTAGTAATTTTTGCTACTAAACTAAAATTGTTTGTCATATCTCATTGCTTTTTATAATTTTTTTTTTTAAATACAGGGGATACACAATGTTACATTAGTTTCAGGTATACAACACAATGATTCAGAAAGTTTATACATTGTGCCTTGTTCATCACAAGTGTAGCCACCATCTATCCTTTATATCACTATTATACTACCATTGACTCTATTCCTTATGTTGTGCCTTTTATTCCCATGACCTACTCATTTCATAACTACAAGCCTGTTTTTCCCACTACCCTTGATTCATTTTGCCCCACCCACTTTCCCTCCCCTATGGCAACCATCAGTTTGTTCTCAGTATTTATAGGTCTTTTTCTGCTTTTTGTTTATTTGGATTTTTTGTTTGGTTGGGTTTTTTTAGATTCCACATATAAGTGAAATTGTGTCACTTGTCTTTCTTGGTCTTTATAAGTCTCTCTAATTGTCTCCATGTTGTCTCAAATGGCACAATCTCATCTTTTTTATGGCTATGTAATATTCCATTGTGTGTATTCCACATCTTCTTTATCCATTTGTCTGTTGAAGGACACTTAGATTGCTTCCATATCTTGGTTATTGTAAATAATGTTGCAATAAACATAGAGGTGCAGATATCTTTTCAAATTACTGTTTGTGTTTTCTTTGGGTGAATACCCAATACTAGAATTATTGGATCATATGGTATTTCTATTTTTAATTTTTTTAAAGATTTTATTTATTTATTTGACAGTGAGACAGCGAGAGAGGGAACACAAGCAGAAGTGGGAGAGGGAAAAGCAGACTTCCCGCTGAGCAGGGAGCCCAATGTGGGGCTTGATCCCAGGACTCTGGGATAATGACCTGAGCCGAAGGCAGACACTTAACAACAGAACCACCCCAGAGCCCAGACTATTTTTAATTTTTTGAGAAACCTCATACTGTTTCCACAGTGGCTGTACCAATATACATTTCCACCAATAGTGCGTAAGGGTTCCTTTTTCTCCACATCCTCACCAATACTTCTCATTTTTTGCCTTTTTCTTTTTTATTTCAGCTATTCTAACAGGTATAAGGTGATATCTCACTGTGGTTTTGATTTGCATTTCCCCAATGATTAGTGATGTTGAGCATCTTTTCATGTGTCTGTTGACCCCCTGTATGCCTTCTTTGGAAAATGTCTATTTAGGTCCTCTACCCATTTTTTAATCAATTTATTTGGGGTTTTTTTGCTGTTAAGTTGTATAAGTTATATTTGTCTTTATTTTATAAAAACATGTATTCCTTATTTTAAAGTAAAATAAATGATTCATTCAACAATTACTAACCACCTATATGCTAGACATTCTGCTAATTACTTGGGCCAAAGTGGAAACAAAATTCAAAAATTGCCCTCCAGGGGTGCATGTGTGGCTCAGTTGGTTATGCTACTGCCTTCGGCTCAGGTCATGATCTCTGGGTCCTGGGATGGAGCCCTGCACTGGGCTTCCAGCTTGGCGGGAAGTCTGCTTCTGCCCCTCCCTCTCGCTCAGTCTCTCTCTTTCTCTCTCTAATAAATAAATAAAATCTTTAAAAAAAAAAAAAAAAAAGAAAGAAAGAAAGAAAGAAACTGTCCTCCAGAAGATGACAATCTAGTAAGAGAATCAGGCCTGCAAGCAATTATGTCTAATATGTTAATATATGTAAAGAAGTTTGTACAAAAAACAAAGAGAATCTTGAAAAAGGAACATCTAAGTACATTTGGGAAATTCAGAAAGGCTTCATAGAAGAGGTAAGTTTTGAGTTAAAACTTGAAGACACAGGGATTGGAAAGCAGACAAAAATAAACAGAGGACACTAAAGGTAGTCGGGGAGGACAGCACACAGAGAGGGTATATCAGGGTCCTGGGCAGATCATGGAGAGGCTCACCCACCATGCTGAGGAGTCTGACTTTCTCCCAGGTATAGCATAGAACCCATCCTTGAGAAATGAAGGGACAAGATCTAATGCAGGTATCCTATAGGAGATGGGATAGACTGGAATAAGATGATAAAAAGAGCAAGTAGTTAAAAAATAGTAGTTCAACATTGGGGAGGGTATGTGCTATGATGAGTGCTGTGAAATGTGTAAACCTGGAGATTCACAGACCTGTACCCCTGGGGATAAAAATACATTATATGTTTATTAAAATAAAAAAAAATTTTAAAAAATAGTAGTTCAGGAGAGAGGTTATACAACCCTGAAATAAGACAATAGTGGTGGGAATCAAAAGAGATGTATAACACATGTGGAATTAAGGAAATAGAAGCTAAGGGATCTGATAATAGACTGGATATTAAGAGCAAGAGAAGACAGAAAAGAAAAAGATAATTCCCAGGTTTCTGGCAAGTAAACTTACAGTTGTACCATCCCATGACCTAAGAAATAAAGAGGTAGCAGACATGGAAAGTAAAATAATAAGTTCTGATTAGACATGTATTGGTCAAGACAGATTAGGATAAACAATGGTAACAGATAATCCCCAAATCTCAGTGATTTAAACAACAAAGACTAAATTGTCACTCATGCTACATGTTTTTTATGCTCCAACAGGCTTCCTCCTTCTGGGGTCCAGACTGATGGAGGCCCTACGATCTGGACAGTGCTGCATGGAAAAGCAGAAGGAAGCACTAAAGAATCACACCCTGACAATTGCATTTTGACCCAGAATTATCACACATCACTTCCACTAACAATCTATTGGCCAGAAATAGACATAAGATTGTGTCTAACTTCAGGAGGCAGAAAGGTTGCAATTCTTTTAGAAATAGCCCAGAAGTAGAGGAGAACCAAATATTAGTGGTCAGCAGATGGACTTAACAGATATATTCAGAACATTCCATCCTAAAGCAGCAGAATACACATTCTTTCCAAGTACACATGGAACATTCACCAGAATATATCATGTATTGGGTCACAAATTAGGCCTCAACAAGTACAAATAGACTGAGATCATACCATGCACCTTTTCTAACCACAATGCTATGAAACCACAGGAAAAATTTGTAAAGTCCACAAATACATGGAGGTTAAATAACATTCTATTAAACAATGACTGGGTCAACTAGGAAATCAAAGAAAAAAATTTAAAAATACATGGAAACAAAAGAAAATGAAAACACAATTGTCCAAACCTTTTGGATACAGCAAAAGTGGTCCTAAGAAGGAACTAAATAGCAATACAGGCTTACCTCAAGAAGCAAGAAAAATCTCAAGTACATAACCTAAACCTACACCTAAAGGACCTAGAAAAAGAAACACAAATGAAGCCTAGAGTCAGCAGAAGGAATGAAATAATAAAGATCAGAAGAAAAGTAAATGAAAATAGAAATGAAAAAACAAAACAAAACAATAGAACATATCAATGAAACGAGGAGCTGCTTCTTTGAAAAAATTAATAAAACTGATAAATCTCTATTCAGACTTACCAAAAAGAAAAGAGAAAGGACCCAAATAAATAAAATCACAAATGGGAGAGGAGAAATAACAACAAACACCACAGAAATACAAACATAGAAACTACCAAAATTGAAACAGGAATAGGAAATTTGAACAGTCTGATAACCAGCTGAGAAATTGAATCAGTAATCAAAGAACTCCCTATAAAGAAAAGTCTAGAACCAGTTGGCTTCAAAGGAGAATTCTACCAAATATTTAAAGAGTTAATACCTATTCTTTTCAAGCTATTCCGAAAAAAAAAACCAGAAAAGAAAAGAAAACTTCCGGGGCACCTGGGTGGCTCAGTGGGTTAAAGCCTCCGCTTTCGGCTCGGGTCATGATCTCAGGGTCCCGGGATCGAGCCCCGCATCAGGCTCTCTGCTCAGCGGGAAGCCTGCTTCCCCCTTCCCTCTCTGCCTGCCTCTCTGCCTACTTGTGATCTCTGTCAAATAAATAAATAAATAATCTTTAAAAAAAAAAAAAAAAAAAAGAAAAGAAAACTTCCAAATTCATTCTATGAGACCAGCATTACCCTGATACCAAAACCAGACTCCATTAAAAAACAGAACTACAAAAAGAAAAAAAAAAAAAAACCCACAGAACTACAGGCTAGTATATCTGATGAACATGGATGCAAAAATTTTCCATAAAATACTAGCAAACCAAATCCAGCAATACATTAAAAAAAATTAAAAGAATAAATGAAAAATAATTCACAAAAATCAAGTAGGATTTATTCCTGGGTTGCAAGGGTGATTTAATATTCAGAAATCAATTAACATGATACACCACATTAATAAAAGAAAGGATAAGAACCATATGATCATTTCAATAGATGCAGAAAAAGTATTTGACAAAGAACAACATTCATTCATGATAAAAACCCTCAACAAAGTAGGTTTTTTTTTTTAAAGATTTTATTTATTTATTTGACAGACAGAGATCACAAGTAGGCAGAGAGGCAGGCAGAGAGAGAGGAAAGGAAGCAGGCTCCTCGCTGAGCAGAGAGCCCGATGCGGGGCTAGATCCTAGGCGCCCCAACAAAGTAGGTTTAGAGGGAACATACTTCAACCTAATAAAGGTTGAAGTATATATGTATATAAATAATATATGAAAAACTGACAGCTAATATCCTCTTCAATGGGGAAAAACTGAGAGCTTTTCCTCTATGGTCAGGAAAAAGATAGGGATGCCCACTCTCTCCACTGTCATTTAACATAATACTTAAGTCCTAGTCACACCCATCAGACAACAGAAAGAAATAAAAAGCATCCAAATCAGCAAGGAAGAAGTAAAACTTTCACCATTTGCAGATGACATGATACTCCATATAGAAAACCCAAAAGACTCCCCCAAAAACTGCTGGAGCTAATAAACAAATTCAGTAAGGTCTCAGGATACAAAATCAATGTACAGAAATCTGTTGCATTTCTATACACCAATAATGAAGCATCCGAAAGAGAAATTAAGGATTCAATCCCATTTACAGTTACACCAAAAACAATAAAATACCTAGGAATAAACCCAACCGAATAGGTGAAAGACCTGTATTCTGAAAGCTATAAAACACTAAGGAAAGAAATTAAAGATGACACAAAGAAATGGAAAGACATTCAGTGCTCATGGATTGGAAGAACAAATATTGTTAAAATGTCTATACTACCCAAAGCAGTCTTTACATTTAATGCAATCCCTATCAAAATACCAACAGTATTTTTCACAGAGCTAGAACAAACAATCCCAAAATTTGTATGCAACCACAAAAGATCCTGAATAGTCAGAGGAATATTGAAAAAGAAAAAACAAACCTGGAGGTATCACAATTCCAGACTTCAAGTTATATTACAAAGCTGTAATGTTCAAAACAGTATCGTTCTAGCACAAAAATAGACAGACACACAGTTTAATGCAACAGAATGGAAAACCCAGAAATGAACCCACAACTGTATGGTCAATTAATCTTCAACAAAGCAGGACAGAATATCCAATGGGAAAGAGACAGTCTCTTCAACAAATGGTGTTAGGAAAACTGGACAGCAACAGACAAATGAAACTAGACCACTTTCTTACACTGTACACAAAAATAAATTCAAAATGGATGGAAGACCTAAATGTGAGATAGGAAATCATAAAAATCCTAGAGAAGAACACAGACAGTAACGTCTTTGACAATGGCTGTAACAACTTCTTTCTAGATATGTCTCCCGAGACAAGGGAAACAAAAGCAAAAATGAACTATTGTGACTTCATCAAAATAAAAAACTTCTGCACAACAAAAGAAACAATCAACAAAATTAAAAGGCAACTTATGGAATAGGAGAAGATATCTGCAAAGAACATATCTGATAAAGGGTTAGTATCCAACATATATAAGGAACTTTAAAAATTTAACACCCCAAAATTAAACAATCCAATTCAAAATGGGCAGAAAACATGAATAGACATTTTTCCAAAGAAGACACAGAGATGGTCAACAGACATATGAGAAGATGGTTCAATATCACTTACCACCAGAGAAATACAAATCAAAACCACAATGAGATATCACCTCATACCTGTCAGAATGGCTAAAATCAACAACAAAATAAACAACAGGTGTAGGCAATGATGTAGAGAAAAGAGAACCCTCTTGCACTATTGGTGGGAATGCAAACTGGTGCAGCCACTCTGGAAAACAGTATGGAGGTTCCTCAGAAAGTTAAAAATAGAACTACTCTATAATCCACCAATTGCACTACTAGGTATTTATCCAAAAAAAATGCAAAAATACTAATTCTAAGGGATATGTGCACCCTAATATTTATAGCAGCATTATTTACAATAGCCAAATTATGGAAACAGCAGAAATGTCCAATAACTTGTTAGTGTCCAATCACAAAACAACACAAATGTGGTGGAACAGGCCTCTAACAGTCTGATTCTGAACTCAATATTCTTTCCGCTCCATTGCAGATGCTTCTAGTGAAATGCCCTATTTGGACAGATTCTGTCCAAACAGCTATTATCTGTTCAAGAAAGATGGCATTATCTTGACTTTATTAGCAAGTCAAAAAATTGGCTGTTCTCTGAGAAAGTCAAGGTAAATTTTGGTGGTACACACTCACATTTGGACAATGTCTTCATTTTTTCAAATAAAGACCTAACCTGTGTGTTTGGTTTTGACAGTGTGAGAATTACTTTTCTAAACTTAGGTAGCACAGTTCTCTGTTTTAAATCAGAACTAAGGAAAAACTGAAATTTACACTAGAGGAGTGTGCAAGGAATATGTATTTTCCCAGTAAACAAACAGACATGGCTGTATTTCAGTAAAATTTAATTTATTAAAACAGACAGTGAGCCATATCTGGCCCAGGGGCTATTGTTTGCCAACCCCCTCACTAAAGGACAAAATCAATTAGTAACAATACTACCTTGGGGTACATCATAAAAAGATCAGTAATTAAATGCCAAGGTGGAAACCAGTCTTATACAAGATGAAGACATAGAGATCACAAGAACAGTGAAACTCTCCGAAATTACATTTATGAAATTGGAACCATGGGTTTTTGCGTGGTACTTATAAAGCCCTCCCAGTTCAATCTCAAAATTCCTTATTGGTTTAAGGGACACTGAACCTGTAATTAAGCCACTATTTCTCAGCTCCATACTCATCTTTTCATACCACCTCTGTGAACCACATTTCCACTTCGCCAGCTACTGCCTGTCAGGCTGTGCCCATAGGGGTGCTAGATAGAAGCCAAGGGACTGGAGGAGGGGTGGAGCCTAGTCCTTCCTGTCTGCTTCCTATTGGCTTCCAGCTCCTTCACTCTAACAGAAGCACTTCCTTCCTGTGGCAACTGCTGAATTCAGTTTACTGTCTCTCTGGAACCAGCCACATTGTGTGCCCTCAGGGACCACAGTGTCAGCCTCCCCCCTCCAGGTCCAGTCCTAGCCTGCTGGCCCACTCCTGAGCTCAGGGACTCCAATACCAAAGTAGTACCACCTCTTCAGAGTTCTGGATACCAGGACCTCAGCCTTCCTCCTCCTTTGCTCAGAGGCCCCAGCACCAAGCATCATCTTAGAGATGGGAGTTCAGCCCCACAAGGCCCCTCCGGCAAGCTTCTAAATCTTAACAACCCTAATCCCAGTAGTGGCAAATGCCTCTTTCACACCTTAGTGTTCTCTTGTTGCCTTTTCAGTTCTTCAGTATCAAGTTGATAACTTTTAATATTAAATTCTCTTGGGTGTGGTTTCTGTCTCTGACTCAACCTAGACTGACAGAAATACAACCCAGCAATTTCAAAATAACTCAAATCCTAATCTGTCTTTCTTAAGCACTATGAAGTAGACACATGATTCTGAACTTTACTTAAAATCGCATCTGTCACTCTCGAAAACTACAGCTGCTCCTAGGGCTGGCTCCTCGGGAGTCTCCCCTTCCCCTGAAATTCCTTCTATCCTTTGCTTCTTCTCTGGCCTCTTGTCTTCTTCCTCAACCCTTTTCCTCCTAATTCCCCATCACAAAATCCCAAGGACCAGTCTTCCAAAAAGGATGAGCTTCGGAGGGTGGCAAAGCCAAGAAGTCTAGAGTCTAGAGTCCAGGGCACTTGAGCCCCTTTCCTCACAACAGAGATTAGAAATGGAAATGTCCACCCCAGACTGAAATGGGAAGGTGGGGAACACAGGAGATAAGCCTGCCACGCATATGAACTCTGGGACACCAACATTGCTATAATAAAAGTACATTCAGCCTCACAGACAGAGAAATAGGCAGTTGTGGGGACTGCAAGGTATGTGTTCTGTGTATATGTCAGAGCTTCAGTTTTTCAAAGGAGGCTGAAAAAAAATCAAGATTCTTATGCGAAATCTCTTAAGTTTCTAAACATTGGTTCAGTTTTCTTTAACACTCTGTGGAGATTAAATGAAACTTGCCCAATCCCACCTATTTGCCCTATTTGCTAATACTACCCCATTTTGGCCCTAAATCCATCCAATATATTCCATTTTTTTACGAAGATTTGATGATTAAAACTGTTTGTTTTTAATAGTTACCTACAGAACTCTAAGCCATAACAGCAAACCAAAAATAGGATTCTTTTCCCTGCCACTTTTTCAAGTTACCATGAAAATGAAAGCAAGAATTGAGTAACAGAAGACACTACTTGATGTAAACCCTCAGAAAACATGCGATTCAATTCTAAACAAAATTTTTTTAAAAGCTCTCTAAAGTAAAGCTTTTAAAGTTTATTTTAGAAGAAGATAACAGTGCACATTATTTTTTAAGTAATATTTACAGAACAGTTTGTTCTAGTGTTCTAAATGACACAAATAGAGTAGGCCTGGTATACACACACCAAAATGGTGACAATGAAATTAGAGCTTGATCTAGTGGTAAATTACCCTTTGCTCATCTCACCAACACCTAAGGCTCCAAAATGGAGAAGGTATCATTTGAATAAGTCGACCACTTGGGTACATATGAGGCCACACACCCACTTACCTCCCAACACCACCCCCCCAAGTACAATTACCCAATCTGCAAAAGAAAGACACACTGGCTCTATAATTACTAGATCTGAACAAAAAAACCATGCCCTTTTAAAAGCTTAGCTACATTTCCCAGCCACACTCTATCCGCCTCAGTGCAAACTCCAAAGCAGTATGAAGCCTGCTGCCTAAAATGTCAAACTGCAAAGAACAATGTGAAATCCACCATTTGAGGGACAAAGCAATGCCAGTAATGCTAGAGTTGGGGAGAGAGGTGGAGACAATGGGTTAATTTCTTATTTCTTATTCCAACATGTCCCTGTGTGTTATTGCTACAGAAGGAAAAAAACACAATTTCCCACAGTCAACTTATGTTGCTTCACCTCCACGGGTGCTTATTGTCAACTACAATGAGAACCAACCTATCTAAAATCCACAACCTCACTCTCCAAGAGCCATAAAGGAGTAATAAAAGGACTCTGCAGAGCTCAAAAGGTTGGCACAAAGGCCATACCCATACCCTTGGAGACCCATTATATCTTCAGTCCATTAACTTTTACTTGACACAAAATTCTAACTAACCTGTGTGATTTCAAAGTTCACAGATCGGACTCAGGAAATTTCAGTATGAAGACAAATCAAAGGCAACTGGGAAAGAAAAGGACATATATACTGTGAGATGCCAGAACACATGGGATAGACACCAAATGCAGAAAAGAAAGGGAGATGTGTTAAAGAAAAGAAAAGGAGTACATAGCCGAAGAGGAGTGCAGAGCCCTTTGCTCAAAGTGGGTCTTAAAGTGACAGTGCCACTTGTAGAAAGGCTGGAAGAGACTGTGAAAAAGGAGAGGACAAAAACAGGCAGTACACTGGAATCAATAGGAAGGAACCAATTTGAAACAGCCAGAGGCACAAAAATATCATGAGTCTCATAGTTGTCAGAGCAGCATCTGACATTTATTGTGGACTTAGGCATTCAGGCTCAATGCCAAGTACTTCTCATTTTTCTTACCCCAACCCTCTCAGCAACCCCGTTTAGTAGGTATTACATCCATTTTACAGATAAAGCTACAAAGGCTTAGAGAATTCAAGCCCAATGTCATCTAACTATGAAAGGGCATAGTGGAAGTGAATTCTGGGTCTGTCTACTTCAAAAGCCTGCCCTGGGGAGAAGAAGCAGGGGTAAGGGGAGAAAAAGAGAATGATACTCTTCAATGATCCCCCTGGCTCTCTGTATTCTGCAGCCACCACAGCTCTATGAGGGGAGAGACCACATCTCTCTAGCACAGCGTCTGGCACATGGCCTGTGCTCTTGGTATCTGATGAATTAGGGTATGATTATTTTCATAGGACAACTCTATAACGTAGGTATTCATATCCCCATGTAACCATTAAAGAAAACAAGCAATTCTTTAAAGCATTCATTCTAAAAAAGAAGAAAAAACTTTCCTGGTGAAAGATAAAACCAGGAGTTGACAGGCCAAATGATTGCCCTTGTCCAAACAATTGACAGAATACTGGGATGGAAAATAAAGCAGAACTAGTAGGAGATGGAAAATAATAGACATCTTGACTATTCCTTTTTCTTTACTTCAATATTTGAGATAACATAACTTGCAGTAAGACCAATAAAGGCAATAGCTCTCTTTGCAACAGAATTTTGTTTATAAACCATACCCCTAAAAAGTTTGCCCATGACAATTCTGCAGGACACAATGACTTGAAACAAAGGAAAGAAAAAAAAGAGAGAGAGACAAAAAACTAACAACCCAGAAAACTAGACAGCTCATCACGTGTTTTCTTCCAAATTCTGCAGAATCACACTTGAAGTGACAGATGTGAAGAGGAAGAAGGTTCACACCCAGAAAGGCAGGAGAACTATTTTGGGGAGGTTAGAGGAGGTGGCAGGGTGCCTGGAGAACTAGTGCACAGATGTAGCTCTGGCATGTATATTCATTCATTCATGCATGCAACATTTACCAAGCCCCTACTATGAGCCTGGCTCATCAGCAGAAGCTGGCGATACTGTGGGGAACCAGACATAGTCCCTACCCTTAAGAATCTCGCAATCTGTTAGAAAATTTCAGGCAACAGGACGCCTGGGTGGCTCAGTTGGTTGAGTCGCTGCCTTCGGCTCAGGTCATGATCCTGGGGTCCCAGGATCAAGTCCCGCATCGAGCTCCTTGCTCGGCGGGGAGCCTGCTTCCTCCTCTCTCTCTGCCTGCCTCTCTGCCTGTTTGTGTGTACTCTCTCTCTCTGACAAATAAATGAAATCTTTAAAAAAAAAAAAAAGAAAGAAAGAAAATTTCAGGCAGGTAATAAGTCAATTAATACTACCCATGATGGAGAACGTCCCAGGGATTCTAGAAACTCAATATGGAAGACTCAGGACAATTCAGGAGGAGGCGTTGAGGAAATCTTCTCAGAGGTGACACATAGTCCTGAAGCGAAGGACAGCCAAGGAAAGAAGAAGGAGGGTCAGAGAGGTTATCAGGGATAGAGCTTTGCCTGCCATGGGGAATGGAAAGCCATTCAGTGTTCCATTAGCAGGGGGATTATATGTCCAGATTGGCATTAAAAATCAAAAATCTGGAGACAATGTGGGAAACAGATTGGAAAGAGATATAGACTAGAGGCAAAGAGGTAAGTCAAGAGACTATTACTATTGTTCAGGCTAGAAATAATCAAATCGAAACTAGCATAAGGGATGGGGAAAATGAAAAGGAGGGAACTGAGTCAAGAGACACTTGCGGGAGAGAATAAGTAGGAATTTGGGACCAATCTGAATAGAGTTTACGACGGGGGAAAAAAGGAATCAAGGATAGCTTCACAGTGTGTAGCTTGGTTGTACTGGGGTTGGGATGCTAGAAATGGACCCTAAGAAAGGGATAAGATTGGGGGAAGGTAGCAAGTTCAGACTTGGACATGTTGAGTCTGAAGGGTCTTTGTCTGGTGAGAGTTCCATCCACCTCTATATCCATTTACTGTATTAGTTATCTATTATTACATAACAATAGTCACACAAATTTAGCAGCTTCAAGCAACACATATTTATCTCATAGTTTCTGTGGGTCAGGAATCCAGGTATGACTAAACTGGTTCTTCTGCAAGACTGCAATCAACGTGCCAGCCAGGGCTGGGTGCTCATCTGAAGCTCAGCTGGGGGAAGACTCCATTTCTTAGCTCAGATGTCTATTGTCAGCATTCAGTTTATTGCAGACTACCAGAGTGAGGGCCTCCATTTCTTACTGGCAGCAATTGGTACACAGCCCTTTCCATAGGCACCTGACAACATAACAGTGTTCTTCAAAGCTACCAAAAATGACCGTCACCTTTTAATACAGGCATTATAATCTCATATAGCATAATCACATACACACGGTTGCATACATACCATCACCTTTGCTGTATTTTATTGGTTAGAAACGAGTCACAGATCCGCCCCGCCCCCCATCAACCTTATTCAGAGGAAAACACTAAGGCACGGATCCAGGAAGTGGGAATCATGAGGACCACTTTAGAGTCTATACAACCACACACAATTTCAATTGATCTCCAAAAGATGGAAACTCTTGGACCCACCTTCTTACCTCCTATGGCCCCATGTCCTAAGCAAGCAAGTAGATACTGAGTGCTATGCAAATACAGTTCCATAACCCTCTATCTCTCTCAATTTTATTTCCTTCATGAAAGCTTCCCAAAGAGGCTATCCCTCCCTCCCTTCCCATTCTGGTCTCATAGCACTTGAAATCTAAACTAATGGTTTCCAGAATTTGAGAGTCAAAACACTGAATATCTCCTAAAATAAAGAATAGCTACCATTTCCTAAATGCCTACTCATTATACTGTAAACTATATATGAAATATCTCATTTAATCTTCCCAATGATACTAAATTAAAAGCAAATATTACTCCTTTTGTACAGATGGGAACATTGAGACACAGGCTAAGACACTTATTCCAAGTTGGAGCTAATTAAGCGGCAGGTACTGGGCAGTCTGACTCTGGAGCCCACAGTCAAAGCCAGACTAGACACTTAAACATCACCAGCTACATTTTTAGTATCTTCCAAGTGAGAAAATATGAAATAGCCAAAAGCTACTTTGAGTTCAGTAACAGTTTTAAATACATTTGCAATTTTTTCCCACAATCTACAAATATTTGCAGAACACAGTACATACATGTGCAAACATTTATTCTCTCCACAGATAATGTGGATTGGCAACCATTGCAGAGCTTCACAGCCCTCCCCATATGGCTCCTCAGCTGGGCATCAGTGGTCCATGTCACATTGCTTGGTACTTGGATTATAATCTTCATCAGCAGTTCTCAACCAGGGGTGATTTTGCCCTCTGAAGGGCATTTGGCAATCTTTGGAGACATTTTTAATTGTCATGACTAGGGAGGGGGTGTTGCTGGCATCTAGTGGGTATAGGCCAGGGTTGCTGTTAGATCTCTTACAATGCACAGGGCAGCCCCCACAACAAGGAATTATGCAGCCCAAAGTATCTGTAGTGTGTCAAGTTTAAGATACCCTGATGTGTATCAAGATAAAAGTCTCTAATTATTTTGTATGTATTTGTCCTAACTCTCCAAAGATAGGCCTATATGCCATCAGAGTAAGGCTTCATGAGCTCTTCATCACCCTACCTTTCCCAGCCTATGCCTAAGATTCAAACATGGTGAGGTCCAAGAAATGCTTCTTGAATCTAAATTTAGTTCAAAGACATAGTAGGCCTTATTTCTACAAGAGTTATTTATTCAACGATTAACACATTCTGTCCAAATTGAGAGCTTCTACTTTGAATTTGCTGAAGGCTAATTTACTTCTGCTCTTTACACAGAGCAGCCTCTAGCACCCATATAGTTGAATTAGCAAACAAATCTTTGGTTTAGAAAAATTAAATAAACAAAACCATATGCAAGATCAAGGCAAACAGACCCAGAAGCTTCATCAAATGCCAAGGACTAGATGGTGTTTATTACCTCATACAAACACTCACCCTTAAACAAATGAAAGCTTACTTGTGGAGCATAAGGAATAACATGGAGGACATGAAGAGAAAGGAAAAGAGAATTGGGGGAAATCAGAGGGGGAGAAGAAGCATGAGAGACTGTGGACCCTAAGAAACAAACTGAGGGTTTTGGAGGGGAAGGGGTGGGGGGTTGGATGAGCCTGGTGGTGTGTATTAAGGAGGGCACATATTGCATGGAGCACTGGGTGTGGGGCATAAACAGTGAATCTTGGAACACTGAAAAAAATAAAATAAAATTTTTAAAAAAGGAAAAAAATGAAAGCCAAGGATGTACAAATGGACTAGATTCCAAAATGATCCTATTTTTAAAATCACAAGTCATCATGAGGGAAGAGAATATTACTCTATAGCATGTCAGATGCATTTACTGAATGATGAAAGAGTCCCGACGGTTTGTTAGCACAAGCAGGAGCTGTGTGTATATAATTCTAGAAAGGAGTTATTATTTCATTTTTCAACATAGAAATCTAAACCTTCAATCCAGACAGTGAAATGACCATCCCAATGAATTTTCTACCAAGTAGGGAAATGCCGCATTTTATATTTCCATGCCTCTGTGACCCAATCTCAGGGTACAGTCTGGTTCCTCTTTCACTCTCAGATAAACAAAAACACAAGTCCACTGAATCCCAAAATAACCTAAAACCTTTGGGACCACGCCTACACTGCTAAGAGGGCTCCAAAATTGTTCTGTCTGCTCCAGCAATATACTTTCCACGGGGAGATGAATCAGACTGGACAGGACAATGGCGTCTCTGAAATTCCTCAGGAGTGTCTTGATTACACCCAATTAGTGAGGCCGTACACAAAAGCCCAGTGAATCAGACAGCCTTGCAACCCAGCAGAGTCAGCAGGGCCGGAAAACCAAAGCCATTAGCTCCTGCTGTTTCCCACCTCTCAGAGAAACAAATCCACGCTGGATGGGAAAGACAATGGCTGCTTTGTACAATCAGCCACAGATTATTTTTAATGGGGGCATGAGAGATTCAAAGCAGTAGGAAAATCCAAAATCACTAATAGTCACATTTGGAATTCTCTGAAGATTGTTCTTTGAAAGAACAGACCTAACTTCATAAATATAATTTTCCTAGACTAATTTGAACATTACCCCTGAGTTCCCTGAGCACATGACAAACAGCATCAGAAAACAGCAATACAGGTATGTACGAGGGTCTGGAGTAAGGTTGCCTGGGGGTAAAGTTCATCTGAGCATTAGCCTGGTTCTGTGGAGATAGGTGAGCTTAAATGGGTGGACTGAGCCCTGGGCTATGACCTGGTCTGGAGTGTGAGTAGGCATCTAGTTGGCATCTGTCTATACCCTTTCATTCGTTCACTCATATCTGACTCCTCAGCCCAGACCTCAAAACCTACCAAGATCTACTGCTCTCTTTATTCATTCCACCTACACTGGCTTAGCATTGACTCTCACTGAAAGGTCCCCCAATAATAGGTCCGTGATCAAAGGAGCGAGACTGATACAAAGCGAAAGTCAAGCAAAGCTTTATTTCGTGCCAAGCATCGAGAATCAACCTAACCATTGGGGGCTACGCCTCTTACAGAGAGGGCGACCCCCCCCTGCCTCACAGACTAACTTTTATAGAGCAAAGGCCATGTGGTTGAGCCTGGCCACACACAGGTGGCCAATGAGTTTGCAACACACAGAGAAAGCTGCACAGTCACGCTAGGTCATACACGGGTGGCCAACTGAATTACAATTCACCCCATAGTAACTATTTGAACTAGCCTATCACCTTGGTCAGAATTGGCGCCCAAAAGGCAGGGCCCGCGCTCCTTGGTAGCTAGGGAGACAATAGGCGCACCCCACTGATTGGATGTCTCCACCTGGCCCGATTCATCCCTGCATCCGGGCTCTGTTATCTCTACCTGACCTGACCCACCCTTGAATTTGGGCTCTGTTATCTCTACCTGACCAGACCCACCCTTGTATTTGGGCTCTGTTATCAGGGGCTGGGGGACCATATTTTACTACATAAACAACACAATGGCTGTTTAATCGGAGAGATGGAATCGCTCTCGCTAAGTAGGCCCTTACACTCACGCTAAGTAGGCCCTTACACTCACAGACGGGGTGTTTATTATGACCTTTCCTTTTTTTCTTGGTGTCTGCTTATCCAGATTCTGTACATTCTCCAAAACCCAGTGGCCTAAATCAAGCTCTGCCTCCTCAAAGATGCCAACCCTGACCAAATTCAGTATTCTCTGAATAGTAAGTACCAGGGCAGTGTTTGTTAAGCTCTTATGATACTTCAGAAATCATGCCCAAATCTTTCTAGAACTGACCGGATTTAATCCCTATGCCATATCATTACCCCACTTTACCTATGAGAAAATTGAGGTTAAGAGAGAAGTTTAAAAAAAAAAAAAAAAAACAGAGCAAGACGGACAGACAGACTGAGAAAGAGAGGAAAAGTAACTTGACCCAGATCACATAGCTAGGAAATGGTGGAGCTGGAACTTATGCCTATGTCTTTCTTAGGCACTAAGTCAGTTCTCAGTGAACTTTTTGGTAAATGGCCAGATAGTAAATATTTCAGGCTTTAAAAGCCACACATTCTTTGTCTCAACCTCTCAACTCTGCCTGCAATTATAATGTGAAAGCAGTCATTTAAAAATGAAAAGAAAAAAAATTTAGCTCATCAGCAGTTATGAAAACAGGTTGCCCACAGGCCTGTATGAAGCTATATATAGTCAATGCGCTACAAGACCATGGCAATGCCCTTCCCTACACTGTACACAGTCTAGACCTACCCACAGTAACAGCAACCTGTATCAGGGGCTTGTTAGAAGCTAGACTCTGTCTATGTTTCCTGAAGATCTTACAATATTCCTCCCACAAGGCAGAGGCCAATATTATTCCTATTTGAGTAGATACACTTTGAGAAGTGAAAGAATTTCACAAAGTTACCTTGCGGTTTACCTTGGCTTGTAGGCTAAGATTTAAACCCAGGCTGACTCCAGAGATCCATTTCTCCACAACCTGTATATGATTAGGATAACTAAAGCTGGAACCAATACCTTTCCAGTATGAACACCCAGGATGGAGGCCTGGTATCTTTGCTGCTCTGCTACCCATATGTGTCCATGGAGGTGTTTACAAAGCTACAGCAGCTTCCCACTGTAAGTCTCATAGAGAGTGTTGCCTCTCACTGCTTTGAGCAGACAGAAAACATTTCAGCAAACTAAAGATCAAGGGTCATTTCAGAAAGCCTGATTTTTTATTTGATTGTTAAACTTTAATAAGCCATGACATTCAGCAGAATGAATGATCCAAGGGATCCAATATATCATGTCCCATAATGTACTTTTTTAAATTATAGATAAATATTGCAAGCACCAAGGAAATCACTTCCCCAAACCCATTTCATTTATAGCCCTCACTCCAGGTGTGCCTGATTCTATTCTGAGGCACCAGCCTGCCATATTAAACCACATCCTCGTGCTCGCTTCGGCAGCACATATATTAAACCACATCCTCATACATTCCATCCTCCATAAGACTTCTTTTGCCCTAATTCTGCAAATACTAGACAAAGACAAGCCCCATGCTAGCTGAGCAGAGAAAAGGGGAAAACAGGTCCTGATTACAAAGGAATAAATCCTTGTTCTCCTATGGGCTGAACATGAGTTTTAGAGCCAGAAAACTAGTTTACTGTTGGAGTGACCTTGAACTTCACTAATCCTCAAGTTTCCTGTCTAGAACATGAGAACAAAAATGACTTTGGCACCAGTTCTTGATTAAATGAAATTAATATTTCTAAAGCGACCAGCCTAAACACTAGTCCTCACCCTCCTCTTCCCTCCTATATAAGGACTTTTTTAAACCACATGAAACAGAATACCTGCCATAGTGTCTATTGTTTTGCTTTACATACACATTCTTTAAAAGTTCCAAATAGTTATTAGCATAAGGTAAAAGACACTGTGACACATTTAAATTGGAATTCTCTGAAGTGGTAGTCTTTTTAGATTTGTTTTTGATCCAAAACCAAGTGTACAAAATAGTTAATAGATCAAAAGCATACTTCAATCTAGCTTACATACTCAGTGGAGGTAATATAATATAACTACCACCTAATTGGACAGACACAGCTCAGTTTCCAAAAAGCAATTACATCCAAAATTGTGCAGTAAATGTGCACTCAAACTAATGGCATGAGCCAATGGCAACTAAAGCCAGGCTCCTTGGGTCCCCTCTCAACTCTGACACTTAGTAAGTGTGGATGTGGGCAAGCCACTAGCCTCTCAGAGACTTGTTACCCTGATCTACAATATGACAGGAAGATGCCCATCCCATGAGCTTGTTATGAGTGTGGAAGGAGATAATCCATGTAAATACATATTAAATCCATGTAAATCCATATTAAATATAATTTAATATGCTGCCTTGTTCCTTGTAAGGATTCAATACCTATAGGTTATGATATTATTATTAATGTTAGCTTGTTGCCATTGAGAAGATTCTAAAGAACATGCAGCTCTGAAAGGAGAACTCAAAGAGAATGCTGAGCAGCATGTACCAGAAGAATAAACACTGTTAAAATGTCTATGCTGCCCAGAGCAATCCATTCTTTCAATGCCATCCCAATCAAAATACCAACGGCATTCAAAGTGCTGGAACAAACAATCCTAAAATTTGTATGGAACGAGGAAAGACCCCAAACGGCCAACAAAACATTGAAAAAGAAAAACAAAGCTGGGGGCATCACATTGTCTGATTTCAAGCTATATTACAAAGCTGTGTTCACTAAGACAACATGGTACTGGCACAGAAACAGACACATAGACCAATGGAACAGAACAGAGACCCCAGATATGGACCCTCAACTCTATGGTCAATTAATCTTCAACAAAGCAGGAAAAAATATCCAATGGAAAAAAGACAGTTTCTTCAATAAATGGTGCTGGGAAAATTGGACAGCTATATACAGAAGAATGAAAGTTGGCCATTCTTTTACACCATACACAAAGATAAACGCAGAATGGATGAAAGACCTCAATGTGAGACAGAAATCCATCAAAATCCTAGAAGAGAACATAGGCGGTAACCTCTTAGATATTGGGCACAGCAACGTCTTTCAAGACATGTCTCCAAGGCAAAGAAAACAAAAGCAAAAATGAACTTTTGGGACTTCATCAAGATCAAAAGCTTCTGCACAGCAAAGGAAACAGTCAACAAAACAAAGAGGCAACCCACAGAATGGTAGTTGATATTTGCAAATGACACTACAGACAAAGGGCTGATATCCAAGATTTATAAGGAACTTCCTAAACTCAACATCCAAAAAACAAATAATCAAGCCAAAAAATGGGCAGAAGATATGAACAGACACTTCTCAAAAGAAGACACACAAATGGCTAACAGACACATGAAAAAATGTTCATCATCATCAGCCATCAGGGAAATTCAAATCAAAACCACATTGAGATACCACCTTACCCCAGTCAGAATGACAAAAATTAACAAGGCAAGAAACAGCAAGTGTTGGAGAGGTTGTGGAGAAAAGGGAACCCTCTTACACTATTGGTGGGAATGCAAATTGGCGCAGCCACTTTGGAAAGCAGTGTGGAGGTTCTCCAAAAAATTAAAAACAGAGCTATCCTATGACCCAGCAACTGCACTACTAGGTATTTACCCCAAAGATACAGAGCAGTGAAAAGAAGGGCCATATGCACCCCGCTGTTCATAGCAGCAATGTCCATGATAGCCAAATTGTGGAAAGAGCTGAGATGCCCTTCAACAGACAAACGGATAAAGAAGATGTGGTCCATATACACAATGGAATATTACTCAGCCATCAGAAAGGATGAATACCCAACTTTTGCATCAACATATATGGGACTGGAAGAGATTATCTAAGTGAAGTAAGTCAAGCCGAGAACGTCAATTATCAAATGGTTTCACTTACTTGTGGAACATAAGGAATAGCATGGAGGACAACAGGAAAAGGAAGGGAAAAGTGAAGTGGCCGGGGATCAGAAGGGGAAACAAACTACAACAGACTATAGACTCTGGGAAACAAACTGAGGGTTTTAGAGGGGAGAGGCGTGGGGGGATGGGTGAGCCTGGTGGTGGGTATTAAGGAGCACACATATTGCATGGAGCACTGGGTGTTATACGCAAACAATGAATCATGGAACACTTGTCAAAAACTAATGATGTACTGTATAGTGACTAATATAATATTAAAAAAAAGAATGCTAAGTAGTAAAATTACTGGGAAAGGCAAATGATCTAAGGGCACACCCTGACAAGGGGTTGACTCAGTTGGCAGAAATTCATTTCAACATGCACATGTACGTGAATTTGCAAAGATGTGTATATGTGCAAATTCTGGCATAATTCCTAAAAACAACCACATGATCATCATGCCTCATGCATCTAACCAGACTGGGGAGTCTATCACAGAACAACTGTCAAGTTAAAATTAGATTATCACTGCCCAAATGAGGGCATTTTCTCAATTTCCTTTTTTCTTTCTCCACTTCTCATCACCCTCCCACAAACGAACCTGCTTATCCATGCCAAGAATATATAGCTCAGAAATGAGTTCAGGAAAAAAGTAAAAACAAAAAAGAAAGACCTAAGAGAATGAGGATGTAAGGGAAAGTGTCAAAGAGCAACATCATTTGATTATTCACACAACAGAACTGTGTGCTGCCCTACACCAGATACACTTACTATCAGCTTAGTGTTGTTGTTTCTAATCTGATAATCAACATATAAAGTACATATCCTTATTCCCATTTCACAAATCAGGCCAGGCTTTTACAGATGAAGTGAGTTGCCCAAGGCCACAAGGCTGGTAAATGTAGTCAGGATCTAGACCCTACCCTTGCTGGTAACAAAACTCTTACTAATAGCCCTTGCCACTTCTTCAAGCTCTGTGACACACTGGGGGGCCCTCTATAAAGAAACTAAGGTTTGCTCTTGTCCTCAGAGAGATATAGTCTAATGGGAAGGAAAGACAGAAGCAAGTAATAATGATACAATGTGAAAACGTGTTTTCCAGAACTAAAAACAATGAGTTATGGGAGATTCAAGGAGGAAAGGATTCAGTACAGGAGTGAATGCGCAATGTTAAGAGTTGGGTATTAAAGGATGAATAAGAGTTTTTCAGCCAAAAAAAAAAAAAAAAAAGGAAACATGCATCCAGGTTTGGGGTTATCATGCAAACAGAAGCACAGACATAGGAAAGATCCTTGCATGTTGAAAGTAGTAAGGTAAGAGGTATATAACTGAGCTGTGAGGGAAATGGGAGCAACCTGGAAGGGAAACCTAGGGGCTGATAGTGAAGTCTTGTCAGCCATGCTATAGAATATGGAATGGATTCTATAGACCAGTTGCAGGCAAGAGGAGACCAGCAAGGGAGCTGCTGTACAAGGACAGAGTAGAGAGGGACCTGCTTGCTGTATAAGGGCAGAGTAGAGCTGCTGTACAAGGACAATGGGGTGAATTTAAGGCACACTCATGGGGTGGAGAAAAGGGATACAAGGATATCAAAGGCTGATATGAAACACATGGTAGAAAGATGATGCCTTCTCAAAGGAGGTCTAACCAGGCAAAAATAGCCCACAAAAGAAACAAGAGCAGTATAGGATTCCTGATATTTAGAATACAGAATTGAAAACAAAACAAGCCAATAGCATATTTGGTTTAGACCCTTAAGGAAAAGAAAAGTTTCAAAAGTGAAAGTGATGGAGATTAGCACAAGGTCTCTAACAGACATTAACAGAAACCAAAAATGTAAAAGATAAGTCTCAATATTCTATGTGTTAAAAGGAACTTAACTACATGGAATAAGAAGTTTCATTGAAAGTGACCAAAAAATATAAACAAACACAATTAGTTTGGTTTGGAGGTGATATCACTGGACCACAGGATACTCGTATGCAGGATATCAAGAAGTGATCCAGCACTCTCAGAGCAACCATGGTCAGTCAAGACAACACGAGTAGTAAAAATGGTACATATTGCTACAAGGACAAAGGTCATTCACACAGGGTCAGTTTTCCATATTTTCCTCATAAATCATAAATCACATATAGATGAGAAGCATGGGTTCCCCGGTACAACCCAGAAAACAGTAAGACCTAAAATAACAGCACAACTTCCTTGTTATCCTCAAGAATGCTCTTGTGATGCTGATTGCAAGTCATGACTCATACTCAGAAATTAAAGGTCTCAAAGAAAAAAAAAAACTTCTCCTTCAATTATACAGACCACTTCTATAAAAAGGAAGGTGATATATTTCTCCTGATGCAGAAAGAACTTTAAAGTCCAGCTAATCCTCTGTCGGGGGATTTAGGAGAGTTCCTATTCCTAATTCCTTTAGTTCCTAAGACTAAACATTCTTCTCTCCTGCCAAATAGAAGGAAGGACACTGGTCAACCAAAACCAGAGTAAACACAGAAAGAAAGGTCTGGTCCACAAGCTACCAGGAAACCAAGGAGGGATTCGTGTTAGAAGCTGCCAGATTCCTCAGAGACCATATTGCCCAACCTCCTCCTGCTTTATTGATCAGGAAAATAAAGACCAAATTCCGGGAGATACTCACAGCCTCATACAGCACTTTGGAGTGGGGGTGGAGAGGGAGGGAGAATTGGGGAGGGGACTGGGAAACAGGGCTTCTTACACCTTTCATTCCAAGATGCTGCTTTTCCCAAGGTCCAGAACCCAAGTCCTCAGGTAAATGAGCCCCTTCCACACCGGTAGGCTCAACCCCCTCTTGAGAAAAGAAAGATCAGAGATAAACCAGCCACACTCTAGTTCTGGACCACTCTAAATCACTGATTTGGGTGATGGATAGATGGTTCTTACAGTGCCATTCTCAGAGCTCCTGTTGTGTGTCTCCAGTGTGCTTTGAATTATCTTTTCTCCTACAAAAATTCAGAAACAGTTACATACAAGCCTATTTGGAAGGGGTTAGTTATTTAGTCTGTAAATTAGTTATTTATATCTGTAAGGAGGTGACAGTGGGCTCTTCCTAACAGATGCCATCCTCCTCCCATAGAACGCTTGCCCCATTGGAACAGAGGGATCCTGCTCTGGAAGCTCCACCCAACAGCTGGAAGGCTTCTCCTTTCTTACAGTATGGGTTTTCTTAGGGTATTGAGCCTGAGCTTTCTAGGTGTCTCAAGCATCTGCCCGGCTATTGGAAGACCCCCCCTAATGGAGGATGATGTTCTTCATAGCCTGGTCTCCTTTGCGAGAGAAAAACAGGATAGTTGCAATTGGTTTTTAGGACAGCCACATATAGAAACAAACAGTAGTCAGTCTATATGGCAGTATAATGAATATCATTTCTTCATGATACTTTTATGATACAGGAAAAAAAGGAATTGAATTTGTGGATGGTGTTTCATTAAGGAGTAGAAAGAAGAGCAGAGTAGGATGGATGATAATGAGAAATAGATTAAATGTGTAATCAAACCTTGGGAATAAACTCCTCATGAATAAAAATGGCCATTTTTTTAAAAAGATTTGCTGAATTTCAATTTGAACAAGCCATCCACAGCAGGAAAAATAAATATACAATATTTCAACCTTAGAATTTAATCCCTTGTTTTCAAATCACTTAATTAAATACTCATGACTGTCAACTCCAGCACCAAATACCAGGACATAGGAAGGAATGGTAAAGCAGGCTCCTTACACAAAGTAGCGTGAATCCCATTTGGTACAAGCAAGATGTACATGACTGAATTAATGAAAAAGAGAATTTATACAATTAGAGGCGGAAGTCATCAGGCAGTGACACTAAAGCATCATGTGTTTCTTCCAGTCAAAATAAATCCCCAAGTGCTAATATTCTTGCCTTAAAAATAAGCCACAGAGTGGCTTTTGCTTCACTTTAAATAGAAAAGCATTTTATCTATCATTGAAATTTTTTAAAAATTGGGAAAAACAACAAATTAGTCTTCCAACCTTTAGTCCAGTAGTTCTCAAAATTAAGTCCAGGAACATCTGCATAACAACCAACCAAGACACAGGTTTAAAATGCAGGTTCCCACGCTCAGTCCACTGAGGGAGGACTCTAAAGTGGGGCCAGGGAATCTGCACTTTTAGAAACAGAATGAGCAACTCTGTTTACTTAAGTTTGAGAACTAAAGCTTCCAAACTCACCAAGTCCCAGGCCTCTTCCATACCTGTGCCGGGGTCCTCCTTCTGAAACAGAAATCTCATCATGTCATCCCCCTGCTTAAGAAAAGAACGAGAAAAAAACTTTTGCCATTCCCTCATTGCCCACAGGAGGAAATCCAAACTCTACAGCATGGCTTATAAAACTCAGCCCACTCTTCTACTGTCTAGTCCCTGCCTAACCAGGAACATTTTCACAGCATGCTGTTAAATTAAAAAGTAGGCTACAAAGCAGTATGTACATCTGAAACATGCTACAATATGGATGAAACTTGAAAACATTATGCTAAGTGAATAAGTCAGACACAAAGGACAAATTATATGATTCCATTTATATGAAATATCTAGAATACGCAAATCCATAAAGACAGAAAGTAGATTGGAGGCTAGGAGAAGCTGGGGAGATGGGAAGTAAAGTTATTGGGGAATGGTTACAGAGTTTCAGTTTGGGGCAATGAAAAGTTTGGAAAATAGTGGCAATGGCTGCGTAACACTGTGAATATAATTAACACCATTGAATTATACACTTAAAAAAGGTTAAAATGACAAATTTTGTGTTATATATATTTTACCATGATTTTTAAAATTTAACAATGTAACATACCAAAACCCACTGAATTGTACACTTTAAATGGTGAATTGTATTGTATGTACATCACAGTAAAGCTGTTAAAAAGATGCACAATATGTACCTAAAATACTAGTGTGAGAGAAAGACAGGAATGAAATATCCTACCTATTAACAGGAATTAATTCTGGATGGCAAGATGCAAGCAATCCTACTTTCTTTTCTGAGATTTTCTACATTCTCTCCATTTTTCATAATGAGCTTGTGTCATGCTGCTTTTATAACCAGAAAAGGAAGAATAATTGTCATTTAAAAAAAAAAAACTTTAGGGATCCCTAAGTGGCTCAGTCAATTGAGCACTGGACTCTTGATTTAGGCTCAGATCATGATCTCAGGGTTGTGGAATCAAACCCAGAATCAGGCTCTGCACTCAGGGTGGTCTGTCTGTCCCTCTCTCTCCCCCTACTTGCACGTGATCTCTCTTGCTCTTGCTCCCTTTCTTGATCTCTATCTCGCCCTAAAATAAATAAATAAATAAAATCTTTGGGAAAAAAACCCACTAAAACTTTAAACAAGATAAAAATAAAATATAAGCAGTGATCTTCTCCTGTTGGGAGTCAGGGCAGATCCTGGTAGCATGGCAGAGGGCGTCCCTAGACACGTAGTGCTGCCTGCACCCTCCTTCACTGAGTGAGCCCCTGACCACTTAAATGTGTCTGTTGATGACGTTGTCTCTTGGTGGCCAATAGAGCTAATACTGCATTCAAGGATCTGGAGGAAGACTCCCAGGGTTCCACCACTCACTGAGCCCCTCTCTGAGCCTCTGTTTCCTCATTGGAACAATGGGAGTAATAATGGTACTACTTCATAATGTTATCAAGAGAATAAATGAGATAATTTATATGAAATGCTTAAAACCACAGTTGACGCCTGGGACTTTGACCGAAGTGTTTAGTCAACTACTGGCTGCTTTTATTTTTATTATTACTATTGCTCTATTACATCCATGTGAGTATTTATCCATTCCCTACTAAGCAGGGAATAGAAAACTATGTATGGCCCAAGGGCCAAATCCAACCTGTATGGCCTATAAGCCAAGAACAGTTTTTATATTTTTTAATGGTTGAAAAAAAAATCAAAAGAACAGTGAAATTTCATGACATGGGAAATTCATATAAAATTTAAACTCCAGCACGCATAAATAAAATTCTACTGGAACACAGGCTCTCCCATACATTTATATATTATCTATAACATACATTTGCAACAAAGATTGTCTGGCCTGAAAGGCCTAAAATATTTACTATCTGCGCCTGTACAGAAAATGTTTGCTGGCCTCCAGGTGTGGTACCCAAGGATGTCCCTTGTGCCTGCTACTCATGGTTGTCAATGTGGTGAATCAGCACTGGGTCTGAACACCATTTTCTTTGCATTGAGTTCTTGGCTGTTTATTCTCCATTTGGTAATACCCAGATTTTGTTATTGGTTCCCATTTGTTTAGAGGAATCAGGCCATTCTTTTTCTTTCTCTTTCATCCTTCTATTCTGTATTGTGCTTTCTAAAAGTATTATTTGCCATAAAAAGAATCACAGTGTAGAAGATAGGCACTAGGCCCTATAAACCTGTTATTTGAGTCAGTCTCACAGATTGGTGATTGTGTGGTTCTCACCAGACCGGTGTCCATTTGGACAAGCTCTTCTGTGAGTCAACAATGAAACTGGAAAAGATTCTCCTTCCATCTCCATTTTTGGTCCTAAGAGTTTGGTTTTAATACAGAAAGATCATTCTTCTCTAGTCTTCCTACTAGGGAGGCATACACTATTAGGTCTGCAATGGAAGGCAGACAACCATCAGGTTGAGGTCCAAGACACTAAGTACACAGGCACCACTTTCAACCAACTGTTGCCAGCTCTCATGGGGTCATCAAAATCTAATTCCTCTCTTCATCCAGGAAAAGCTCCTGCTTCTTACATGAACTTTCCTTACAATTCTAATTCTTGCACCCATCTTACCTCCTTTCACCAATGCACTTTTTTTTTTTTTAAGATTTTATTTATTTGATAGACAGAGGGACCACAAGCAGATGGAGTAGCAGGCAGAGGGAGAGGGAGAAGCAGGTTCCCCAATGAGAAAGGAGCCCGATGCGGGGCCTGAACCCAGGACCCCGGGATCATGACCTGAGCTGAAGGCAGACGCCCAACCGACTGAGCCACCCAGGCGCCCCCACCAATGCACTGCTAATGGACAATCTAGAAAATATCTGATAAATAAATATAACTATTTATTTGTTTATTTGAGAGGTGCCACAGGAAAAAAAAGGGGGGGGAGGAAATAAGATATTTCAGGCCCAATGGGCAGCAGTTTTTTTAATGAGTTGACATAGAAGAAGAAAAAAAAGTTCTGAGTGATCACTAAGGCTGAACAACACTTACTCTACAGTTCCAAAGAGAACTTACAGCTGTTGAGCAGTTAATATACATCAGGTGCTACACTGTATGCATGTTACCTTATGTAATCTTCTAAACAGAGCTGGGTGGTAGGGATTAGAATTCTCCATTTAAGGGATTTAGAAACTAAAACTTCCCCCAGATTACAGGATCCAGTATTTGTTGGGTTTTTGAGGACTTCCTACATTTGAAGACTTTGTTAGTGTGTATGTGTGTGTATGCTCTCCATGAATGCATGTGTGTGGGTGCACTTGTGTTTACATGTGAACATGAAAGAGACTAGAAAGAAAAATATACATACCTATTTGGGGCTCTAAGATACAGATTTGTTCCTCCTTCTTAGTTCTCATCTCAGTGAAGGCAACAGAGGTCCCAGCCGACCTTTTCCCCTCTTACCCCAAGGTCTAACTAGTCACTAAGTGTTCCTGCTCACTTGGCTTCTTAGGCCCTCCATGGACCTCTGCCCTCACTGGCCCATCTAATTACATCTTCTGGGGCTCCAAGCATCACCAATGAGGGAGGGATTCCTGCCCCACCCAGTCCACCCCATAGAATTGAGCGACCCTCCCACATGCTCCCACAGCACTAGAAGCCATCCTTACACAGCAGCATTTTTTATTGGCAGGCGGAGCCCTCCAAACAAAATTCTGATTTAAAAATTGCCTCTAGGGGCACCCTGGTGGCTCAGTTTGTTAAGCAACTGCCTTTGGCTCAGGTCATGATCCTAGAGTCCCAGGATGGAGTTCCGCAACGGGATCCCTGCTCTGCAGGGAGTCTGCTTCTCCCTCTGACCCTACCCCCCACCATGCTCTCTCTCATTCTCTCTCTCTCAAATAAATAAATAAATACAAATCTTTAAAAAATAAAAATTGCCACTAAAAGATTTTTTGGCCAAAGTTAATGAATAACTTAATAATATTAAGCAACAACAAACTAGATTCGTGTCCCTAGCAAACCTCCAACCCCCGTCCTCCACTTGCCTCCCTACATCCAGCTTTTCCTCTTCCCCCTTACCCTTCTGCTCTATCTGCACCTTTGTTATTTCTCTTCCCCTTATCCAGACTCTCTACCTTTTCCCAATGACCCCAAGATGCCAGTTGTGTCTAAAGATCCATTCCATCCAAGAAGTTGGTATTTAGGCAACTACACAATTTAAACCGCAGACCTAAGCTGAATAAGAATCATAACTAAGAGTTTTCCTAAATCTAGACAAGATCACCAACTATTCACATAAGAATTTAGAATTCTTTTGAGTACATATGAGCCAGGGTTACCAGGCTTTTATCAACTTGTACACATGTTTGTTGGAATCTAAATTCTGAGTAGCAAAATTAAATTGGACTGTCCCAGGAAAAGACCCACAGGATCTCTCTTTTCACAATAAACTTAAGGGTAAAAAATATATATAACAAGAGGCCTGAAAAATAGGGCAAAATCTTCTAAAAAGCCATACCCAAAATGTTTCGAATAAAAATAGACTGGACTATAGTTCAATCATGCTGAAGATGAAAAAAAGATGAAACTATAGGAGACTTTCAAAACAGGCTATAAAATAACTGTCGACAACATCCAGGAGTTAAAGAAGGTGCTGATCTAACAGTGGCTTTTTCATCTTGGCCAAAGGTACTCCCACTAACACTTATGGCAATGTGGTCCAATTTCTTAGGGACACATTATTCTCCTATGAATGAATAACTAAAAGGCCCGCTTGTTTAGGGATCTTACTTCAAATACTAGATTCTGTCCTGCTGCTCGCAGACATGGCAAAATCACAAGAGACTCATGTACTATAGCCAGCCCTATGTCCAACAGGTGAAGGCCTCCTTTCTACATCTTCCTAAATGGCCTCTCCATGATCTTCAACAAGAAGATTTCTCAATTAGAAGAAACATCAGAAATAAATAAATAAAAATAAAAATAAAAATAAAAAGAAGAAACATCAGAGAAAAACTGTTCTTGAACCTTGTTGGAGAAGACATTATCTGGTACTATTAACAACAAATACAGCAGTGAAACTGCAAGGAGTCCCTCGGCTCATGCTTCATAACTAGAGACACAGAATTCCACAGAATTAGGATCCTACTCGAACATGAAGATCTCAAATTCAGGATTCTCTAGGACCCTCTAGAAGTAGCTGATTTTTAGAAGCAGACAGCTGACCCGAAAGTTCTGCAACAAGCTTACAACCTCAAATAGGGGACATCTCCTATTCAAGGCTACTTTCAGAACCTATCTAATTCCTGCTTTGTTTTTCACCTGACTCCTTACAATCATTTTTCCTTCTATATAGACCCCTAGTTGTTGTCCACACATGATAGCATTTTTTCTCTTCTCTTTCCCCTCTATTGTAATTGTTAGGAAAGAAAATATTCATTCTTAGATAATCCTATACAGTAGCCACTGCCTCAGTGTTACTAACTGCCATCCATCACTAGATATGCATGATATAATCCTCTGGACAATTTCAGTCTCATCAAATTAGACCACTGGGAGTTACAGTCAGTGGCATTTCCACCTACAATTATGTGGCCAAATGACCTTAAACAAACCACTCTGTGATTCTACTAGTACCCATTCTCCTGAGGCGGGGTGGGTAAACGGAGAACCAATTATTACAATTTGTTGTTCCAATCTTAGGTAATTTCATATTTGAAATCAACAAATTTCCCATAGTAAGGGTCCAAATACTTGCCACCTGAAGGAAACTCTTAGAATTCAAATATCTAACCCAACTAATTCGATGCTTCATGTTATAAACAACTCCTTTTATCTTGTATCTTCACAGGCACCTGCCACTCCTTCTGCAAGCCAAGAGGCCTGATCCCATTTGCCTCAGACTAATACCTCATGTACTTTAGGAATAATATTCCAAGACCTGTCCATGCACAGAGCCTCTAATTCTATATATCACCAAGGCTGGACATGAGCTCCAAAATGAGGCCACCCTTGATTATTCAGGCACTATACCTGGGAAAATGACTGACTCATTGTTTATGCAAACAATCAGAGCAATGCTCCCAATGATGGGAATCCTACAAATAGAAATATCTGTAAGAAATTAATGACTAACATTAATTATAGACATTATTAATAATACCACTCCTACCTCAGATGGATACAGGTCAGTCTCAACTCAACGGCATAAACAGTGATGAAATTGCATTGCTCTAGATTTCTTTTCAGCTAAGTGATGGTGGTGTCTGTGCCATTGCCAATGCTGCTTGCTACACATGGATCAATGAAACAGGAAAGGCAAAACAGGCTAAACATTGCCATAAGGAAACAGGTACTTGCCTTTCTAAAACTGATTCTCCTAACCTATGGAATTTGTTCTCTTGACCTGGGTTGAGCAATCAGTGTTCCTGGTTCTGAAGCAACTTATAGGGACTATTAAGTGTTTTCATTCTAATCACAGTGGTCAAATGACTGCTCTAAAAAATGCAATTGTCTATGGGGACAACTGGACCATCTCTGACAGGGGAAGGTCTGAATCTCTAGCCTCCCCTGAATTGTCAGCAACTGACAAGCAAAAGAATGATGAAAGAGAGAAATGAAAGACTGAATATACAAATGGACATGGGTGTGGCCATGACAATAGAATTCTGACTCAAAAACTGTTGCAACCAGCCTGCAACAGTCAGGCTTGGTCAATGACTGCCAACTTCCTTATTTTTTATTCTGGCTTCTAACTCAGGACCAACCAAAGGAAACCAAATATTCTCCCCAAAACAAATCACATAGGATGACTTGCTTCTAGTTAGCCTGCCTGCAGCTTCCCCATGCCAACATCCTTCAATCAAACCATATATAACTGAAGTCTCCCCTTCTTTCACTGTTGAGATTTTCCATTCTACCCACTGCCCCTAAGCATCTTTACCAAATGCAGGTGATGGTGACTCCATTCCTTGTTATAGCCAGCTCTGAATACACAGCCTCTGTTTGCTCTCATTTAGGTGATCTTTTATTTCCACACAAACCAAGCCCCATACACACATACACAGCAGGAACATGTGCAAGACACTAGAATTCCCAGCAGCCATGTAAGGACAGACACTCTTCTTTGACTCTTCTTTCTCCACTCTACCCACCAAAATTTCAGGTCCAATTGCAACCACCCCCAAATACACCCTTATCCTGTAGGCAAATTTGCCTTCCTTTGATAGCCTGACATCCTATTGCTACACCCAGACTATGCTCAGAGATGGAGCTTCCTAACCATACACCATGGCAAAACCATGTGGTTGTGGGTTACCAGTGTACTGAGAAGTCATTGATTCTCACGCCACTGCCCCAAGGCATTTTCAGCCATGGACATCAGCCTCTCACTCTAAAATGACAGGGAAAGATTACAATTTTCTGAACGTGCCATGGCCTCAGAAAACTGGAAAGGCACTCAGAAGTTTCCATACCACACAGCCCTTGGATCTCTTGTGCTGTATGCAAGCTTTTGCCTTGGGAAGGAATCTGTACGGGCTAATGAGGCTTTGGCAAGATGCCCAAAATGAGAGAAACATGAACAGGATGATTTGATGGGTGAGAGAGTCACTCCCCAAGGAAATGAGCCAAAGAGTTCTGTGCCTAGGAGGTGTTCCATGCTTTTAAATTCTAAGAGCTATACAAACTAAAAGCTACAACATGGCTCCAAACAGGTAGGGCCCATAATATTCTCACATTCCCACTGATGGCAGAACATCTAAATTACATTGATTAACATCAGCAACACTAAATAAGATTATCTCATAGCAATACATGCAACACTCAAATTTTCACTATATTCCATGCACTACTACCAAGTACTTCACATGTTTTTTCTCAACCTCACAACAGTTCGATGACATAATTCCATGACTGAATCCATTTTACAGATAGGGAACCTGAAGCTAAGAAAACTGGAGCAAGGTCACAGAGCAGAACATAAGCTAGGCCCAACTATAATCTGTTAGACTTCATACCCTGGGCTATTAACCTCTAATTTAAAAGGCTACATATAACCCATACTTGATGGACCACAAATCAGCAACCCTGGAATGACTGCTTAATATGAAGGAAAACAAATGTATAATTCATCATTACTCAGCAACTGAAAATTAATATATAAAATCAAATTTATATCAAGTCAGCTATTACTATTATGTCAATTCTAATTAGACATTTGTGTCACATTTCACAAATACAGATATAAATTCCTATAGTGTTTAATTTCCTGTAGTTTTAAAATAGACTTTGTGTCAGCAATTGTCTCCCAAATTATTTGAGATGATAACAACTAAGGTAATTTCATACATTGTAATGGTCTATTTTATGCACCAGGCCAGCACTTAGTTTGCATTTTTCAACCTAATGTTGATGGAAATTTAACAAATAAATTTTAATCATAACAATCCCATGAACTTACATGGAAACCAAGCTAGTATCAACAACAACAAAAAACTATGTATCATATGAATGTGTGTGCTATTTCAGAAGCAGATTCAATAACTTGATATTTTTATACAAAGTCCATTTCTATAAACTAAAAAGAGGAGGGAATTTGAAACTCATTTAGTCTATCCAACTTCAGGATGTGTTACTTCCTAAATCTGAATATGGTATGTGACTAATCTGGGACATCACCATATCATGAAAGCATACTTAAGATTCAATAAGGGATTAGTTGTAGAGCTTTTTGGCTTCCCCATCTCACCAGCTCCACCCCTTCCAAATTTATACTAGAAATAGACAGCAGCATATTGGTCTAAAGCAAGGGTCGGCAAACTTTTACTGTAAAGGGATAGATAGTAAATACTTTAGTCATTGCCAACCATAGTCTCTGTCACAACTATTGCAACTCTGCCAGTGTGGTACAAAATCAGCCTGACACAATGCTGAAATGAATGAATGTGGCCATTAAATAAACTTTATTTTATTTTTAATCAATTTTTTTATTTTTAAATTTTATTTGTTTTTAATTTATTTTATAAACTTTATTTTTGGACATGGGCATGGGCATTAGTGTTTCATGTGCTCTGAAATGTTGTCCTTTTGATTTTTTTCAACCATTTAAAAATGAAAATCCATTCTTGCTCATGGGCTTTACGAAAACAGGAAGTAGAACTGACTTGGCCCTCAGGTCTTAGTTTGCCAACCACTGGTCTAAAGCAGAATTGCCTGATTTTGTTTTGTTTTTTTATAGTCACATCCTCAATCAAGTTCACACATTGCATCTGCACCTCCAAACAGAGAGGTCATCCAGTAGTTGTTTTCAAACAATGAATACAGCTAATGCCTATCAAGTACTAACTATAGCCTGGCCACATATGAAGAGCTTGGAGTGTAACATTTCATTCATTCCTCTCCCTAATGTTAAAGGTAGCTTCCATCATTATTTTCATTTTACAGATAAGAAGACTTAGAGAAGTTAAGTAACTTGCCCAAGGTCATGAGACTGGTAAGTGTTTGAGCTAAGAAGACTGACTCCACAGCCCCTGCTAATACTACCTCACTATTATACACCTTCCTAAAAAGGTTTCTGTGGGCCAGAAGGCAGGAGAAAAAAGTAAAAGTCAACCAGGAAGCTTTTAATATGAACAGTAACATACAGGAGACATTAACAGGTCAGAGGTCACAACCACTAACAAATTAAGAAAAGCTTCTATTTCTAAATTTCTTTTGAAAATAACTAGTCTCTGTTATTTATTTAATGGTGAACACTATCAGTTTCAATGTAGCAATATTTATCACTGAGTGTGACTATGAAGAACTAGGGTCTGCCAAAATCTAATGGTCCAGAAAGGCCTCCTTCATATTTTAGCTTTTTGAAATGGATGAGAGCAGCCATCCCTGTATGTTCTTCCTTGGTATTTGCATCAGAGGAGAGACCCAGGATGCTCCTAAGATTGCCAATCATACCTTACCAGTTTACAACTTCACCAAATAAGCCAGATGAAGTGGACTTTGAGATGGGCTCCCATTCCTGCCTCATCATGACTATACCTATGGTATGCCAGTAAAAGTTATGGGACATCTCCACTGCAATAGGGGAATTCTGAATCTGGCATATGCACCTCCATTCAAGAGGTCCTGCCTTGGGGCGCGTGGGTGGCTCAGTGGGTTAAAGCCTCTGCCTTCGGCTCAGGACATGATCTCAGGGTCCTGGAATCGAGCCCTGCATCGGGCTCTCTGCTCAGTGGGGAGCCTGCTTCCTCCTCTCTCTCTCTCCCTCTGCCTGCCTGCCTCTCTGCCTACTTGAGATCTCTGTCTGTCTAATAAATAAATAAAAATCTTAAAAAAAAAAGTCCTGCATTTTAGGTTAGCTCTGCACAGTCTAATGGAAATATAAAGAAAGCTGCATACGTAATTTTATATTTTCTAGTAGCCACATTTTTTTTTAAGATTTTATTTATTTATTTGACAGACAGAGATCACAAGTAGGCAGAGAGGCAGCGGAGAGAAAGGAAGGGAAGCAGGCTCTCTGCCGAGCAGAGAGCCAGATGTGGGGCTTGACCCTAACTGAGCCACCCAGGCGACCCAAGTAGCTACATTTTTAAGATGTAAATAAAACATTGATAATTAATTTCAATATTTTTTATTTAACCCAATATATCAAAAGTAATATCATTTCAACATGTAATCAACATTAAAAGTTGCTGACATACTTTACAATCCTTTTTCTGTACTTTTTTTTTTTTACTTTTTCCCCAGTTTTATTGAGAAATAATTGATATACATCACTACATAAGTGTAAGGCAACAAAACACTGATTTGATTTGCATATATTGTGAAATGATTGCTGCAGTAAGTTCAGCTAACAACTATATTCCCATACAGATACAATTAAAAAAGAAGAAGAAAGACTAAAGGAAAAAAAAAAGAAATTTCTCCTTGTGATGAGAATTCTTAGGATTTACTCTCTTAACTTTCATGTATATCATATAGCAATGTTAGCTATCACCTTGTACATTACGTTCCTGGTAATTATTTATCTTACAGCTGGAAGTTCATATCTTTTTTAAAATTTTGTTTTATTTTTTCAGTGCTCCAAAATTCATTGTTTATGCACCACACCCAGTGCTCCATGCAATATGTGCCCTCCTTAATATCCACCACCAGGCTCACCTAACCTCCCACCCTCTATACTGTCTTTTGACCCCACGTGCATGTCAGACTTAAAGCACATCTCAATTTGGATAGCCCACATTTCAAATGCTCAGTCACCACATGTGACTCATAACTACTGTATTGGACAGTACGGGGTTAATGCATTTCTTCTATCTTACTAATCTGCAGAGAACTTCTTTCATGTTGTTATTACTTACCAAGATAGCTCATCTATCCTGAATTTAAACTAAAGCCCAACCACATAGAGATGAAAAAGCAAAATAATCTGGTGCAGCTTCTATTCACTCATGAAATAACAGAAATAGTGAGCACTTTCTTCATGCAGACATTGAGCCAAGTACTTTACATAGCTCATTTCATTTCATGCTCACAACAACCAAATAGGAAGGTACAATGTAATCCCCATTTTACAGATGAAAAAACGGAAACACGGAAAATTAATAATTTGCCTAAGGCACTTTTCTAGCAGGTGGTATTCCTTGGATTTCAACCCAAAAAGTCTGACTCTAGAATGTACACTCTTATTCGTCATACTTACTTAATCGGAAGGACAGGAGATAAATGGTTAAGAAATCTTAGTCTGATGTGAGTGTGCATAACAGAAAAGATTCAGGGAAGTATTTGAAAATGCTGGGACAGAAATCTAGGCTTGAGGTACAGGGATAATTTCATCTACAAGGTAAGGAAAGGAGAGAGCAAAAAACACGCAACCAACTGAAAACTCTTGTATCGACAACGATGATGACAATGATGTTAATGATAAGAGCTACCATTCTTGGAGCCTCTGTTCTGGGCCAGACACTGTGCTAAAATCAGAGTTTCTCAACCCCAGTACTACTGACATTTAGAACTAAATAAATGTTGTGGGGGCTATCCTTGTATTATAGGACATATAACAGTATCCCTGGCCTCTACCCACCAGAAGCCAGTAATCGCCTTCCACCCTCACCAGGCATGTCAATCAAAAATGTTTTTAGACATTGACAAATGTCCCCTGGCAGGCAAAACTGCCCCCAGTTGAGAATCCTGGATTAAGTGCTTCCCATACATTATCTTACTCAATTTCTTCACAGCAGCCCCCAGGAAAGAAGTATTATTGCTTAGGTCCCACTACTAATAAAAGAAAGACCTGGGACTAGAACCCAGGTTTGTCTAATTCTAAGGCATATTTTTACTGCTGGTCAATACAAGTTCCCCTCTTGTCTCTGATTCATACATGGGTTTGCATGCTCTCCCACTCCCTCATCAGATCCCAAAGAGGAATATAAACAAAACATCTTCAGGGCTCATTGCTGATAAGTTCTCCTCCTACTACAATCACCTTTAGCTTCCTTTTTCATCTTATGTTCTTTGAGCTCTATTTGTACCCATGTTTTCATGGCTAATTACCCTTTAGGTCAGCTTGGCATGAATGAACAAATAAATGTTTATAGCCTGAATACCTCCTTATGGAGAATGTGTATTCATGTCCTTCATACAAAAACCTAACCAACAGCAATTAAAAGCCACAAATATGTTTTTATAAAGAAATTAAGCTATCAGCATATCACCTTTGATATAAAGTGAGATGTGACTAAAAAATGTAAACTTGACAAATGGAGCTTAAGTTCAAATTGATACAAGTTGTAAATTTGTTCTTGAAATATTAAACACAGGGGAAACAGAAGCTAATTATTTTGTCCTATTTTAGTATGTGAAAATTACTTATAATCTGCCTGTTAAACAATTCAAAATTATTTTAAATGATAATTGACTATCAAAGTAGGCCAATTTACACCTACAATCCCTCTGAAACCACCTAAAAATGGGGACAAAGCAAAAGAAAAGAAAAATACTTCCATGTGTGTCAATTTCTTTCTGTTTCTTAACCATCAGTCCCCAAGGCTAAAAGAAGGAAAATCAGAAAAGTTTAACTAAACACAACTGATTAATAAGGTAGCATTTTACAAGCTTTGCACGTTTTACATTATTTGACTTGACTAAACCAAGGAAAATCCTATGACTCACACTTAAAACAAGTCATTATTCCAATGTGGTTCATGGGAAATTTCAGGTTTTTTTAAGTAAGAAAAAATGAGAATTTCTTCTAACCACATCAACAACACTTTTTAAAGAACTGCATGATTTTTTAAATGCCTTTATCCCATCCCAAAGAAGAAAAATGTATTTGCATTCATATTATTTAGTTTTTCATCAAAATGCTCAACATCAGTCAGCATCAGGGAAATACAAATCAAAACCACAATGAGTTACCACCTCACACCAGTCAGAATGGCTAAAATAAACCCAGGAAATAATAGATGTTGGCAAGGATGTGGAGAAAGGCAAACCCTCTTACACTGTTGGTGGGAGTACAATATGATATATATCATATCAATCAATCATAGTGATGGAGATATATATACATATCATGGAATATTAGTGATCAAAAAGAATGAAATCTTGCCATTTGCAATGACATAGATGGAACTAGAGGGTATTATGCTAAGGGAAGGAAGTCAGTCAGAGAAAGACAAATACCCTATGATTTCACTCATATATAGAATTTAAAAAACAAAAAGATGAACATAAGGAAGGGAAAGAAAAATAAAATGAGGTTAAAAAAAAAGGGGGGGGGCACCTGGGTCGCTCAGTGGGTTAAGCCTCTGCCTTTGGCTCAGGTCATGAGCTCAGGGTCCTGGGATCGAGCCCCGCATCGGGCTCTCTGCTCAGGAGGGAGTCTGCTTTCCCCGCCTCTCTCTGCCTGCCCCTGCCTACTTGTGATCTCTGTCAAATAAATAAATAAAATCTTAAAAAAAAAACAGAGGGAGGTAAACAATAAGAGACTCTTAACTCTAGGAAGTAAACAGGGTTGCTGGAGGGGCAGTGGGTGGAGAGGTGGGATAACTGGGTGACCGGCATTAAGGAGGGCACTTGATGTAATGAGCACTGGGTGTTACATGCAATAGATGAATCACTAAATTCTGCTCCTGAAACTAATAATATAACACACGTTAACTAAATTGTATTTAAATTAAAAAACTTTTCCACCATTTCCCCAAAAAAGCTCTTCGCAATTTTGAGGTCCTCATGCTCTTTATATAAAAGTCAACGGTCAATTTTCAGTTCCAAAATAATCTGATCTGAAGCATCTGAAACAACTGATTATGTCCTGCATTATGAAATACTTTTCTTCACTTGACTTCAAAGATACCACATTCCTTCTTTTCATTCCAGCGCAACTAATGACCTCTTAATGTTACAATATCTGAGGGCTCAATTCTTGGCCATCTTTTCTTCTCTGTTTATACTATATAGTTTATATTGTACTCGTACTCTTGGTGATCTGATCCAGACTTCTACTGATCAGTCCCAAGTTTATGTCTTTTTTTTTTTTAAGATTTTATTTATTTGACAGAGATCACAAGTAGGCAGAGAGGCAGACAGAGAGAGAGAAAGGGAAGCAGGCTCCCCACTGAGCAGAGAGCCCAATGTGGGACTCGATCCCAGGACCCTGAGATCATGACGTGAGCCGAAGGCAGCAGCTTAACCCACTGAGCCACCCAGGCGCCCCCAAGTTTATGTCTTGAGCCTGACTGTCTCTCCCTCGAATTCCTAACTTACAGAGCCTAGCCATCTCCACTTAGAAGTCTAACAGACATCCCAAGTTTCACATTGCCAAAACCAAATACCTGGTTTTACCTTCCAAACTTGCTTCCCTGAAATATCCCCCTCAGTAAATAACAACTCCATCTTACTGACTTCCCAAGACCCAAACCTTGGAATCATTCTCAATATGATATACATATACAATGGAATATTATTCAGCTGTAGAAATGAATGAAATCTCGCCATTTATGACAACATGGATGGAACTACAGAGTACAGAGCAAGTGAAATAAGTCATTTAGAGAAAGACAAATACCATATGATTTCATTTATATGTGAAATCTAAAAAACAAACAAAATGAACAAACAACAATAGATAAACGGATTCATAAATATAGAGAAAAAACTGGTAGTTGCCAGAGAGGAGAGGTAAGGGAATAGGCAAAATAGGTGATGGGGATTAAGAGGTACAAGCTTCCAATTATAAAGTAATTAAGTAATGGGGAAGAAATTTATAACATAGGGAATATACTCAATAGTATTATAACTTTTTATGGTGACAGATGGTAACTACACTTACCATGGTGAGCATTTTATAATGTATATAATTATCAAATAATTATGTTGAAATTAATGTATTATATGTGAACTACACTTCAATTAAAAGTTTTTATAAGGGGCACCTGGGTGGCTCAGTGGGTTAAAGCCACTGCCTTCAGCTCAGGTCATGATCCCGGAGTCCTGGGGTCGAGCCCCACATCAGGCTCTCTGCTTAGCGAGGAGCCTGCTTCCCCATCTCTCTCTCTGCCTGCTTCTCTACCTACTTGTGATCTCTGTCTGTCAAATAAATAAATAAATAAATCTTTTTTTTTTAATGTTTTTATAAAAGAGGAGAAAAAAGAGAAAATGGGAAGGATAGTTTATTTTGACTAAATGAAGATTCCAAACTACATCATAAGAGTGAACATAGCTCCACAAAAATTAGAAGTCTACTGGAAATAATTATGAAAATAGTCAAACAAAGGCTTGTATCTACACTGTGAAGCCCCAGATTGCTTGGTAGAAGAGTGACCATAGGTGGAAAATCAAGATATCCCAAATTCAATAACAGCAAAAAAAAAAAAAAAAAAAAGATGATTCCAACTTCAGAATATTCTAGAGTAAATAAAATATTAATGCTCAAGTCAGAGTGAAACTCTCAAGCATTCCAGATTCCTATGACTCTTGTTCCTGGTACAATGCTCATAGAAAGCAGCTCTGATTATAATTTTCTCTTAGTTTATTTTTTTTAAAGACTTATTTATTTAAGGGGCACCTGGGTGGCTCAGTCAGTTAAGAGACCAATTCTTGATATGATTCAGATCATGATCTCAGTGCCCTTCAACAGACAAATGGATAATGAAGATGTGATCCATATACACGTGGAATATTACTCAGCCATCAGAAAGGATGAATACCCAACTTTTGCATCAACATGGATGGGACTGGAGGAGATTATGCTAAGTGAAATAAGTCAAGTAGAGAAAGTCAATTATCATATGGTTTCACTTATTTGGGTAACATAAGGAATAGCATGGAGGACATTAGGAGAACGCAGGGAAAAATGAAGGGGTGGAAATCAGAGGGGGAGATGAACCATGAGAGACCATGGACTCCAAGAAACAAACTGAGGGTTTCAGAGGGGAGGGGGTTTGGGGGATGGCTTAGTCCAGTGACGGATATTAAGGAGGGCACATATTGCATGGAAAAGTGGGTGTTATTCGCAAACAATGAATCATGGAACACTGCATCAAAACCTAATAATGTACTGTATGGTGACTAACATAACATAATAAAAAATTTAGAAATTTTAGACGGGTTCAGAAGATGGCGGGGAAGTAGGAGGAGGCGCCTTTTCAACCTGCACCCTAAAGTGAGCTGATTACCTACCAAAGAACTCCGATCACCCATGAAATCAGCCTGAGATCAGAATTATACACGTCTGGATCTCTACGGGGGCCAGAAGACGCCAGTGGGCAGGTAAAGTGGAGTGGGAACGTCGGACTGATATCGGAAGATAAACAAAAGGGGGAGGGAGCCACCAGAGGCGACCGACTGGAAAATAATACCCCAATACGAGAGTGCCCGGCATCTGGGGACCAGCATTAACTTGGAGTCTTGTTGAAAGCACTCAAAAGAGCAAAGACTCGCGCGGGGAAATTGTGGGAACCGGGGCGGATAGGGATAGGGGCTTAAGTCCCCAGACCCAGGGCAGCATCCCCTGGCGCTGAGCCGGAGAGTGCGGCGGAGAAACCTGGTCTTTGTCCCGGAGCCGCCAGTGCGCCCGAGAACGGGTGGAGTCCGGCTCCCGTGAGGGGCTGGGGCCACGCCAGACGGCAGAACGCGCACCTTACTGGAGATGCACGCGTGCCTCAACCTCCCCTGAGAGAGGTGCACGCCCAGCCTGGTGTTCTGGGACCCACGCGGCGATAGACCCACGCGGCGATAGAGCCGATAGAGCTGGAGGCGCCGCGCCCCAAACCATCCCCTGGGAGAGGTGCGCGCAAGCCCTGAGCTCTCAGCCCCAGCCAGCGGGAAAATCTCAGTGTGCGATTGCTGCTTGGAACGTCTCTGGCGGTCTGGAGCTGCCCAGACAGCCACAGCTGCCTTGGTTTTGCGTACAAGCAGGAGATACTGCGTCCCCAGGGACCGTGACTCAGAACCTGCTCTGCCAGCGGCCCAGCGGCTGCAGCACCTGCAGGGGAGCAGACTGAGGCTTCTCTCTGAGAGGGAGGTTGGGGTGCAGTTTTCTTTCCTCTAAACCTCCAAAAACCATCAAAAGCTGTCAAGGCGAGAGAAAAGAAGTGAACAAACATAAAAACCTCCAGAGAACAAAAACCTGAAAAAAACGTTTTTCTCAGAGCCCACCCCCTTGAGGGGGTTGGGAGGACTTAACTCAGGGAACATCATTGACTGAAAACCCACGTGGCAGCCCCCTCCCCCAGAAAACAAATCAGGAAAAAAAAAAAAAAAAAGACTACAAGAGAACAACCACCACTACTTCATAGATACAACTTTTATTTTTAATTCTTTCCCACTATTCTGGTTCATTTTTTTTCTTTTTTTATATAGATAATTTTTTAACCTATTTACCATCACAGTGAGATGTCCAGTACATCAAATTCCATGATAAACTTCTAACCTGAATTTTTTGATACATACACATGTGTTTTTCTTTTGCTTTTCTATTTTCTTAATTTTTAAAAAAATTTTTAATTTAGTTTAGTCCAGTTTATTCCTTTTTTATTTTTATTTTCTAATATTCATATAGAGTTAAACTTCAAGGTAACCCCCTTTCTCCAAGCAATGCTACCCCTATAGGTGAACCAATTTTTAATCCCCCTTTTTCTTAGGAAAGTTGAGTCCTTTAACAAAGATATCAAGATACATCCAGGAAGAATCAAAATAACCTTCCTCGCCCACACCGAGAATCTATAACCATGCTCCCATCTTTTTCTTCTGCCAGTGTCTCTGTGTATTTATGTTTGTCTGGATAGTATATAAATCTTATACTTGGGGTTCTTCTTGACGAGGCTCCTCCTTTTTTTTGCTTATATATATATTTTTTTTCTCTCGTCATATACTTTTATCAGTCTTTTTGTTTGTCTGTTTTTGTTTGTATACGTCACAAACCTTACCCTGGGGCCCATTTGGGCTGAACCTTCACTTTTATCTTCCCTTTTTTTCCTGTCTCTCTCTCTTCCTCTTTTTTCTTTTTCTTTTCTTTTTTCTCTCATTTGGGTGGGGAATCCTGAGTGCTCAGAAGCGTTCCAGGGTGCACCTTGACTGCACCACGGTCAATACATCCAGCTACATCTGTCCAGTCATCTCTCACCAAAATGACTAGGAGGAGGAATCCCCAACAGAAGAAAAATACAGAGGATGGGCCTTCTGCAACAGAGCTAACGGCTATCAACATAGACAATATGTCAGAAAGAGAATTCAGGCTAACAATTATCCAGGCAATAGCTAGGTTGGAGAAAGCCATGGATGACCAAACAGAATTGATTAGGGCAGAATTGAAAGCGACCAGAGAGGAGGTTCATAATGTTAGGGCAGAGCTGAAGGCCACCAGGGATGAGGTTCACAACGCTCTCAATGAGTTCCAATCTAATCTAAATTCTCTAAAAGCTAGGGTAACTGAGACAGAAGATAGAATTAGTGATCTGGAGGACAAACAAATAGAGAGAAAGGATCAGGAGGAAGCCTGGAACAAACAGCTTAGAAACCACGAAAACAGAATCAGGGAAATAAATGATGCCATGAAACGTTCCAACGTCAGAATTATTGGAATCCCTGAAGGGGAGGAGAAAGAAAGAAGTCTAGAAGATATAGTGGAACAAATTTTTCATGAAAATTTTCCCAATCTTGCGAATGGAACAAGTGTTCATGTACTAGAAGTAGAAAGGTCCCCCCCCAAGATTATAAATTCAAAAAAAACATCCAGGCACCTCATAGTAAAATTGAGGAATCATAACTGTAGATACAATCTCTTGAAAGCCGCTAGGACAAAGAACCTCCTTACATACAGAGGAAAGCCCATCAGAATAACGTCAGACCTGTCCACAGAGACCTGGCAAGCCAGAAAGGGCTGGCAAGATATATTCAGGGCACTAAATGAGAAGAACATGCAGCCAAGAATACTTTATCCAGCAAGACTGACATTCAAAATGGATGGAGAGATAAAGAGTTTCCAAGACCGGCAAGGCTTGAAAGACTATGCAACCACCAAGCCGACACTGCAGGAAATATTAAGGGGGGTTCTATAAAAGAGGAAAAATCCTAAGAATAGCATTGAACAGAAATATAGAGACAATCGACAGAAAGAAAGACTTCAAAGATAACACAATGTCAATAAAAACGTATCTCTCAATAATCACTCTCAATGTGAATGGCCTAAATGCACCCATAAAACGACACAGGGTTGCAGATTGGATAAAACGACAGGACCCATCCATATGTTGTCTACAAGAGACCCATTTTGAACCTAAAGATACACCCAGACTGAAAGTGAAGGGATGGAGAAGCATCTTTCACGCCAATGGGACTCAAAAGAAGGCCGGGGTAGCGATTCTCATATCAGATAAATTAGATTTTAAACTAAAGACAGTAGTCAGGGATACAGAAGGACACTACATCATTCTTAAAGGGACTATCCACCAAGATGATCTAACAATTGTAAATATCTATGCCCCCAATATGGGAGCAGCCAATTACATAAGAAAACTATTAATCAAGATAAAGAGTCATATTGATATGAATACATTAATAGTAGGAGATCTTAACACGCCTCTCTCAGAAATAGACAGATCATCGAAGCAGAAAATCAATAAAGAAATAAGAGCATTGAATGACACATTGGACCAGATGGACCTCATAGATATATACAGAACATTCCACCCTAAAACAACAGAATACTCATTCTTCTCAAGTGCACATGGAACCTTCTCCAGAATAGACCACATACTGGGTCACAAATCAGGGCTCAACCGATACCAAAAGACTGAGATGATTCCCTGCATATTCTCAGATCACAATGCTTTGAAACTGGAGCTCAATCACAAGGAAAAGTTCAGAAGGAACTCAAATACCTGGAAGCTAAAGACCACCTTGCTTAAGAATGCTTGAATCAACCAGGAGATCAAAGAAGAACTTAAGCAATTTATGGAAACCAATGAGAACGAAGACACTTCACTCCAAAACCTATGGGATACAGCAAAGGCGGTCCTAAGGGGGAAATTCATAGCCATCCAAGCCTCCCTCAAAAAAATTGAAAAATCCAGAATACACCAGCTGTCTCTACACCTTAAAGAACTGGAGAATCAACAACAAATCAAACCAACTCCACACGTAAGAAGGGAAATAATCAAGATTAGAGCAGAGATCAACGAGGTAGAAACCAGAGATACAGTAGAACGTATCAACGAAACTAGAAGCTGGTTTTTTGAAAGAATCAATAAGATCGATAAACCATTGGCCACACTAATCCAAAAGAAAAGAGAGAAAGCCCAAATTAATAAAATTATGAATGAAAAGGGAGAGATCACAACTAACACCAAGGAAGTAGAAACAATCATCAGAAGCTATTATCAACAGTTATATGCCAATAAGCTAAGCAACCTAGATGAAATGGATGCATTCCTGGAAAACTATAAACTCCCAAAATTGAACCAGGAAGAAATTGACAACCTGAATAGACCGATATCTAGTAACGAGATTGAAGCAGTGATCAAAAACCTCCCAAAAAACAAGAGCCCAGGACCTGACGGATTCCCTGGGGAATTCTATCAAACTTTCAAAGAAGAAATAATACCTATTCTCCTGAAGCTGTTTCAAAAAATTGAAGCAGAAGGAAAACTTCCAGACTCTTTTTATGAAGCCACCATCACCCTGATCCCCAAACCAGGCAAAGACCCTACCAAAAAGGAGAATTTCAGACCGATATCACTGATGAATATGGATGCTAAGATTCTCAACAAGATCCTAGCAAACAGGATCCAACAGCACATTAAAAAGATTATCCACCATGACCAGGTAGGATTCATCCCTGGGTTACAAGGATGGTTCAACATTCGCAAATCAATCAATGTGATAGAACAAATCAATAAGAGAAGAGAGAAGAACCACATGATCCTCTCCATTGATGCAGAAAAAGCTTTTGACAAAATCCAGCATCCGTTCCTGATTAAAACCCTTCAAAGTATAGGGATAGAGGGAACATTCCTGAACTTCATCAAATCTATCTATGAAAAACCCACAGCAAATATCATCCTCAATGGGAAAAAGCTTGCAGCCTTCCCATTGAGATCAGGAACACGACAAGGATGCCCACTCTCACCACTCTTGTTCAACATAGTATTAGAAGTCCTAGCAACAGCAATCAGACAACAAAGAGAAATAAAAGGTATCCAAATTGGCAAGGAAGAAGTCAAACTCTCTCTCTTCGCAGATGACATGATTCTTTATATGGAAAACCCGAAAGACTCCACCTCCAAACTACTAGAACTCATACAGCAATTCAGTAATGTAGCAGGATACAAAGTCAATGTCCAGAAATCAGTGGCTTTCTTATACACTAACAATGAAAATACAGAAAGGCAAATTAGAGAATCGATTCCATTTACTATAGCACCAAAAACCATAAGATACCTCGGAATAAACCTAACCAAAGAGGTTAAAGATCTGTACTCGAGGAACTACAGAACACTCCTAAAAGAAATTGAAGAAGACACAAAAAGATGGAAGACCATTCCATGCTCTTGGATGGGAAGAATAAACATCGTTAAAATGTCTATACTGCCCAGAGCAATCTATACTTTTAATGCCATTCCAATCAAAATTCCACCAGTATTTTTCAAAGAGCTGGAGCAAATATTACTAAAATTTGTATGGAATCAGAAGAGACCCCGAATTGCTAAGGAAATGTTGAAAAACAAAAATAAAACTGGTGGCATCACGTTACCTGATTTCAAGCTTTACTACAAAGCTGTGATCACCAAGACAGCATGGTACTGGCATAAAAACAGACACATGGACCAGTGGAACAGAGTAGAGAGCCCAGATATGGACCCTCAACTCTATGGTCAAATAATCTTTGACAAAACAGGAAAAAATATCCAGTGGAAAAAAGACAGTCTCTTCAATAAATGGTGCTGGGAAAACTGGACAGCTATATGTAGAAGAATGAAACTTGACCATTCTCTTACACCGTACACAAAGATAAACTCGAAATGGATAAAAGACCTCAACGTGAGACAGGAATCCATCAGAATCCTCGAGGAGAACATAGGGAGTAACCTCTTTGATATCAGCCACAGCAACTTCTTTCAAGATATGTCTCCAAAGGCAAAGGAAACAAAGGCAAAGATGAACTTCTGGGACTTCATCAAGATAAAAAGCTTCTGCACAGCAAAAGAAACAGTCATCAAAACAAAGAGGCAACCCACGGAATGGGAGAAGATATTTGCAAATGACAGTACAGATAAAAGGTTGATATCCAGGATCTATAAAGAACTCCTCAAACTCAACACACACAAAACAGATAATCATATCAAAAAATGGGCAGAAGATATGAACAGACACTTCTCCAATGAAGACATACAAATGGCTACCAGACACATGAAAAAATGTTCATCATCACTAGCCATCAGGGAGATTCAAATCAAAACCACATTGAGATACCACCTTACACCAGTTAGAATGGCCAAAATTAGCAAGACAGGAAACAACGTGTGTTGGAGAGGATGTGGAGAAAGGGGAACCCTCTTACACTGTTGGTGGGAATGCAAACTGGTGCAGCCACTTTGGAGAACAGTGTGGAGATTCCTCAGGAAATTAAAAATAGATCTTCCCTATGACCCTGCAATTGCACTGCTGGGTATTTACCCCAAAGATACAGATGTAGTGAAAAGAAGGGCCATCTGTACCCCAATGTTTATAGCAGCAATGGCCACGGTCGCCAAACTGTGGAAAGAACCAAGATGCCCTTCAACGGATGAATGGATAAGGAAGATGTGGTCCATATACACTATGGAGTATTATGCCTCCATCAGAAAGGACGAATACCCAACTTTTGTAGCAACATGGACAGGACTGGAAGAGATTATGTTGAGTGAAATAAGTCAAGCAGAGAAAGTCAAGTATCATATGGTTTCACTTATTGGTGGAGCATGACAAATAATATAGAGGACAAGGGTAGATGGAGAGGAGAAGGGAGTTGAGGGAAATTGGAAGGGGAGGTGAACCATGAGAGACTATGGACTCTGAAAAACAACCTGAGGGTTTTGAAGGGGCGGGGTGGGAGGGTGGGGGAACCAGGTGGTGGGTATTAGGGAGGGCACAGATTGCATGGAGCACTGGGTGTGGTGAAAAAACAATGAATACTGTTACGCTGAAAATAAATAAAAAAAAAAAAAAAAGAAAAATACATTCACATTAAAAAAAAAAAATTTAGAAATTTTAAAAAACAAAATAAATTTTAAAAAAGAAAGATCATGATCTCGGTGGGCAGGGATGGGGTGAGGGGGGCACCTCAGGCTCCATGATCATAAGGGAGTCTGCTTCTCTCCCTCTCCTCCCTCTGCCCCTCCCCCTACTGATGCACTCTCTTGTCCTAAAATAAATATTTATTTATGTTATAAATAAATAGAGAGAGAGGGAGAGAGAGAGAGTATGTGTGTGAGAACAGGGCAGAGGGGCAAGAGGGACAGGGAAAGAAAATCTGAAGCAAACTCCATGCTGAGTGTGGAGCCAGATGTTTCGTTCAGTTTCACAACACTGAGTTCATGACCTAAGCTGAAATCAAGAGTTGGACACTCAACCAACTATGCTACCCAGGCGCCCCAGCTTAGTTTATTTTAAAAGAAAGACCCAGATCACAGAATTATCCTCAGAGCTTCCCAACTCTGGAGATCCTCCACACCTTCTGGAGATATTTTAGAAATGCAGGCTCCACTCCAGACACTAAATCAGAATCTCTACTGTTGGGTGTTATTACCTGTTTTTTCTTATTGTTTTTAAACTTCCCTCCTGGCTGATTCTAATGATAAGTGGGGCTTGGGAACTGTTGGTCCAGACCCCACACCTTTACTGGTTTCCCATGCTGGAGAGAGAGCAATAGTAATTGGCTCGGTCAATGAACAGTGCACCATTGTCACTGGGAGATAGCTACCGCTATTAAAGATGATGAATTCCAGACCACACAGAAACATGGAGAAGGGCATATAATATAATGCTAATTATAAAACAAACACCAAATATAAACAGTTTACATAATTTAAAGTTGTGGCCTGGTAAAATAATAGGTACAACATAAGTTCTTTTATCCAACATGAACAGCATATAAAGGTGATTACAACAGAGCCTAAAGCCTTCTGTTGGTAGCAAGGAGTTGTCTAGAACCACCTATGAGAAGAATTCAGGTGGTTTTCAAGTGCTCTCCTGTCACAGATATCCCTTAGATGAATAGAAGTTCTGCCACAGGCATTCTCCATCAGTATACCATCTTTACTTCAATTCAATAGCAACAGACATCCAACTGCACTCATCACAACGAACAAGTCTTTTTTTGTTTGTTTGTTTACAAAATAAGAAGTCTGGAGGTAGGTGGTTGCTGGCATTAGTTATGCCATTTAATGATGCCATACAAAACCCTGATTGTTTCAGTCTTTTTTCATTCTTATCTTCATACTTATGTCACCAGAACAAAATGGCCACTTCAGCTCCAGCATCAAGTCCAGGTTCAAAGCAAAAGGAAGAGGAAAATGGGAAGGCATCAGCTTTCCCAGATGCTCCTTCCAGCCTTTTTCCTCTTATGTGTCAGTAGTCCATGGGTGACATGACCACTCCTAACTACAAGGGATGCCAGGAAATAAAAATTATATCAAAGAAAGTAGGATTATCTTTACCAATTTATATCAATCCTGGTTCATCTTCTGGGCTTGGATTTTGTTTGGTGATCCAAACAAAATTAACTTCTGTTATCAAGAAAGATGAGTAGTAATTGTTGAGTAGAAATAGTTTCTACTACAACTTTCTTGCCTCGGTTTTGAAATAAATATCATACCAACAAAAGAATTGACATGCTTTGCTTTAGAACTATAACAGGCCAACCATTACGCTAGTCACATCAAGGGCTAAATCTGGATCAGACAATGGCTCTGTCTAAAACTTAACCCAGCTGGGACTTACAGTAAAGCCACAGAGATAAGGCTTGACCACAGACAACCAGAATCGAGGTATGTTAAGATTCCTAAATATGTATTATTAAAAAGGTACCCAAAATGTGCTATAGCAAAATAGCATCCAAAGTCCCTAATCTATAATAATTTAATACTTATATTAAAATTTTAAGTATGTGCAAATTTCAGGTAAATTAGAAATACAATAGAGACATTAAGGAATGTCAAATTAACTTTAAAAAATGCAAAAGTGCTATGAATTGAAATCATTTACAATTCCTGTGGAAGATTTAACAATTGTTATTATGACTATAGAGAAATCTCTACTATGAAATTCAATAATTTTGACCTCCATCTAATTTTGCCTAAGCCTCAAGAATTCTCATCACACTGTGGATGTTCTTGGTTTCTTTAACCCACACAATGTAAAGTGATTTTTTTTTAATCCTCTAAAATGGACATGCCAATAAAATGGGCAGTGGACCATACTAAAGATTACTTCCCTGCTGTCCCTCCCTTGTTTGACTATTCAGAGTCTCAACTATTTTGTGTCCATGAAACCTGGGATCAGGTCAGGCAGGTGCAGGATAATATTCTTTCACCATGACAACACCATCACCTCTGCTAATGCATCGAAGCCTTCAAAAATGATGAGAAGATTTTAAAACCTCTCTAGTTGGGCTCTTCTCACTGCCTGAACAGAGGAGAGGCTAATCAAATTCCATTTCAAAGAAAAATATCATTGCCCTTCTGCCAGCTCTTTCTTTTCCAGGAGAGTCCTCACAAGAAGTTTATGACCCAGCCATCAACGCTAAAGAGAAATGATTGATTGGGTAAGGAGACAGAGAGTATCGCATTCCTGTCTCTAACTCTCTTTTCCAAGAAAGGCTGTCTGCCTGTGACCAGAATCATTTGGTATGTAGACAAAACTGGAATTAAGAGATGAATACCACATCTTCTTATACATTTGTAGATGTAGACATGATCCTCATAGATGATTCCTGTTTTCGTCTTCCAATCTTATTCCTTCCCATGATCACTCCTTTCCTTTGAGTAAAACTTTTCCAATGTCATATTTACACATCCAAATCTCAACTCATGATTTTCATAATAAAATATTTATGGAGCACCTATTGTGCGCTAAGGATTATGTCAGCCCTAAGCATACAATGGGACACAAGAGTCCACAGAACCTGCCCTCATGGAGCTTAAAGTCTGGATTTCCCATGACTGTTTCAAATGTCACCTCCTCCAGGCCTTTATGGTTACTTTCCTTATTCTACATCCCCACATCTATATCATTTTCTACTTTATATGACAATTGTATACACATCTCATCTCCTCTGTTCATCTGGAAGCTGAAGCCTTCATTCATTTTTTAACCCCCAAAAGCACCTTACCTGATACCTTGCTTATAAGTGGACCCCCCCCAAAATTATAAACTGGATAAAAAACAGAAGGAAAAAGAAATGTGACAACCTTCAAAATCAGCACTAATTACATTTCCAGAGTTCAAAGAGAAATTACAGATAAGAAGAGAAACTTATGAAAATTATGGGGCAATAGAACATTCATAGTATTGGGAAGCACAGAGTACAAAAATTATAGTGCACATATTATAAGTCTTATAAGGATGAAGAAGGAATAGCTCACTTTCTGGTCTGACCACACTCTACCTGGGGAAAACAAAAAACGAAAAGCCAGTTAAGCAATAGATGGCAGGTGTTAAATATTGATCACAGGGCAAACAACTGAAAGGGAGGAAAGAAATATATCAAGGAGTTCATTAATAAATACAGAAGAAACTATGCCAGTCATCCAGAGGAGAGAGTCATACTTCATGGAGAAAGAGAGCTAACAAAATACAGAGAAAAAGCAGGTATCACTATGGAATGATCTGTGTTCATTTTACCAGAAGAATAAGTGAGGCACAGAGAAGGAGCCTGACTGAGCAGCGCTCATGATCTCTAGACCCACATACTTATTATTCAGTTATGCTGACAGGGGTACCCTAGTTCATGTCAATGGCACAACAATGAGATAAGTCACCTCCAAATGAAATGAAATCAACTCACCTACAATGGCTGGTGAGGTCCACACATGTTCTTTCTAGTGACATCTCACAAGTTATGCCACAGAAAGAACAATGTCAAAAAAAAAAAAAAAGAAAGAAAGAAAGAAAGAAAGAAAGAAAGAAAGAACGAACAATGTCCCAGAAAGAAAGACCAGACCTTAGGTTGAGCCTGTGCCCTCTACAGCACTGGTCTGTTGTTTCTCCAGTTGACTTTGGCTGGAGTCAACAGAGATAATAAATCATGTCATTGTCTAGTCCCTTTATCTCACTCTGCTACTCTTCGATGTTGTGCTTGAAACAAAACCCTAGAAATCAGGAAGCCTAAGCTGAAAACCAACAGATGTCATTCTGTGGGTAAAGAAAGGTTCAAAGCATTCAAGAAATCTGCAGAAATCTGTTGTCTCTTGCCCTAGAAGTGCTAGATCCATCTAGATGGAGGTTAAGAACAGGAAGTTAACAACAACTAACCACAGCTCCAAAAATCCAACTTCACAAAGCCTGCTAAGTTTTGTAGTTAAATCTACAGCTGACTCTGAAAGGGAGCCTAAAATAAGGATGAAATTTTAACAATGAAAAATGATCTTAGTTAGTAATTCCTTTTTCCATTCGAAACCAGTGACAGTCAATAAATAAATGCCCATGTTGAACTCAGGAATGGAATAAAGTGTTCTTACAATGAAAAATTTAATCCTTTTCTCAGAACCTCTCTCAACAGGATAAAATGCCCTGATTAGTAACTTTGTTAATTAGCTTTTCCATCAAGTGTATTTTACCCTCTACAAAAGATCTATCATTCAACTTCTTGGAAATCCTCCTGCTGAGTTTCAGGGAAAAAGATTACAACCAACTCAACACTAGGTTTCTAATAACTTTCTTATTCATACAACAAAAATAGAATTTCGTGACTTTCTTCTCATAGCTTGCTTTTCAAACTAAACTGACTCTATGTGATTAAGTAATGAGAATGTTATAAGCTACATTAACAATGAAAAGCAAAAAAAAGAAAGAAAGAAAGAAAACAACAAATGATAGTGACTGGTTACCTTGGTGTCCTGGGTTTAGAAAGATTCCAAAGCCAAAACTAGTTTTAGTGTAGTGGGAAAAGTGTTATAATTGATTAGTGATTTCTGCCATTGGAGTCAAAATGGAGAGCAGCAGTACATTTATCACTGGGGCAATCTATATACACACTACTTAGAAACAAGAGGAAAAAATTGAGAAATATTTTCAATAGGAAGAAGATTATTAAGTTTTATTTTTAGGATTCAGCTAGTTCACATGCCACATAAAGAGTTCCAAGACCTGATCTGATGAAAGTGGGGGATTATCATGCCACAGGATGTAATCTTAATGCTTGCTTCCCGCCTAGGTCGCATCCAGGATTAGCAAAGTACTATTCACAAGGACCCCTCCCAGTTGCAAGAGTCCATTCATTCTGTTTTACTCCGACATCCTAATAGAGCTATGGGCAAAAGGGTATGAAGAAAAAGCACTAAACTTAGAGCACCTTTTCAATTTCTAAATGTGACTCAGACTATATCAGACTGACCCCTGAGCCTTAGTTTTATCATCAGTTAAATGATGATAACGGTTCTTGCACCCATCTCATCCCTTGTGGAAATTAAAATGAGAACCCGAATGAAGCATTCCAACCACAACATGCTTTAAACACTTTTTGATCTCACATCTAAAAGACATTCCAAAAATAAGTGTTAAATTAGATTCCCAAATATAATACCAACACTGCAAATTACTCTCTACTGAAAGATTACCATAAGGAATAGGAGGCTGAGTCCCCCACTGCCCCCTGGATGAAAGCCACAGTGTCACTCCACCTAAGCAGCCTACTCCCAGCTTGCAATGCACAACACTGACTATACACCCCTCATCAGTGAGGGGCTAAGAACAAAATAATGTCAGAGATTAATGTCCATCTAGAGCTTCAAAGTTTATCAATCACTGACCACAAAAGACCCTCACATACACTAGAGATATTACCATCATTCCCATTTTTGGAATAAGGAGCCTGAGAAAGAGAAAGACTAAAGGACTAGGGATTGGGGGGCAGGGGGAGAGTTGTAGTCTTGATTCTAAATGTCATGCCATGTCTACTGTTTAAGGTAAGAAGTAGCAACTCTAGGGGCACCTGGGTGGTTCAGTGGGTTAAAGCCTCTGCCTTCGGCTCAGGTCATGATCCCAGGGTCCTGGGATCAGCCCTGCATCGGGCTCTCTGCTCAGCAGGAAGCCTGCTTCCCTTCCTCTCTCTCTGCCTGCCTCTGCCTACCTGTGATCTCTGTCTGTCAAATAAATAAATAAAATCTTAAAAAAAAAAAAAAGTACCAACTCTAGTAAGTAGGTATATTGCGACAGCTGAATGATAACCCCACATTCTTTCTTATCACTTAGAAAGAGACAGAGAAAATGAGTTATTTATAGAGGTAGAAACAGGTTTCATATAAGGTAGAGTATACTGATTCATGCACAGGAATGGGTTACTAATGACACTGTGGACAACATCTCTCCAGGGCGCAGAAAAATATGGCTATAATTAGATACTTTTTTTATTTGCCAAATTAAAATAGGCCTATGGGCTTTAGAAAAAATATTAAAAATAACCTCTCTGTCCCTTGGGCATCATACTATCCCAAATCATATCTGATGGAAGATTAATTTTTCCATTCCATGAATGCTATTCAATTTTAAGTCAAATCAAATACATATCATGCATCTACTGTGTACAAAGCAGTCTAGTAGATGACATGCTATGCAATGTATTCAAGTAAACATATTAGAACCATGTACTAAAAACATTAGCAAAGATACTACCTATCCTCTGCTAGATAAAGGTGAAGAAACTTCAAAGAAACAATTTTAAAGAAATGGTTTTAAAGAAATGTTTCAAATATCAGTATTATCAAGATGCAAGCAAATTCCTCCAAGCAAGAGTATGTATGTGTGTATATACGAATGTCCATGTAACATTTGATTCCACCACACAGTTTTACTTCCTTTGTTTTCTGGCCATAAACTGTGGAAATATCTTACTTATATCTTGGCTCTCCATCTTGAACCAAGTTAACTTCATGGAATGTTTATGTCAGCATGATATTTGCTACCAACAAAAGCATCCTCTATCAATCTCATTGAGTCTTATAACATGACAATTTCAAAAAGAAGCTGTGGGCATGTACACAGTGACTCAAAAATCACTGCTTCTACAGGGAGATGAAAAATATTTATGTTGACTCCCTTACTGAAATTCATTTTGCCCAAAGGTACTTGTACTCATTAATAGATGGCGATCATCCTTCCTTGACCATTATGCTAGAATTCACCAAAGTATAAAGTCCTCTTTCAGTACAAACTAACAGAATGGGAAAGAGTTAACTAGCTTTCCATGGAGGTAAGAAGGAGGAAATAAAATCCTTGAATACGTTTCATTTTTTTAATATGTATTTTAAAGTATGTATTTTAAAATAATGTATTTTAAATATGAAACTTTTACACAAAGTTCAAAAGTAAATGGCTTCCAATAAAGACAGTGGTGGTCATAATCAAAGAATGTCAATGACCAAGGACCTCAAATTTGTGACCTTTTCCTCACTAGCCCCTCACTGTGACTAGAAAAGCCCAAATAAGCTGCCCTGGCCAAGGAAGTCCTACCTAACAGTACTACTATCAACCTTCATAAACTCACCTAAAACCGCCCTCCCTTTAGCTCGTTCTTCTCCAAAATTCCCTTTCATTTCCTCCCACTCGCTACTTTCTCAAGGTCTCCACACCTGCTATTCCCTTTGCCTGGAACATCCTGTACCTTCACCCTCCCCCAGTGATCCTTTATATTACAGCTAAAATGTCATTCCCTCAGAGAAGCTTTCTCTGTATCCTACATGGGTGAGGCTTCCATTATGGCCCCTCGTTATGCCCTCTTTACATGCCACTTAACATTACTATACTTCATTATTTGTACAGCTATTTAGGAACTATCAGGCTGGACTATTAGTTCTTGAAACCATGGATTAAGTCTGTTTTTTTCACCTCCGTATCCTTCCTTTTTTTTTTTTTTAAAGATTTTATTTCTTTATTTGACAGACAGAGATCACAAGTAGACAGAGAGGCAGGCAGAGAGAGAGGAGGAAGCAGGCTCCTCGCTGAGCAGAAAGCCCACGTGGGGCTCGATCCCAGGACCCTGGGATCATGACCTGAGCGGAAGGCAGAGGCTTTAACCCACTGAGCCACCCAGGCGCCCTCACCTCCGTATCTTTAATAGTCAAGACAGTTTCTGGCACAGAACCTAATAAATTCATAGATTAAATGAATGAACTGAATTAAATAACTATAAAGTTCTCTAACCAAGAAACTTTCTCCTTTCAGTATTTCTCTAAATCAAACACCATCTACTTAACTGAAAGCCAGGATCAGCAAACCATCAGCTATACCACCATAAACCTCAGTAAAGACCATAAAAGCATCATAGCACAAAGTTCTGAAAGCCATCAAACAAAATTTCTTTTTCAGGAGATGAAACATTCTAAAATAAATTGTGGTGATGTTTATTCATCTCTTTGAATACACTAAAAAAATCACTGAATTGTCCATTTTAAATGGGTGAATTGTATAGTATGTAAATTACATCTCAATAAAGCTGTTATTTTGAAAAATTTCAGAATTTAAGCTATAAAAACCAAAGTGCCAGGGTCTTTAAGTACTTTATTTCAAACCTTAAGTTCTTTAAGTTGTCTCTGGATTCAATCTTCAATTGTTAAAAGAGAAACTGGAGTTTTTTATGGCTTAAGAAATCCAGCTGGAGACTGCTGTATTTTGAATGGGAAGTTCATGGAAGAATACTTTTTACCAGTGGGCTATGGGTCTCTCCTTTCATAGAATGGACAGTTCACTAAGGAGAAACTCCAAATGGATGCTAAACTAATCTGCTTACAAAGATTTTTTTAATGCAAATTAAAAAATGAAATCTAATTTTTTTGCTTATAATTCAGTAAAAGGCTCAGGATTGGAAAATGTGTAGTTAACAAGGAATTCATACTCGCTGTTGGAGAGAGTAGAAATTTGCCTAACCATCTGAGGGACAATTTGGCAAGAGCTATTAAAATTGTACACGTTCATATCATTTTACCTTGATACTCTCTCCTTACTCCTTACTCTTGCAAGCAGAAAACAGAAAGTTGTTCTTTGTTTTGTTTTATTTTAATTTTCCCTTTCCTTTGTTTGGCTCTTCGGAGAATGGGGGCGAGGGGAACTAAGAGAGGCAAAAATTGCAACTAACTCCAATAACTAGGAAGAGGGGCAACTTTCTAACTTCCATTGTGATAAATCATTCCCCTCCCCTTTTCTTATTCTCCTATAGCCCTTCCTTTCTGGATTCTGGAACTTAACAACTTTTTACCTCAAACTGAATGGATCAGTCAATTCTCATGCCTTTACCCTCCTGTTGGAGCACAAGCTCCTAGAAAACAGAGGACTCAATTCATCTGTAGGCCTCCACAGCACAAAGGACAATGCCTGTACACAGTGTTCTGGGGAGCTTCAGCAAGCATATCAGAACTTTTAAAAAACAATTTTTATTTTTAAAGTTTTTTAAATGGCTTGGGTTTTAAAATTCAATCAGTACAAAAAAATTAAAAATGTCTGTCTTCCTCTCATTCTGGATTCTCAGTTCCCCAGGAAATTATTTATTTATTATATTCTTTATTATTATTTATCACAAAGAGCCTGGAAGTCAGTATTATACGGCTGTTCTGGTACTCTACTATGTCAGGCACCCATGTCTCTCTTCTCTTATTATTCTACTAGACATGGCCTCATTCCAACCAAGTCCACTGCATAGTCCAAGATGGTGGCTCCAACTCCAGCTACTATGTCCATATTCCAGTCAATGAGAAGAAAAAGAAAGGAGAAAGGCACACCTTCCCTTTAAGTGCACTTCCCAGAAGCTGTACGTACTACTTACACTTACAACTTAGTCATACTTTGTTCCAAAGAAAGCTAAGAAATGCAGTCTTTACTCCAGGCAGCCACGTGCTCACCATAAATTACCAATTCTTTTACTACAGCGTATGGGAGAAAAGAGAGTCGGAAATAACAGTCTCTACCAAATCTTCCAATCTTTAGAAAGTCAAACAAAACCACAAAGAACATAGTTATGTATCTGCCTATATACACTTATGTGAGAGTATCTTTGTACAAATTATAAGAGCAACATTAGAGACCCTATTCCAGTTCCCTCATTTTACAGATGAGGATTAAGATTCAAAGAGGTGAAGTAGGGGCGCCTGGGTGGCTCAGTGGGTTAAGCCGCTGCCTTTGGCTCGGGTCCTGATCTCAAGGTCCTGGGATCGAGCCCCACATTGGGTTCTCTGCTCAGTGGGGAGCCTGCTTCCCTTCCTCTCTCTCTGCCTGCCTCTCTGCCTACTTGTGATCTCTGTCAAATAAATAAATAAAAATCCAAAGAGGTGAATTAACTAGCCAAAAGTCATATAACTAGCTCCCAGCAGAGTAGGGATGCCAGATAAAATTTAGAACACACAGTAAAACTTGAATTTCAGGTAAACAAACAATTTTTTAGTATAATGTCATATGTAATATTTGGGACATACTTACACTGAAAAATTATCCCATGCTTATCTGAAATTCAAATTGAACTCAACATCCTATATTTTTATTTGCTAATGCTCGCAACTCTATAGCAGAGCTTTAGAATGTAAATCTCTTGACTTTAGCCCACCGATTCTCCTATATACAATGTGGCTATGTCACACGGATACTCAGTTAATAAATGAAGTAGAGTACACCAATAATTCACAGACAAAGAATATACCTTCCCACCAAAGATTAGCCTTTATAAGGGATCAGACATCCTGGTATTCATGCAATATGCTTAAATTAACTGAGTTTTTCTATGTCATCAATACAGAGATAACAGAACAACTGCTCCACGGAGGTTACAATAAATCCAACAGCCATTAGAGCATACATTCTCCTATTCAAAATAAAATTAGCCTTAAATTAATGCAGATATCCAAAAGCTGAAAGTAGGCAAATCTTGTCAGCGTTCTGCTTTTTACACATATAGAGAAGAACACAAGGATGGAATACAGACATGCTATAGCACTCAGAACTCCTTTGAAATTCAGCAGTCACTTCATAGTAGTGATAATGACTGGGAATGGGGAACTAGGCCGAAAATTACAATTATGCCAGCAAATATATTTCATTTCATTCTCTATATATGGTTTAAAATTTTTAAACCTAACAGATTAAGACCTCTTCATATTCTCTTCCTGATTACAAATAAACAGTTCTGCAAAGTTTTTCATCATAAGATTTTACAGGCACACCCCCACATTTTATAACAAAGAAATCAAGAACTGTAGCTCTAAGCATATTTTTCATGCTAAGTTAGTGTATCATTTCCCTAAAAGAGAATCACCTGAAAACTTAAATTCCCAAAATTTAGCAAACTGTATTAAAAAAAAAAAAAAGAACCTGATTGTTACCCAGTCTCTAATTCAGCTACCAATTTCCAGAAAACACAAAAAGAGCAGCATTTTAAACTCTGCAGGGATGCAATCAACAAAATCCAGGCCACAGGAATCTCAACAGGACAAACAACCTGGTCTCTTCAGTATCTAAATAACAAATGGAAAAAAAGTAAATGACCCTTAAAAAGCATCATCCAATCACAAAGTGTGATCCTTATTTAAACCCTGATTCAAACTGTTTTTTAAAAAACAAATCAGGGGCACCTGGGTGGATCAGTCAGTTAAACAACTGACTCTTGACTTCAGCTCAGATCATGATCTCAGGGTCTTGAGATCAAGCTCAGTGTGGGACTCTGTGCTTAGCACAGAATCTGCTAGAGATTCTCTCTTTCTCTCCGTTTCTCCTCTGCCCATCCCCACCCCAATATGTGCATGCTTGCTCTGTCTCTCAAATAAATACCTTTAAAAACAAAACAAAACAAAACAGGGACGCCTGGGTGGCTCAGTTGGTTAAGCGGCTGCCTTCGGCTCAGGTCATGATCCCAGCGTCCTGGGATCGAGTCCCACATCGGGCTCCTTGCTCGGCGGGGAGCCTGCTTCTCCCTCTGCCTCTGCCTCCCACTCTGTCTGCCTGTGCTCGCTCACTCTCTCTCTAACAAATAAATAAATTTAAAAAAAAATTTAAAAACAAGACTATGGCACCAATGAGAAGATTAAAAATTTGGACACTGCCTGGATATTTGGTAGTAGTAAAAAAGTACTGTTGGGGCGCCTGGGAGGCTCAGTGGGTTAAGCTTCTGCCTTCAGCTCAGGTCATGATCTCAGGGTTCTGGGATCGAGACCCGCATCGGGCTCTCTGCTTATCGTGGAGCCTGCTTCCCCCTCTCTCTCTGCCTGCCTCTCTGCCTATTTGTGATCTCTTTCTCTGTATCAAATAAATAAATAAAATCTCAAAAAAGAAAAAGTATTGTTAATTTTTCAGTGCATGTGATAATGTACAGGATTTCTATTCCCTTAGAGCCAGCAGTTCCTGGTCACACCACTTCAAAGAATGAGGAGGTAGACCAGACAAAGAGTAGTGGGCAGCAAGGCAAAATTTACTGATAAATAGTACAAAGCTCCCAGAGAGGGAGGGGACTCAAGAGGGTTGCAGTTTTACCATTCACAACTAGTGGGTTTTATAAGCTTTTTTGCAGAACTATCTTGAGCATCCTGAGTGTGGGCCTCCTGTGGATTGGCTGCAAAGCTGTGCCAGTCAAGGCTTTGATCACACACCTGTCTACCTATTGGGTTTTTGTTCATGTGCTGACGGCCTCTTGAGCTGACATTTGAAGACTAATTGCCTCAACTTGTGATAGTGACCAATGTTTTATGGATAATTGTTTTGTTTCAGGATGTTTTGCAAAAGTCACTTCTGTAGAAGCTAATAGATAGAAATGCTATTGTGGTCTTGTCTAAGCTGTAAAACAGGATGCTAGTGTGATTTTCTTAGCTGTCCCAGCTCCCTGTTTTCTTGTTGGGGACCCTGGCCTTGACTACCTAATTGTCCAAGGAACTCTTAACAATAATAGCATTATATTAGAACTTGTTTAAGATCCTTATCTTTTAGAGATAAAACTAAAATATTTACGTATGAACTGAAAGAATGTCTGCTTCAAACCAACAGAGAAGGAGGAAGTAGGTGGGTGAGGATAAGGCAGGAGTGTGCACAGGTTGATGGATTAGGAAAAGATGATAAGTACACAGGGAGTCATTATGATATTTTCTGTTTATATTTCTGCATGTTTGAGATTCTCCATAATTTTTTTAAAATGTCTAGTACATGCCAAAAAAATTAAACTAAAATCTGAGGATAGCTGCAAATATCTGAAATATGATAATGTTCCCTCAGAAAAAATAACTTAAACAATCCACTATTTCAGATCTTATTGTGGATAATGCATTAATTCAGATAAAAATCTTGTCTTGAATAGTTTTCAGAAGGGCTTGACTCACCAGTTATGAATTAAATGAAGAAAAATACAAGTTAAGGTAATTTCAAACATACAAATTTCCCACAAGCCAGCAAAACCAAGACTCTGTCCTAAAAAGCAATTACTACTTTCCACCAAAAAAACTGTAAACAAAACCCTAACAAATAATTTTTTTAATATTTGTTTTTACTATGTTCAGTACTCTGTGATTCAATTTTTAGTCTGATATATAATTAGAACATCTATCAAATATCAAGAGAAGGATAAGTTAGTCTGATTTTAATAGAAGCTAAGAAACCTAAGCTCCAAGCACTTTCTTTAAAAAAAAGGTTCCTAGTGAGAAACCTCAACAGCCATACCCTGAAATAATTTTTAACAGCCTTATCAGCCATAACCTTGAAAAAAATTAAAAAATAAAAGCTGCCCTACTCTTGCATGTTCTTTCAGTTTGTTTTCTCTCCCTAGCAATTACCTGAAAAGAGGGAAGAAGGCAAGTCCCAAGGCTGTGCAATCTAAACAATGCCTGAGGGAAACAGCCTGTGAATTCTTCTAGCTCGCTTAAACTTTTATATCACAAAAGCTCAAATAATTAAATTAGGCCAGTGCCAACCTGGAGGCATTAAACACCGAGTGCCTTTTTGCAAACAAAGCATCAATTTCAGTCTAGGCACCTTGTAAAATGAGTAGACTGCTCAGGAATTACTCTCACTTTACACATGAAGAAACTGCAACACTGAATTAACAGATTTGTCAAATGAGAAGAGTCAAGGAGTAGCTGACTTAAACTCAAATCCCCTGACAACTAGTCCTAATTTTTCCCCATTCCTCCCAAATGTAAACACATGGTCATACGTGCTTATCTTTTGCAAAATAAAATACTATTCTGTAACCTGACCAATATTTTTTTCTATCATCAAAATCCTTCCATTCATCAAGGTCCACCTTACTATACGAATGAATGACTGCAGAATATTCCATGGCAGAAATGTACCATGATTAATTTAGCCAATCCTTTAAATTGGACATTTAGTTTCTTGTCAGTCTTTGCCATAATAAACAATGCTATATAATGCATGTCCAAATATGCATATCTACATGAATCTGTTCCATTATTTCTCCAGGATAAATTCTTAGAAGTAGCTTGTGGGCAAAGGGTATACCCTTTTAAAATACGGATTTTAACAACAAATTGTTCCCAGGAGGGCTGGGGTAACTTAGAGCCCCCACTAACAGTGATTAAGGTCCATTTTACCACTCTGCCCACTACTGCGCATTAACTTTTCCTTTAAACTTTAGCAATTTGAGGGGCACCTGGGTGGCTCGGTGGGTAAAGCCTCTGCCTTCGGCTCAGGTCATGATCCCAGTGGGATTGGACCGCATCAGGCTCTCCGCTCGGCAGGGAGCCTGCTTCCCCCCCAACCCCTCTCTGCCTGCCTCTCTGCCTACGTGTGATCTGTCAAACAAATAAATAAAATCTTTAAAAAAAATAATAAAAATAATAAACTTCGGCAATATGATAACCGATAATAATCTCATTATTTTAGCCTGCATTTATTTTTATCAGTAGTAAGGTTACTATCTCTCCCTGAATCTTCTTCCCTCCTGGGAATTGCCTATCCATGTTTTTCACTAATTTCTCTGCTTCATTGTTAAAATTATTGTTGATTTATAAAAGCTCTCTATATATTAAGGCAAGGTTCCTTCACCTCAGCATTACTGACATTTGGGGCTGGATAATTCTTTGTTGTGGGGGGCTGTCCTGAGTTTTGCAGGATGTTTAGCAGCACCCCTGGCCTCTACCCACTAAATGCCAGCAGCATTCCCTCCAGCTGTGACAACCAAAAATGTCTGCAGGTGTTGCCTCTGGAAAGCAAAACAGCCCCTGGCTGAGAACCACAGTGTTATATAGATTAACTCTCTGTTCCAATTACATGCTATAGCCTCTTGGGTACTAGTACTCCCCAACCCCCGTCCCATAGGAGTATCCCTTCTTCAGTATTCTTTGAAGATTCTTTACAGACTTGATTACTAATTTTCCAGGAAGCTGTCTCAATACTGAATGACTACAATTGCTCCAAAACTCATAAAACTAAAATGAAGTCTAAATCCCTTTAAGCTCCAGTCATTAATTTTAGTTATACTACCGAGAACTGTACTGTTCAATACAGCAGCTACTAGCCACCCATAACTATTTAAATTTAAATTAAATAAAATTTAAAATTCAGTTCCTCACACCAGCCATATTTCAAAAGCTCAATAGCACATGTGGCAGGTGGCTATCATTTTGGACAGCACAGATATAGAACACTCCCATCATCTTAGAATGAATGTTCCACTGTACAGAGCTGCTCTAGAACATTTGCCACTCAAAGTGTGGTCCAAGGACAAGCAGCACTGGCATCATGTAGATGATTGTTAGAAATATAGAATCTTGGACCCCACCCCAGACCTACTAAATCTGGATCTTCATTTTAACAAAATCCTCAGGTGATTTACATATACTCAGAAGTATGAAAAGTATTGCATGGGGGACTGAAACATCTGAGGTCAGTTATCAAAAGTGCTTTCATTCCACAAATGTTTACTTCTCCAGACTAAACATCCTCAGCTTTTCATCATATGACCTAGTTTCCAAATTTCTACTGATCCAACTCTTGACTGGCCTCTATAATCTTCTTGTCTATAAAGGACAGAAGGTAAGGCTATGCTTCAGGAGAGGTCAGAAAATGAGACATCACCTTCTTCGAGCTGAATATCAGGTTCCTTTCAATGTTGTCTTAGTGCACATTAGTTTTGTCCTTATTTAGTAATTTCCCATTAGTTATATCACACTAGAGGCATGTAATAAACTTATGGCCAACAGGTTCCTTGCCTTCTTCACAGAACTGCAGTGAAGTCACACATTTCAGAAACCTTTACAGATGCTTGTTTAAATTGATGTTCAGAAAGTACAATTATCTGTATTAAATTTAACCTGTTGGCTTCTTTTGGTTTCATCCACCAAGTTCCTAATGTGTCCCAATTCTTTCATCCAACTTTGAAAACTTGACGAGCATACCTATTTCTTCTTCCAAACACTCAAAAATGTCAAGCAGAAGGAAATCCCGAATAGTGACCTAGAGTCCCACAGAATGTTCTTCCCATGCCTATGTGAATCTACTGAGATTCTTGGGTATATTTCTAGACCAGTCATTAATCCGCCTAACAGACCTGATACTTGAAATCACTTCCTAACTCCAAAGTGCGTTGCTTCAAAAACCAATAGAATTCTTCTAGCAAAAGAAAAAAATTATGACATTAGATTTATATCGTTTTAAAGACTGAAAATCAGGTAATATTTCCCAAGTCCTCTCTCACTACCAATACTTTTGCATGACATTCTCTTTTCTACCCAGTCCCCAAATTAGGTCGACCAAAACGACCGCCTTTTCATCAAGATATCTTCATTTACAATGAAATAAATAATCAAAAGTAATCTTAACACTTAACTTGTATCTGTGATGGGATCAACTCTCCACTGCACAAATGTGGTTTACCCAGAGAATCTCTCATTACTTACATCAATGACTCAGTTGTCTTTAAGTCTTATAATGTTCTCCTCATTATTTTTACAAATACATTCCACATAGATGAATGAATGATGTACCAGTGAAGAAAAACAATAGACATAGAAAACCTGTGAGATGGCCTCTTATTTTCAAATATGATAAAATTATTTTTATTCTTCCACTAATTCAATTTTAGACTTTTAAAATTTGTATAGCCCTAAACTTTTATCCTTTTCTCATTTTGCTGTATCTTTTCTGTGTCATCCTTAGAAATTTCCTACTCATGTTGCCCTCATCATGCAATTAATTGAACATATGTACTAGGAGATTATATACCAAATGATTCCTACAAGGGAGATGACTTGGGTGATTCAAAGATTCAAATACAAGAATTCCTCCTTGAAGGACTAATAATCCGGGGGGGGGGAGACTTGGCACCAATAATTATGATAGAAAGCAATATACAGAGCATGCCATATAAGTAATACAATCAATAAGCTATTTAAAAAATCAGAGGAAGAACCACTCAATGTCTGGCTGGGATAATTAGAAGGGGGTTAGAACTTCTCAGAGAGAATAGAATTGGTAATTCTATGTGAAAGATGGATAGGATTTCAAGATGTAGATGAGGAGATCTAGAGACTAGTCCTGGCCAACCAAGCAAAGGTGCAGAACAACAGAGGTGCAAGTACAAATGCATCTACTTTAGGGGCGCCTGGGTGGCTCAGTGGGTTAAAGCCTCTGCCTTCGGCTCAGGTCACGATCCCAGGGTCCTGGGATCGAGCCCCGCGTCGGGCTCTCTGCTCAGTGGGGAGCCTGCTTCCTCCTCTCTCTCTCTCTGCCTGCCTCTCTGCCTACTTGTCTGTCAAATAAATAAATAAAATCTTTAAAAAAAAAAAAAACAAATGCATCTACTTTGGCCAAAGTAATGGATAGATGGTGGAAACAAGGCAAAATGGCCACAGTTCAAGTGGTGGACACATCTGATGATTAGAAAAGAATGAATCAATCTTGACTGGGCAGCAGCCCTGAGCAATGTCACTGTCCCTACAAAATCTAAGCGTGTCTATTATCAGGGATGACTGAAGGGGAAGTATCAATGACCATTTATTTATAATATATGGCATAAGATACAGCAACTCCCATGTCATTAAATATTCTTCAGCTTTTAAATGTCTGGTGGGCATTTAGTAATATGATAACACTGATATCCTTTACTGCTGGATATTTAGGTTAGTTCCAATGTTTTGTTAATAGAACAATTGTGATGAATATCTTTTTATTTTGTGTGCATATAATTCCTAGAAGAGGAATTACTGGTGGAAGGATAAGAATATTTTTAAGAATCTCAATACACATTTACTAATTCCATATCACAAAACAGGTACCCATTTAAATCTCCAACACTGGTATGTATGCTTTTCAGTATATGTGACAATATCCATCTCACCAAAAAAAAAAAAGTAGGTTTCTGAATACTCTGTCTTCTTCCTCAATGGTGTCAGGAATCAAACCAGAGAGAAGAGGGTCTACTGCCCCAGGGAGGTGCAAAAAGGAGCCAAGTTACAGTTGATTCTGCTCTCTCCATATGACTGTGACTTCTCAATGGGCACTGCAGAACCTCACACCCAGGCTGACTTCATATAACTTGTGGAGCCTCATAGGGCCCCAGGCTTAGAAGATCCTATGCTTAGTTTATTTTTTTTTAAAGATTTTATTTATTTATTTGTCAGAGAGAGAGAGAGAGAGAGAGAGAGCACGCAAGCAAGCACTGGCAGACAGAGGCAGAGAGAGAAGCAGACTCCCTGCCGAGCAAGGAGCCCAATGTGGGACTCGATCCCAGGACGCTAGGATCATGACCTGAGCCGAAGGCAGCTGCTTAACCAACTGAGCCACCCAGGCGTCCCCCCATGCTTAGTTTAATGTCTGTTGTCCAGTAATTTTTAACAAGGCCCTGCATTTTCATTCTGAGCCCCCAAGATTAGCCGGTCTTGTTGCTACCCCACAGTGCCTAAGGGGATGTGTTGCACATAAGAGACATTCAAAATTTCACCCAATTAGCACAATATTATTGTGTTTATGGGAAAGGGGGAAGAGAAAAATCAAACTAAATCCACATTAATCGCATCTTTAAAGAGTATGCATTTTTCAAAAAAGTCATTATCAAATTACCTTTTAATTTCATTAGTTACACAGTTCAAAGGAACAATTAAGTTAAATCAAAGTCACAGAAATTCAGAAGAGTCATGAAAAAGAGTTACTTTTTACTTTCAGAAAAAAGTAAACAACGTTTTAAAAACCTAGAGAGACAATAATTCAGAAAAACATTAAATTCAAAGTCAATGAGACTTTGGCATTTGTTATAACTATATCATCTTCCCAGTAGGTTCTTGAACTAAATAAATGTGATTTCTGCTTGGAAATTTTCCTGGAGGCCATCTGGAAAATTAAGACAGACAGGATAAGTGTCTTTTTATTATTCTGAGCCACATAAAACAATTGGTCTCAGGAGCCGATAAAAACTACTCCAGAGGAACCCAGACCACTAATCTTGCTACCCTCAACAACTTTCCCCAACTTCCAAATTTAATAGGCCATTAGTATCCCTAGTGTGAACACTGCCCTTTTCCAAAGTTTTATTTAAAGCTTAGATGATCAAAAAGTATTTGAAATCTGCAGATGGATTCACCGAAGGGAGGCCCCAGACTTCACATGGCCAGAAGCAGTTTCAAGTTTAAGTCCACATCCTTCTCCCCTCCTTAATCCTATCCCAACTCCCAACCTGAGATAGTCAAGAGCGTGTTCTTAAATCTGGTCTTTGATCAATTGCTTCCGAACTACATTCTTAAGAATGCTGATTTCTGGGCCCTATGACTGACCTTCTGAATCAACATATCTGAGAACGAAATGAAGAAACGAACTGATTCTTTTGACCAACATTAGGTGAATCTATGTGCAAACCAGAGCTTCTCCCTTCATTGTGCACACATGTCACCTGGAGATCTTGTTAAAATGCAGATTCTGTCTGATTCACTAGATCTAGGTAGAGGTTTGAGAGTCTGTATTTCTAACAACCCAAGAGCAGTAGTTCCCACCCCAGTTGCACATTAGAGTGTATAGCCCAATTCTAATTCCCAGATGAATCAGAATCCCTATAATGGAGCCCAGGCAATCACTCTGGAATGAAATTCTGGATAGATAAGCCCTGAACCTCAGTTTCCCTCTCTACAAAATGAGAATAATACCCACATGAGATATCATTCATCACTAGTCACCTCACAAACTCCCTGCTCTCCCATCATGCTGTCCTTCACTTTAGAGCCTTTGCAGACATGATTCCTCCTCCTGCCAGCTACCCCCTCATTGTGGGCCTCGTTAAACCCTACTCTCTGTCTTCACACTGAAGCTCAAATGTCACCTCTGCTGGGAAGACTTCGTGACCAGCCCCCAGTGCAAATCCAAATGAGGTTCCTGCATTTATACTGTTCACAGCACCTTGAACGTCCTTCAGAGCCCCACATATTTCATAACGATGTATTTTTGTGCAAGTAAAGGAATAATACCCACCTCATCCCACTAGTCTTGGTGGGTCCCAGATCCCAGTCCTTGATTAGTCACTGTAACCTCCACAGCTCCCCAGCACTTCACCCTAACAAATGTTAATGTGGGTTGAGCTACCTTACTCTGTGCCAGCCTCTGCTCTCAGCATTTTACAAGATTCAATTAACTTATCTTCACACACAGGTGTGTACAGGACAGGTGCCATTATTATCCCTATTTTATGGATGAGAAACTGAAGCACAGAGAGACTAAGTTGCTTGCCCAAGGAGTCACAACTGGAGGCCCCTAGTGGAGGAAACATGATTTGAACTCAAGTAATCTGGGTTAAGAAAGGTAAAAAGGCACAAATGAGGGACTACAGAGGTTCCCTGGAGATTCTTCCTTTTCTTCCTTTCTTTTTCTTTCTTGCTTCCTTCCTTCCCTCCTTCCTTTTCTCTCTCTTCTCTCTCTCTCATACACACACACTTTATAATGGTCACTATACAGGGGCAGCCACAGCTCATTTATTCTATTTGCATCGCAGATACCTTAGTTCATGCTCATTCTTTGAAAACAAATGTACTGACAAGTCCCTGCTCCGATGGAGGTATTCTAGAAACATGTAACACACTCGATGTACCTTTACCAGACAGCTAACGGGAATAAGCAACCAACGAAACTGGTTAAACGCACGGCGGAACTAAATGGGGTTGTGAGGTGGGGTCGGCAGGCTCCTTCACAGACTGTCAGGAAGGCGGGCCTCTCGGAGGAGGTGCGGTCGAGCTGGAACCTGGAGTGGACAGAAGCCAGCTCTTCCCCGGGGAGGAGCGGGCAAGGTGGGAGAAGCAATGCTGGCAAAGGCCCAAAACACCACACTGCGGCCATGCCTGAGAAGCGAGGGCCGTCAGTGTGATGGTCGCTGAGGGACGGAAGGGACAGTAACAGGATAAAGCGCGCGGGCTCGCCCGGCCACTTCGCACCTCGAGATTCACTAATTTTTTTCAGCCATGTGATCACCAATCTAGTCACCAAAACCTTTACCAGCGGGTTCACATACCCTCCACAGTGTTCTGGTCTCTGTCCGCTGAGAGGAAGCGCAGGAGCTTGCGGGCTTTGCCGCCAGGACCCACCCGCTTTCTCTCATTGGTCCAGAGGCTGGCACGTGGCCCGAGCATATCCAATCCATGGCCAGCCCTCAACCCGAGGTAACATCGAGCGCAGGCCTTCGGCTCACCCAGGGGGCGTGGCATTTGGAGGAGCCCCTCAGATTCCGCCGGGAACTTAACCCCGACAGTGAAAAGAACAAATTAGTTAAAGGTGAGGAGAACCGTGCTTGGAGAAGAGACGTTAATAAGAGAACTCGGGTAAATATTTAAAACCCTTATTCCTCTGCCTCTAGTGTGGCCATGTATTCTCAACTCCAAGCCCCAGCTAGACTTCGGTTCTCATCATCAGATTTCTGGAAGAAGCTAGCCCTCTTAATACCACTTGAGTAATAATATCACTTATTAAACACTTACTCTGTGCTTTGCGTTAGGGACTTTCCATGCTAGCTCACATAGTCTTGCTAGCATGTACTGAAGCCAGAATCACTATCCCTGTGCTTATACCTAAAGAGTCATCTCCAACAAGTTGAGTTACTTACCCAAAGTCATAAGAAAGCTGTAATGGGCAGACCTGGGACTCCAAAAGTCTGTTCTGTTAACCACTATGATTAACTGATTCTTATTTTTCTTAAAACAGAGCCTCATTTACTAGAGTTGGTCTGAGTGAGGCTCTGTTCCCTATAGATGGAATAGAATATCCTTTTCAAGTGTACAAGTATCTATTGGTGCTTGTAATTAGAGTGACGGTTTTTTAAAAAAATTATGTGCAACGCTGTATCCAAAATGTCAAATTTCAGGATATATGTAGAGCAAACTGATTTTAATTTGTGTCCATGCGATATAGAATATCAATTAGTAAATGAGCTTTGGCAAAAGATTTAAAGACAGATAATAGAACATACATTCATTAAATGTACCATGCAATGTGACACATAAATATCAAGCCGTATGAATAAATTAACAAAATTACTCCATAGACAGCTCTTCCCATGATTCTTTATTCCTAGAGTAATAATGACTAACATTTACTGGACACTTGCTATGTGCCAAGTTTCATGCTTAAGCGCTCTGTATATTAAGTCATTTAAACCTCACTATTGGGAAAATAGTAAAATAACCCCAGTTTATAGATGTGAAAATAGAAACTCAAAGAGAAACCAAGTGGCCAATTTTGATTTTAGAGAGGCAAAATTTAAATACAGGTATATCCGCCTTCGGAAGACTTGTCCTTGACTACTTCAAGCAATTAGCACACCTCAATCAGAGCACCTATCATATACTATGCTGTGATGATTTATTTGAAGATCTGTCCTCCACTACAAATCCACCTTTGAGGAGTTTATGGACTCTACTATTTGCCTCTATCTCCTCCTTGCTTAAAACAGAAGAGAAATATAATATTTTTTTAAAGATTTTATTTATTTATTTGACAGAGAGAGAGAGAGAGATATCACAAGTAGGCAGAGAGGCAGGCAGAGGGGGGGTGGGGAGCAGGCTCCCTGCTGAGCAGAGAGCCTGATGCGGGGCTCGATCCCAGGACCCTGAGATCATGACCTAAGCCGAAGGCAGAGGCTTAACCCACTGAGCCACCCAGGCGCCCTGAGAAATATAATATTAATACAAAGCAATTAGCTCATCTATTTCTAAAACAAAACTTAATCCAATAATCACTCCTGCTGACTCTAGGCTATTGGATGAATTTTGCAAGGCACTGAATTATCACAGAAAATAAAATCAGGACCCAGAAAACTAAATTTCATTTTAGATAGAAAAACTGAACGGCAGCCAGTCTCCACACAGGAGACTGCTAAGTTCTTCAGCTTCTTATTAACAGATTGATTTGTGACAACTCTGTGCCACTCAGAGATGAGGGGAAAAACTGAGCATCTCTGAAAATTTCTCATAAAAATTATCTGTAAATAACGAGAAAGATGTTGAAATATTAACGCCTCCTCCCTGAGTACATCAAAATGCTCCCTCAGCCACCTTCCATCTGCTTGCCCGCCTCTTCCAACGTGAGCACAGCCACGCTCCGTTTTCAGCTTATTTGATGTCTAAAAAGATTAGCCAAAAATTGTTTCAGGAAAAAAAAATTGTTTCAGCACGCTGGAAAGTATAATCCTCACATTTCAGACATATTTGGACATCCTAATTTAAAATATGGTGGAAAAATAGCATACTTGTGGGTTGTTCCTTGTCATATTTTAAATGCATTCCTGTAAAATATATTTCTCTATTAAAATCATGGGCATAAACTTAACTTCTAAATTGATGTAACAACAGCAACAATAATAATAGCAGCTAACACCAACATAACATTGTTCTAAAAACTTTATGGTCATTCACTTAATGATCCTGAAATGTTTCTATTACTAGCTCCATTTTACAGAGTAGAAATCGAAGGCCCAGAAGCATTCAGTGACTTGTTCAAGGTCACAGGGCTGACGGTAGCAGAGCCACTGCTTGAAACCAGGGGTCTTGACATACTATGTTCTTACCCACTGTATCAATCTATCCAGGAGGCATTAGCCACTACCTAGCTTTAATCCTTCTTTTCTAATATCTTTTGTCATTGTCATATTGCAGCAGATAAAAAGCTGGATCATGACTGTCGTGGGTTAAATAGTGGCCTCAAAAAAGATATGCCTACGTCCTTACCTCCCAAATCTGTGAATGTGAACTTATTTGGAAAAAAGAGTCTTTGCAGATATAATTAAAGTTATAGATCTTGAGATGAGATCTTCCCACATTTAGGACAAGCCCTAAATCCAAAGACAAGTGTCCTCATAAGAGGAAGACAGACAGAGATTTGAGACACAGAGACACAGGAGAGAAGGTGATGTGAAATTAGAGGCAAAGACTGCACTGATGCGTCTACAAGCCAAGGAATGCCAAGTTACTGGCCGCCAACAGAAACTAAGAGAAAGGCATGGTATGCATTCTCCCTCCAAACCTCCAGAGGGAACCAACCCTGCATATACCTTGATTTCAGACTTCTGGGTCCTACAGGTGTGAGAAAATAAATTTCTGCTGCGAAATTAAGCCAAGTTAGTGGTCATTTATTACAGTAGCCCCAGGAAGCTAATACAGTGAGTCTTGGGCCCAAAAACCCTGAACAAAAATCACATCCTCACTTGATAAATCAGGGAAACAGTTTCAGAATGAGGAATTCGTTAGCATGCTATCAATCACACAACAGGTTTGAGGCAGAGCCAAACCAGGCTCTAAGGTACATGCGGATCTCCCAATTCCTGGGCCAGCTCCCTCTTCTTAACCCACCTCTTTGAGAGATAGAATTATATATGCACTTTAGAACCTGACCACCTACGTGGTGTCCTTGTTCTGCTATTTGCTAGCTATGTACCTCTGTTTTCTCATCTGTAAAATGAGAATAGAAATGACAACTACATCACTGTGTTATTTTGGGGAACAAGTGAGTCAATATATGTGAATAGTATGCAGTAGCTCTCAATAAATGTTAGTTATTACTCTTATTTTATTCCAATATCTATTTAGCTATTGATAAAGGGCAAATTATGAAATCAAGAATATGGGAGTGCCTAGGAAAAAAAGAAACCTGACAGACACATTAGCAGGGTTTATCATTATGTGTGGAAATTTGTGACAAACCTTATTTCCCAATTTCTTATGAAGGTGTTGGACATCAAAAGGTAATGTCCATCACCCTTGACTTACACCTCTCTGACAGTCTTCACTGGCCCCACTCCCAATGTGATTGACCAGTGACCAGGACATTGACTGGAATGTGGTGCTAGCAAAAGGAACACAGGCATGCCCCACATCCTCTTTCCCACTTGTGCAGCCCCAAAAGAGCAAGCGGCCCCACGCCTCCCATCTGCTTCCTGCTCTCCCACGGTGACCACTCCTGAAAACACCACTTTCTTAGGCAGTTCTGCCATCCACCCAACTTTCCAGCTATGGGAACCTTGCCCTGCCTGAAAGGACAGGGCCCCGCCCACCTTCCTTTACCCTTTCACTTCTGGGTATCCATGTGGTAAGCACAGCAGAACCTCCTCCTCTCGCTAACCTTGATTTCCCCCTGAACATGGTGGCTACATGGAGTCAACATGCAGCAGGCATGGCCATCTGGAGGTCTGATGGGGACAGAATGGCAAGGTCTCTCACCTAGTCAAAAAATCCCTGCATGGAGGGATACTGAGCCCATCCTTGGGCATTGATAAAGCCATACTATGTTTCTCTTTTGACTTCTAGTCCTTAGGTGTATATCCCTTTTTGGTCAGACCCTGGATAGGGGCAGAAAGAACAGTAGCACTCAGACACCAAAACCCCACCCAAACTCCTAACAACCTCATACTATCTTCTGATGGAAGTGTACAATAAGCTCAATTTTTTCCAAGAATAATGTTCATTATAAAGTGTCCTCCAATGTATTGAACTTCCTATTAGTCATCTGAATGATAATGCACACTTGCAGAATACCAAGAAAATGAAACACTTGGGGAAATTAAAGCCATTTCTCCCCCAAATCAAATAACCATCAGTTTTTTGTAATAGTTATCCTGCTCTAATTATAGTGCTGGATCTAAACACACACACACACACACACACACACACTCTCTCTCTCTCTCTCTCTCTCTCTCCACTCCTTGTCATATCTATCCCTATATAAAATCTAAGCCAGCTGCTGGAATTAAGCTAAATAGTATTGGAATCAACAGTGTCCTTAGGAAACATAGGGCTGGGATGCTGATTTCATCACAATTCTATCGCCTGTACTTCTTCCAGGAAGTTCAAGAACCATGAGCAGCTGTAGAAATCCAAGTCATCAGAAAAGCAAACAAAAGCAGTGCCTCTCCTGCAAAGCAAGTTCCCTAAAAGGGCCTCAGCGTCTGCCTTCTTAGCATAAAGGCGAGCCCTTAATCTATGGTGAATTTTTAATACTTCTCTCTTTCTTTTTGTTCCAGTCATTTGGGAAACATGATCCATTTTTCTCCAGGCCAGGTACCAGACTTCCACCATCACCCATAATCATGTCAATTGCCTCCGACTCTCAGGGATTAACCAATGCCTGACACACCTTACCCACTTCTCCTTCCCCCAATAGGGAAAGGAGGTCCTGTCCCATTCCCAAGCCTGGGTGGAGAATTACCATGATGCTGCCACCTCTTTCACAGTAGGGTCAGGATTTCATCCAAGTCTCTGAGATCAAAAGATGCTCATATCTTATTAATATCTTGAATTTGAAAATATTCTCTATTTCACCTTCAAACTAAGAATCTGTCAACCAAGGGGTAGACTAGAGAAACCTGGAGATACAACATCCCAGCTAAGGCAAGCAATAACTCACTCAGTCCCAGCTCACTCAGTTCAGGGCTACCAGATGTGACGAGCGCTGAAAAAAAATCAGAAATCCAGGTTTTACATAAAGTCTCCCAGTTTTACAATGCTGGCAACTAGTTCCCAAGGTCACACAGCCAAATTATGGCCGAGTGAGGACTAGATCCAGGCCGCCTAACTTCACAAAGCCCAAGAGTTCTTGGCTCAGTATATACTTGTGTATTTTATTCAACAGCTATTTATTAAACAATTACTATATTGAGGGACATTATTTTAACAAGTAGATGAATGGATGGAGGGACAGCCAGGTATTTATTAAGGAACTAAAGAATAAAGCAAAAGAAGAAAGAAGGAAGAAGGAAAAAGAAAGAAGGAAGAAGAAGAAGAGGGAGAAAGCAAAACATAATTCCCAAGTTTACAACATACCTTTTTAAAAAACTGAGATACAGGGGCGCCTGGGTGGCTCAGTGGGTTAAAGCCTCTGCCTTCGGCTCAGGTCATGATCCCAGGGTCCTGGGATCGAGCCCCGCATCTGGCTCTCTGCTCAGCGGGGAGCCTGCTTCCCTTCCTCTCTCTCTCTCTGCCCACCTCTCTGCCTGCTTGTGATCTCTGCCTGTCAAATAAATAAATAAAATCTTAAAAAAAAAAAAAAAAACTGAGATACATGGGGCAGCTGGGTGGCTCAGTTGGTTATCAGCTCAGGTCATGATCCTGGAGTCCCAGAGTCCCAGGATCAAGCCCTGCACTGGGCTCCCTGCTCAGCAGGGAGTCTGCTTCTCCCTCTACCCCTCACCCTGTTCATGCTCTCTCTCTCAAATAAATAAATGAAATCTTAAAAAAAAAAAAAAAAAACACTGGGGCGCCTGGGTGGCTCAGTGGGTTAAGGCCGCTGCCTTCGGCTCAGGTCATGATCCCGGTGTCCTGGGATCGAGCCCCGCATCGGGCTCTCTGCTCAGCGGGGAGCCTGCTTCCTCCCTTCTCTCTCTGCCTGCCTCTCTGCCTACTTGTGATCTGTCTGTCAAATAAATAAATAAAATCTTTAAAAAAAACAACAACTAAGATACATTTAATTTATAACTATCATTTTCCTTCCAACAATAATTGTATTTGCAATTGATGTTGAATAGGTAATAGATCACATAGTCTGAAATCTAAGAGTAAGGGAAACACAGAAATTCTGTTTAAGCCAGAGCATCTTCCACTAAGAAAACCACGACTGGGGAAGCACTGTAGCTTTAATCCACAGGTAAAACCTCTTCTTGGATTATTTAAGAACAACCTCTTTACTCCTCTGCACTACTGGGAGCACAGGGTATATTTCTGCAGCATTTCTATCAGGATGGTAATTAGTATAGCTGAGAAATGCCATCAACAGCAAAAGTAAAATTAGCCTTTACTTGTAAAATGTCTCCTGGGACATACTGGTGGCTCCTGTCTCCACCAAGCAGAGTTTTGGGCTTGCTGTGTCATCCCACAGCAAGCAAATTGCCCCATTAGCAGCACCTGAATAAAACCACCAACACATCATACTGACCACCAACATGTCTTCCTTTGCCTATTTTTTTTTTTAAGATCCACCCATTTATTGAGAGAGAGAAAAAGAGCGTACAGGAGAGAGGGACAGAGGGAGAGAAAGAGAGATAATCTCTCATAGACTGCCCACTGAGCATGGAGCCCAAACTGGGACTCAGTCAGATGACCTTGAGATCATGAAGTGAGCCAAAACCAAGAGCTGGATGCTTAAAACACTGCACCACCCAAGCACCCTTTCCTTTGCCTATTTCAACCACACCTGCCTCATCCTAGCCACATACTCCCATCAAATTGCACAAATGACTCTTTTTTGCCACCGGGCACTCCTAATTTCCCTGAAAATTAGCTTAGACCCATGGCATGTGTTAGCCAACATGAGTTTTTGAGACCATTTTATTCAACATAGTGATGCAACAGGGAAAACAGGGACTCAGGGAGAGGAGATGATTTGGCCAATATCACATCCTGTTTGGCATCAAAGTGAAATGTAAGCTAATTCCTAGTCTGGAGCATTCTCTTTTCACTGAGCCAAGCAATCTCTTTAGGTTTAATCTTTTTACTCCACACCCACCGTCTCTTTATCTGAAGCTTTCCTGACCACCTCTTCCCTGGGTTTGAGGAAACCTCACCATCCACCCACAGCTGAACTCATCTTCTCCCTCCCCTTTCAGACTTTGTTTCACCAATAACCCTTTCTCTACTGGCCCATTCCCTGCATGGTAAGAATATGGTCAAATGTGTCACATATTGGTAAGAGAAGATTCCCCAAACTCTGCATCTCCTCCAGTTACCATATTCAAAGCCAAGCTACCTGCAGAAAGAATACAAAAATCAACATTACCACTTCTAAACCACTACAGCCCAATATCTACTCTCACCACCTTCATAATGTTCTAGCAGAGGCCACAAGACAGCCAACTCCACCAAAACCACATCCCTTCTTAGTGTTACCACTTGGATGAATGAGGCTTTGCAACAAAACGGGATCAAAGAACAAACTCCTGATCTCCCTTCATACTAAGCCTGTTTGGCCTCAATCTTCCCCAGGGGCTCAAGCCCAAAACTTAACTCCTTTTGTTTCCCCCACTAGAATGGAAGCTCCAAAGAGGCAGGAATTTTTGTCTATTATTATACACTCAGCACCTAGCCTAGCACATGGTAGAAGTTCTATATTTGTTGACTTGATCCATTTCAGCCATTCAATCATCATCTTGCTTGACCCTCTTGGGGACACCAGTGACACCTCTAGTGGAAAATGAGTAAACACATCTAAGGCCAATGGAGAGATTTGGGTTAGAGAACTTTGTCTGAGAGACCATTCCTTTGGTACAAACTGTTAAAGTGTCATTGTAAGAGTTTTAGTTGGCCAGAGATAATGCAGCAGATGGATTCAGTAGACAAAGATTAGCAAAACAGGCCAAAGTTTACAAAAATCAATCAGTCAAACACTTCCTATGAGTCCTCAGCTTTCTAACTGGTTGGATTAATGTGTAGAATTATCTAGACCTGGAAGCCATGTGAACTTTCTTGGGCAACTTGAGAGTCTGCCTTTCCCAAGGGCTCAGACAACAGCTTTTACTGGGAAGTTATCTTCATCTTTTTTTCTCTATTACTCCCTATGGTGATACAAAAATTTACAGTTTCCATCTTATGCTGCAGAAAATATTTCAATTCGGCCTACCAGGAAAATGTAATGTGATTCTTTTTTTTTTTTTTTTTTTTTTAAAGCATGAGAAAAGTCTGGCTATGGCCCAAAATTTTCCAGAGCAGCCATCTGCAAAACAACATGAACTGGCTTGGATTCAGCTAAAAAGGTCAATACCTCGGTCAAGAAATCTCTCCTAGCCACCCCTAAGAACAGAACAACAACAACAAAACTGTTCCCAAGATTGTGATTTGGTATTTCCTTGGAATATAACAATACTTACACATCTAACAATGATAATCTGGAGAACTTCTCTCTCTCTCTTTTTCACACACACACTCACACACACACACACACACACATTAATAATAGATATCAAAGAATTAAGCCAAGGAAAATTAAACTATTCTCAACCCAATAGACCCATAGCTTCTGCTGTGTATAATAAGCACCTTTCCCTTTTGACCTTTGGTATATTACAGTGGAGCTCTTAAAGTCATCCTTGTGCTGTACCATGGCAGTCCCAGAGGATTTCACAGAACCAGGAACATATAGGAAAAAACATAGAAACAAAATACAGTTGTCCCAACATATGCCTCTGTGCTTATTATGTGCCATAGTAACATCTCTTAAATTGGAAAAATTTTAAAAGTGATCTCCAAGGGCCAAATTCTCTTTCTCCTCTTTAGATAAAAGTATAATACTTGGGCCACTACTTTGCCCTATCTCCATATCTAGTCTTTATGAATAAATCTCTAGTCATCTAGTTTTTCTTGGCCATTCCCTCCATTGAGAACTTGGACCTCTACAACCAACCCCTGCTCCCATCTACCATTTTGAATAGTTGTCCATCCTCAGGGACTATCTCTAATGTCACCTTCTCTATATAAAGTCTTCCTTCATCTTTTCCTTCTCTGGACTCCTAATCAACTTAATTATATCTTTGAATGGCAGGGACAAATTTCTTCCTTTTTTTAGGGGTCTTTTTTTTACAAGATTTTATGAGTACAGCATTTTCTCTGCTAGACTAGGTTCTCATGGCAGGAACTGGGACTTCCTCATTTTTGTAACTATAAAGCTTCTAAGCAGAGAGCCCTAAATATTCATGGCTCTATCAGTCAAGATGCATTGAGCTATTAGTAACAAAGCCTGAACTCAAATTGGCTTATACAAATTAAAGGAAAATCAGAGACAAGACAATCTTCAGGTATGGCTCTGATTCCATTTCTCTACCATTCTTTTAGCACTCTACTTCCCCCATGTGATGCCTTTGTCCTCAGATTGGTTTCCCTCATGGTTATCATCATCATCATCTATTATTTGAATATTTACTCATATTGGCATAGTGCTAAATATTTTTTACATGAACTCTCTTATTTAATCCAATTAAACTTAAGTCCGATTAAATTTACTCCACTAGCAATAAATTTACCTCTAGAGCAGGTACTATTATACACTTATTTCACAAGTGGGGAAACAGTTTCAGAAAGATAAGGTTGCCTGAAATCCCACAGTTGGAAATGGAACCCAAGCAATCCACCTCCAAACCTGGTGCTCTCAACCACTGTCAAAGACAGTCACGTAGGACCCAAGAAGACAGCCCCAACTAAGGCCCCATTACCAGCCTGCTCACAGAAACTCTAAACAGACAGCATATCAGATACAAAGGGTAAAACTGGGGCTGCCAGATTATGATATAAGCATCATTTAGGAATGTCACTCCACATCCTACAGTAAGGGCAGGAAACACCTAACAGGTATTAGGAAGGTGATCAAGACTGGTACCAAGTTGAGACTTTCTTACTGAAGTTCATCAAAAGTACTAGATGAGATTTGGAAAGGCAATGACTTTCTCATTGTAAAGCCCAGTGGCTTGGGCCTCTAAGTTGTGTAATGCAGAGTCCATACCTGTCCTAAGATCACCTTGTGTACACATGGCTGGCCACTCCATACTACAATCAGGGTTGACTGACTGGAGACCAAATTTGGAGTTAATTTGGCTGGGCTCACTTCCCGCTCTGCCACTTACTAACTGCAACCTTGGACAAGTGATCTCTCTTCTAGCTTTGCCTTACATTGAAATGAAATAGTGATTTTTTTTTTAACAATTTTATTTATTTGTCAGAGAGAGAGAGAGCACAAGCAGGGGAAGCGGCAGGCAGAGGAAGAAGCAGGCTCCTGCTGAGCAAGGAAACCATGCAGGACTCGATCCCAGGATCCCAGGATCATGACCTGAGCTGACCTCAGTTGCTTAACCAACTGAGCCACACAGGCATCCCAAAATAGTGATATTATTAACAGTACCTACTTCACAGGATCATCAGGAGGATTAAATGAGATACCATATGTGAGCCCATCAGTACAGTGTTTGAAATATCATTATTTCATTTAGGGTATACGTAGGAAGTGCTTTACGAGCTATACTGATCATCTTTATTCTTATCAAGGGAACATATTGTAGTCAGGTGGGTGTGCTAGATGGGAAAGTGATTCACAGGCTCACATGCTCGCCTGAGAAAGGCAGGAGCCCAGACTTTCTCCAACTTCCCCTCCCCAACCCCTTCCAGAAGCCCTACAATATCTGGGTGTTGGAAAGCTGCTGTGCCCACTCTCCTGGACTCTGGCTAGGCTTCTACAGAAGAGAAAGCTCACATCAAGGGCTCTTCTCAGAAAGAGAACTGAGAAAGAAGCTTCCTCCCCTAACCCAAATGTCATGCTCAAGTAAAGTTCCAAGGTAGAGTAAACTGTCAAAGTACATCACACTATGTTCCTTAGTTATGTTCCACATAGAAAAAAAAAAGGTCCTCTAATGATTTTCCAAGATAGTAAGAGTGTCTTACACTTTATAGTCTTCTTCAGCCCTTAGTCTTTACTGGGAACACAGTAAGTACCCAATGACCCTTACTTGGTAATTTCCAAAATTCCTTTTTTGCCTTGCACTATCACAAATGTCTACAGCACAATTTATCTGCAGTGTTCAATTTTACTTGCAATCACCAAAAAAAAAGTGAAACAATTATCTGCAGTGAACTGGGAATTTTGGAACCCCAAGACAAACATAATGAACTAAAAGTCCTTAATGAAAATATGTGAACATATATTCAGTATGACACCCAACACCACACAAACTCTTCAGTCATAACTTATTCCTGAGTGTAGACTAAAATCTATCACCTCTAGGATATTGTACTTGAATACGTTTAGTGAATGTAGTGCTGTCCATATATCAGTTTCCACCCTACCAATGTACACACCTTTTCTGTGTGTGTGTGCGTGTGTGTACACACCTTTTAACTCATCAAAATCCTGGCACAAAATCCTACTTCTCAGCAAAAATTGAAGAGCAGTGAGCTGAAGACATGTCTCATGTTACCAAGAGTTCACTCATTTCATTAACTACCAGGAACTACTTACTACTACTACATGTGCAATATGTAATATTAAATGGCATTATCTAGACAGAGGTTTTACCTAAATATCCTCAGATGCCCTTGGGGTTAGAGTGGGGATAAGGAAGTGAAATGCTGTGCACAATTAAGGTTATGTACATTTTTCTAGAGAAGATATAAGTTTTCATTGGCTTCTAAAAGAGTACATGGCTCACCAAAGTTAAAAATCACAAACAGAAGTTTAAAAAATTTGAGAAAGCAAACTTTATTATTTGCTACATTTCTAAATTTGAGCAATTTCTAAATTTGGTCATCATGTGCACTGTCCAACTCTCCACCTCATATATTTACTTATTTCTCTGGTTCTAAAACTCCTTGGGAACTTCTATATTATTTTACACGGATATTTCAGAAAGCTCACCCAAGGGACGAATCAGTGAATTTTAATTTTATTCAATTCCTTTTTAGATAATATATGCTCAGGAGACAATACTTTTTAGAACTCAAGCTAACTGTTATAACTTAAAATAGAAGATGCCAGATTATAACACGCCTAGTTCTGAAAGTTTATAACTGGCATCATAGTCTCATCCACTTTGGAGACCCAATTCTTCAATAAGACTAAAGGAGTTTATAAAAAGTGGAGAATTTTTTAAAGTTCCATAGAGGATGTGATCTGACATTATATTTAAAAAACCACATGGGTCCACTAAGATAAGACAGCATGATTTGATCCTGCTGTCAGTTAATACCATCTCTAGACTTTCTCCAGTGGGCATCATCAGAGGTAGGGATTGACAACGTGGGTGTGAAGGTCAGGAGATCCCAAAAGGCTACTGATGTTGCTCTTGAAACAGCTGTCTACAGACAGAGGTGATAGTAGTTACCTTTCTTCGTTTGTGGTCTTCTTAAAAAAACTGAAAAAGGTAAGCTCCCATTTATGTGTTGCACAAAGGTATTTCCCAGCAAGGGCTATCCTTTCCTCCTTACCAACTTATCCTGTTTCCTCCTTAGAGAATCTAACCCATCATGCTCCTTTCTCAGAAAGATTCTTTCCATAATTCTGCTGAGAGACTGTGCTTCTCCTGACTCCCTTGGGCACAGCTGACTGGACCTAGCACAAACTCTGGATTCACGCTGGGCCAATGAGATTTTTGGTTCTCTTAATTTGAAATTGAAACCAAGCAACTCTAGGCAGTCCAGTTAAGCACTTGAACGGAGAACATGCTTTCCTTGAGTGGCCACTTTTTCATAAGCAGCATATAAAAACAGGCATCAAGAAAGAAAGTAGAGAGATAGGAGGCAAAAATAATGAGCAACTGACTTTGTCCTTTTATTCCTGATTATTTTCCAACTGTCTTTATTCCAACCCCCCAGGGACAGCTGACTGCCCTATCTACATTTAGGGCCTGAAAAGAACTCTTCTATGTTCCTAGTAAATCCCTTTCTTTTCCCCTTCAACATGTTTGAATGGGCCTCTGCTACCTGGAACTACATTTTCCCTTAAATTAAGTGGTGACTGAATCAATTATTTAAAAAAAAAAAATGAGCTGGATTCTCAAAGCAGACAAAGAAGAGGTTTCATAGGGGAAAGTTGCTGGGAGAAGAGGAAACCAGGAATGCTGGGACCCAAGAGGGCAAGATCTGACTTAGAGACACAAGATTGAGAACAATCCAAAGACAAATTCTGAATAGGTGTAACCATTCCCTGAGGTCAGACAGAAACCACCTGAAAAGGATGCCTAGAGCCCCAGTTGAGGGGAGTACTGGGTCAGGAAGCTGTCCAGGTACCTTTAAATTCCTGTAGAGAGAGGCAAGTTCAGGAAGAATTCTATCTAGATTAATGAGACCATCCTCACTGGATACAATAATCCGTAATAAAGAATTTCCCCATTCCGGAAGCCCTGCCCTTATGGATCCAGTGAATTTGTCAAAGTCATAACCACCTAAGCAGATCTGCCAGAACGTTAATGAGCATTCTGAGAGATGATCTCTCTCATTCTTCTGCCACCTGCAGTTTTAATTTTCCAGCCAGTCCCTGGAGTTGCTTCCTCCCATCCTTCTGGGTGGGTTTCCAAGACAGGAGTTTTCCTCCGGCATTCTCCTCTGCACATGTAATTGACAAGAATGCATTTGGTCTTTCCTGCTTCCCTCTCTCCTCTGTTGTTCTTGACAACATGCTCCCTTCCTTGTTCAGGCTTTCTGTTCTTCCTATATAACTCCTTGACAGCATTCTTAAGATATCATGAAGCAGTACATTCCTACTTCCACTCTATATTAGGGCTTCCATTTCCACACCAAATTCCCTGGTTTTCAAGCAAATCTGTTGTTTTTCTCATTAAGACAATAGAAAGAACACACTTCTGAAGCTAAAGCATACCCCAGAATCAAATTCCAGCTCTACCTAAGGGTGAGGCCTCTGGCAGGCCATTTAATCTCTCCGTCTTGTTTCTCATCTATAAAATGGGGGTGCCATGTTTTACAGGGCTGTTGAGCTCATGCACATGGAAAGCAACTACTAAATTCCTGATACATAGTAGGAGCTAAAAAATGCTTATTCTCTCTCCCTTTCCTTTCCAAGATCAGTATCAGACATAGTCAAAAAACACCATAAAAAGCCAGTAAAGGGGCACCTGGGTGGCTAAGTGTTAGGTTAAGCCTCTGCCTTCAGCTCAGGTCATGATCCCGGGGTCCTGGGATCGAGCCCCGCATTGGGCTCTCTGCTCAGTGGGAAGCCTGCTTCCTCCTCTCTCTCTCTCCGCCTGCCTCTCCGCTGACTTATGATCTCCCTCTCTCTGTCAAATAAATAAATAAAATTAAAAAAAAAAAAAGGCCAGTAAAGTTATAAAGAAATGATGGTTTAAAAAATAGGTTTCAGGGTGCCTGAGTGGCTCAGTCAGTTGAAGTGTCTGACTCTTGATTTCAGCTCAGGTCATGAACTCGCAGTTGTGAGATCGAGCCCTGTGTCGGGCTCTGTACTGGGTGTGGAGTCTGCTTAAGATTCTCTATCTCTGGGGCGCCTGGGTGGCTCAGTGGGTTAAAGCCTCTGCCTTCAGCTCAGGTCATGATCCCAGAGTCCTGGGATCGAGCCCCGCATCGGGCTCTCTGCTCAGCAGGGAGCCTGCTTCCCTTCCTCTCTCTGTCTGCCTCTCCGCCTACTTGTGATCTCTGTCTGTCAAATAAATAAACAAAATCTTTAAAAAAAAAAAAAGATTCTCTATCTCTCCTTCTGCCCCTCCCACCTTCTCTCTCTCTCTCTCTCTTTAAAAAAAAAAAGTTCATTTCCTTAAAGAGTTGTCTATTTCCTTAAAAGATTAATCTCTATTTACCAAATATCCACCTCCAAAAGAATCAAGGTATTTGAAGATTCATGGTTACTAGTCCAGGTCATTAGTTTTTAAAAAAAGAAAAAAAAAAGACATCATTTACAATTAATTCTTTCCCACACAATGTTGAATCAGGTTTTACCTTTTATATGAATATTTTTGCATAAATACATACATTTTGATCATCACTCCACAAGTGAAAGAATTGAGTGTAGGCAAGGTATTAAGAAAAATGAAGATACAGTAATCACCCAATTAACTCAGGGTTTCTCATCATTGTAGGTATTGACATTCTTGGCCAGATAATGTAGAGCTCAATTCTATGCACTTTGGGCTGTTTAGCAACATCCCTAGCCTCTACCCACTGGATGTCACCCCTTCCAGTAGTGACAACGAAAAATGTCTCCAGACATTGCCAAAATGTCCCTTGGGAGGCAAATTGCCCTCACGTGAGAACAGGTAAGTTAACTTAAGCAGTGTACATAGGCAAACCAGACAGTACAAGCCCAGCCATTGGTTTATAAGACAGGAAGTAGCTGTACTTTTTCTCTCCAGAATGTTCCCACTGAAAACAAAATCGCTGCACATCACTTCCAAGATATAAACAAATGCTGGCTTCACAGAGAAACAGAAGAAATTGCACGTGCCAGATTTCTGTTTGTCGAGCTGCCCTAGCTCTTGGCTACATGCCCACACTCTGCCTAAAACCTACTTCCCAAACTTTTGAAAATGCTTTCCACAGCTTTCAGAATCTGACCTTTAGAGCAGCTGTGTGAGTGCGTGTGTGTGTGTGTGCGCGCACGTGCATGTATGAAATAGATTTACAATTTTCTATATTCCTGCAAAGCCAAAACCACTTATTGAGTCCAAATGCCAACTGGGGGTGGTGGGAATTTGCACACAGATGTCAGTGGACTCCTAAACAGCAACACAAGAGCTCCACCTGCAACTAATTATAGAAACTGAAATTGCACTCTGGCCAGAGGAGGCTAGGTTCAGAACCTACCCCATCTGCTTTGGCCAATAAAATCACTCTGTTACTTTTCTCCTGTCAACATAGACTTGCTTCTTAAAATCCTCTGAGGATGTTGTCTGTAGGGAATTTTATTAGGCAGGGAATTTTTTGAGGGTGACCGCTCCCTCTGCCTTCTCCCCCTAGAGCTTGGTTTCAAAAAGTGCCTTGGCACAAGTGAGACTAAAATAATCTATCCATTGAAATATTCCAAAATGTTTTCTTTAGTTCCTGGTGTGCCGTTTCTACCCCTTCGCCAAAATAAAATGATCCAGAGAGAAAATGGAAGATGGAAGTTATTTAGTTCTCCCAAGGTCCAGCATACAGGAATGTTTATATTCCTCCCCCCATTAGCCACATCTTTCATAAAATAAAACCTGGGAATAAAAATCTGTAAGGCTACTAATGCAGTGCACATGGCTGATCCTAGGGCTGACTGCAAGAGATTATGGAGGCAAAACAGCTGACATCTGTGACAAAGATGTGTGTAGCTCACTTCAAATCATTCTCCTACATTCTAGCAAACAAAGAAATCAACTGTTGGCTCTGTGCCATCTCATCTATCTTCAGAACCAAAGGAAGTTTTCACCTACCCAGGAAAGCCATTTAAAATTGTGGTTTCAGTCTAAGTAGGTCATTGCCTAAGTATGGACCAAAGTTTTTCCACCTTTCGGGAAAGATAGACAAAAGCTACAGTTCTCTGAAGAGCTGAAGACTATTTCAAGATGAGGAAGGTGAACTTTTGTTGTTGTTGTCCTTGTAAAATTCAGGACATGTCCTTCCAAAATTCAAGTTATGCTGTGGTGCTAAACTGGTTTAGATTATGCAGTTCTAAATCTGTGTGCCTATGCAACATTGGGGAAGGCATACATAAACACTCATACTTTAAATCAGAGTGAAAATGAAAAAAAAGTTATATACCTATACGACATTGACTTCTTAATTTCTCAGGTCTCTTTTTCTTAAAGATTTACCTATTTACTTGAGAGAGAGAGAGAGAACACACAGTGTGGGAGGGGCAGAGGAAGGAGGGAGAGAATCTCAAGTAGACTCCCCACTGAGTAAGAAAACCGACACAGGGCTTGGTCCCATGACCCTGAGATCATGACTTGAGCAGAAATCAAGAGGCAGACTTAACCGACTGAGTCACTCAGGCACCCCTCAGTCTCTTAATATAACTTATGAACCCTTAAGATATTTGAAGAAAGAAGATAACTAAGGACAACTCAAGTCAGTGCAATAAACGTCTGTTTTTTCCCTACAGCATCCCTTTGTCCTTCATCTCAGTTCCTGTAAAGAACCTCCCCTCTCCCAATGCCTGAAATCTAAAGGGCTCACCAGTCACAGTAACCCCTTCTCACATACCTATCCCTTGCCCCAGCTGTACACACTCACCAAGTCCTGGAGGCAGGATATGACTAAGGTGAGACCAAAGTCCTGCAAATTTTCCAAATGGGAAGTAAAGACATAGGGATCCCTAACCCTTCACTTATGACCCTGGGGTACAGGCAGCCAAGACCACCCACCACATGAAAGACAAAAATGAGGCTTACACGTAGATGGAGGCAGATATCAAGAACCAGATATGAACAATAGTGAGAGACAAAATCCTGCTACAGTTTGAGGCACTGGATCTACTCAACCCCAAGTTCCACATCCAAGCCTTCCTGCAATTTCATTACAGGAACTAATAAGTCTCCATTTTTCATCTATATAGGTTTTTTTTTTAAGATTTTGTTTATTTATTTGACAGAGAGAGAGATCGCAAGTAGGCAGAGAGGCAGGCAGACAGAGAGGGGGAAGCAGGCTTCCTGCTGAGCAGAGAGCCCGATGTGGGACTCGATCTCAGGACCCCAGCATCATGACCTGAACCAAAGGCAGAGGCTTAACCCACTGAGCCATCCAGGCACCCCACATGTATATAGGCTTAAAAACTTTTCTGTCACTACTTTGGAGTGTTGTCCAATACTATTAGTAAGTAGGTTTTTTCATTCTAATGTATAAGGTCCTTTAAGATCCCATTTCACTCCACTGAAATGCACCTATTTTTCTGGTTATCATGACTTATAATTATTATGAAAAATATTATCAATTAATAATTTTTTATTTTATCAGTTAGGAAGGTATTGAGCTGCCCAACCAACAGTGATTTAAACCACTAGTGGTTATTTTCTCATATGACTAGAGGGCTAGAGGCCAGCCCCTGTGGGTGCTGCTGCAAGTGCTCAGTGAAGGTAGGACATAGTCTCTGTGCTTGGCATGGCCTTTCTTTCATGGTTACTACACAGCTGTCACAGCCCCAGGCAACAAATCAACACTTAAGAAGAAGGGGGAAGGAACATTGCTGGTGACATTTACAAAAAAAGCTTTCCCAGAATCTCCCACTTGGGTTTCACTGGCCAGTTACATGAGGCAGAAAGGGAGAAGCCTGATGCTGAGCCATTAAATAGGCATCACGAGGGCACTCTGGAAGGCCCAGCCACTGAAGGACTGTGGAACTGGTTACAATGAAAGTGCCATCTGCCTTCACAGGTTTCAAACTTTAATATCTTGCTTCTAGAGCTACTCCTGAAGCAGTCTTTCCAAAGTATGGCCTTTATTTGCTTAAAACATATTTATAGTTTATGACAAATAAGATGATTAAAAATATATACTAAACTGTGTGTGTGTGTGTGTGTGTGTATAAAATAACATCCATATGTTAACCTATATAACTATATATATATGAGACTTGGAAGGGAGTACATTCCCCTGACCCCCATCACTTTGGGCTTGGCCATGTAACATGCTTTGGGCAATATGTGAGTTGACCTGATATAAGCAGAGGCTTTAAAAGTGTCTGTGTGGTTTGGTTGGACTCTTGGCATCTATGATCCATCATAAGAGGAATTACTGAGTAGATTCTGTCCCAAGGAGAATGTGGACACATGTAGAACATATTTGAAGCCAACTTTCAACCTCCAGCCTGGTGTCAAAAGTCCAGCCCTGCCCAACTAAGTTGCACCCAACCTGCAGATACATGAGGGAGAGGTAAATGCTTATCTTTTCAAGCCAATTAGGTTTTGGAACGGCTTGTTACACAGCATTACTACAGCAACAGCTGCTCAATATGTAGATGCTCGGTTTAAGATAAAGTTTCATGGTCTTTGCTGTGGTTAAGCAAACTTAATAGATTTTTTTTTTCCTTTTTTAAAAAAATTTATTTTGGAGGGGTGGGGCAGAGAAAGAATCTCAAGCAGACTCTCCACTGAGCATGCAGCCTGACGCGTGGTTCAATCTCACGACCCTAAGATTAGGATGTGAGCCAAAATCAAGAGTCAGATGCTCAACTGCTCAACCAACTGAGCCACCCAAGTGTCCCCTTAATAATCATTTTTTTAGGGGCGCCTGGGTGGCTCAGTGGGTTAAGCCTCTGCCTTCAGCTCAGGTCCTATCTCAGGGTTCTGGGATCGAGCCCCACATCAGGCTCTCTGCTCAGCCGGGAGCCTGCTTCCTCCTCTCTCTCTCTGCCTGCCTCTCTGCCTACTTGTGATCTCTCTCTCTCTCTCTCTCTCTGTGTCAAATAAATAAATAAAATCTTTTTTAAAAAATAATAATCATTTTTTTAACTGCAAGAGTTAGAGCATTTCATTTTACATGCTGATATATTGTATGTGTTTGTTAGGGCTGCCATAACAAAGAATCACGAACCAGGTGGCTTAAATAACAGAAATTTATTGCCTCATAGTTCTAGAGGCTAGAAGATCCAGATCAAGGTATCACTGGAGTTGCTTCCTTCTGAGGACTGTGAGGGAAGAATCCAGGCCTCTTTCCTTGGATGGTAGATAGCCATCTTCTCCCTGTCTCTTCACATGGTCTTCCCTCTGTTCATGTTTATGTCTGTGTCCAAATTTTCCCTTTTGGTAAGGACATCAGACATATTGGGTTAGTGCCCACCCAAATGACCTCATTTTAACTTGATTACCTCTCAAAAGGCCTTATCTCCAAATAAAATCACATTCTGAGTTACAGGGGATTAAGATTCTAACATATCATTTAGGGGGGAATATAATTCAACCCATAATATTATGCAATATGGATTTCCAGGATAGGAGTATCTAGTATGTCATGTCTCAAGTTTATTTGACTGGGAAATCCCCTCTAGAAAGTATTGTTTCCCTGGAAAAACTTTGGAAAAGTGGCTTTGATGGATCCATGGATCTCAGATTCAGAGTAGCAGGAGGAATGGAGTCTGAAAGAAGGCACAGGGATAAAACAGGTCTATCTGAACAGTGAATATATTTAAGTCCCATCAACAGACTGGATGGACCTGGACACTGCAAGGCCGAGTCCTTGATTTCACAAACACCCAGTACTCAAGGGGACTGCAGCTGCATTTAACTGTTAGTGGATGCCCCCTTCACAGTGCAGCTACCTCGCCATCTTCCCAACAGGAAACAGAATGAATTCTACCACCTTCTTCCAACTGGCACAGCTCTTCATATCTGGACACTCCCAGTGACAGCAGTATTTTAGAACAGAGTTTAATGACCCCTGTTGAAATGGCCCTAGAGTTAATCAAATAAAACAAAAAACAATGATAAAAGAAACATGGAAACGTGACCTATCTCGACCTGTTCAAGTTATAGGCTCAGAATGAGAACCAAAAAAATCATACGCTGAAACTAGCTAAAAAAACTCCTCAAAACCCCAATATTACTATTGATTTAGAGTAGATTATTTCCTATTGTGTTAAGCCAGAAATAGAAATGATCACATAACCATTGCTTCAAAGCCATAAAACTCCCCAGGCAGGTTTACTTACACTTCTTAGGTTACGTTTCCCAGTGACCTTGTCCCACTTCTTCGTGCACAAGACGGGTAAATATTAGATCGAGTACAATCTCCCAGCGTGTGATCTATTTATATTCAAGCAGATCCTTGGCTAGCCATGCACAAGTTAGGAAAATGTCTCAAAACTGCTTAATACACATCTAATTTAGAAAAAGTAATCTATTAGAAATATAAAGTTAATAACTACCAAAAAAAATCCAGGAATATGAAAAGTCAATAACTTATACACATCAAACTGCAAGACGGAAGTCCTTATGAACTTTCTGAAAATTTCTTCTCTATCATGTTTTCCCTCTCTGATCTCTATCATGCAGGTAAATAGAATGAAGGGGTAAAGAAAAGACAATTGTATAAACTTTAGGAGAAAATTAGGTCACTTAACTTTCCAGGAGTTGCATTCTCCTGCCCTCAACATCCACCCCAACTCCACAGGCCATTACAAATAATAAGAGGGCTGCCTCAAGTGGCAGCCAAACATCCACTCCAAATCTTTTCTTCTCACCTCTCCCCAAATCAGTCTACAGGGGTGACATTGAGAGCAGAGGCTATGGGTTCACACCATTTCAAAGAATTAGCCGTCATAATACTCCACCACCCTCTTCCTCCATTCAAGAAAGTACATCATGGGGACGCCTGGGTGGCTCAGTTGGTTAAGCAGCTGCCTTCGGCTCGGGTCATGATCCCAGGGTCTTGGGATCGAGTCCCACATCGGGCTCCTTGCTCAGCGGGGAGCCTGCTTCTCCCTCTGCCTCTGCCTGCCTCTCTGTGTGCCTGTGCTCACTCTCTCTGACAAATGAATAAATAAAAATCTTAAAAAAAAAAAAAGAAACATATAAAAAAAAAAAAAGAAAGTACATCATGAAGCAAAAAGCACAAGTGATAACATAAGGGTAACTGCATCCATGCACTCCAGTGATTCCAAATGCCAATACTACAACTCTTAGTGGTCCCAAATTTATATCTATTCATGCAGATCTATGTGGCTGAGAAGTAGCACGTTGGAGAGAGTCTAGGAGAGAGAAGTAAGGAGTCTGGATAGGCGTCTGGGGTGGAATATCCATCCAGGAACCTGAGTATCTACCCTTTGCCTGTATGATATTTGGTCACAGCTCCCTACCCAATTGCCCCCAAGGTTGCCAATGTCCTGCCCTTCCTATAACACAGGAAGGGTTCAACATCCTCTCTTGGATCTGGAGTTGGGTTCACCTCCCCTGGACAGAATCACTAGAACTTCAAAACATAGTGCAAAAGAACTGATGAGTGGTTTCTCTCTTCAACACTGCACATAAGAGTGAAAGGTCTGTATTAGTGACCATTAAGTACACAGAAGCATGAATCTCATACACAAGAGCACTTGAGCTTCCTGACCTCTACCCTGTGATGGACCAGCTTCCCATTTGTATTCACGTAGTATAGTTCAAATTGTTTTAGATCACCTGAATTTATGCTAGCAAACTTCTAATTATCCAAATAGACACTGGTTGAACTACATTTGTAAATGCAGTCTTTGGTTGTTGTGCATAAGAAACCACAGTCAAATGTTCCCCATCTGCTTTACATTTTTTTCCTTCATATAGAAAAACTTTCCATGATTTTTTCCTCTAAAGGGAAATTACAGTCAGTAATGGTAAATGGTCAAAATTCTAAACAGCACAAAAAAACACTTCTGGGAAAATGAAATAAATTCCTAATTAAGAATAAAAATCCCCCCCCCCAAAAAAAAGAATAAAATTCCCCAGGGATGCCTGGGTGGCTCAGTTGGTTAAGCTGCTGTGTTCGACTCAGGTCATGGTCCCAGGGATCCCAGGGACTCCCATCAAGGAGTCCCGCATTGAGCTCCTTGCTCAGCAGGGACCCTGCTTCTCTCTCTGCCTCTGCCTGCTGCTCTGTCTGTTTGTGTTTTCCACCCCCGCTCTGACAAATAAATAAATAAATAAAATCTTTAAAAAAAAAAAAAAAGAATAAAAATCCCAGGGCGCCTGGGTGGCTCAGTGGGTTAAGCCTCTGCCTTCGGCTCAGGTCAGGATCTCAGGGTCCTGGGATCCAGCCCCGTATCGGGCTCTCTGCTCGGCAGGGAGCCTGCATCCCCCCCTCTCTCTGCCTGCCTCTCTGCATACTTGTGACCGGTGTCTGCCAAATAAATAAATAAAATCTTAAAAAAAAAAAAAAAGAATAAAAATCCCAGTTAAACTAAATCACATTCTTAGTCACTCTATCCGAACAAGTCATTTTTTTTCATCTGACATATATGATCTTCCCATTAAACTAAGTTATAGTGCTCGCTTTGGCAGCACATATAATAAACTAAGATTACAGTCAGAGTTCAGTGTTCCTGTAAGGAGTTAGTGAACTTAAGTTAAGTCCTAGACATTTCCATGAACTAGACGAAAGCCTTGAAGACCAGCTCTCATTAACTAGCTGTGTGAACTTAGGCAAGCTGCTTATTCTCTCTACATTTATTTTTCATCTGTAGAACAAGAAAAAGTCTAGCACCTACTCAAGGTGACTAATGCAAACAGTAAATAACCTAATGTACACAAAGCTCCAAGAACAATGCTTGGCACATAGTAAGCCCCCAACAGAGGTCTACTGGTAGCAGTAGTAGTAATAATAGAAACAGCAGCAACAGCAGGAGTCTAGATTGTTCCCCAAGCTTTATTTCATCTAGCTCCACTTTTGGACGAACACCAAAACCCCACTGGTAGAAATTTCTAGATGTCCTTCGTATCTTACTCTCCTCCCTGGAAAGAAGAGAGGACTATACTATAACTCCCAATCCCTTGCAACTGGGTCACTTCCAGCCCAAGGAACTGAGGAGCCAATGTGCCATCTCCACACACCCTCTTCCTCTGGTATGACAACTCCTGAAGCCATGTGCCAAGATGCAGAAAGCTTGAATCCTGAGTCACTGCCTGGAGGAGGGCTGCCCTGGAGTCACCTGACCTACTTCATATTTCCAGTGAATAAGAAGAAATCTTGATGTGTTAAGCCACTGAGATTTGATTGCTGCAGAAGGATCTACCCTATCCTGACCAATAGGTACTCATATACTCCTAAAACAGATCCTGACATAATTCCTACAGGAGAAGGAGAAGTGCTTCAATTTTAAAAAAATAATTTGCTTTTTGTCAATCTTTATATTCTTTACTTTGTAATACTACCTCATACTGCAAGTAAATTGACTTTTCAAACTCTCCATGCTGCTTCCTCCTTTTGCATTTTTAGCCTAAAAAAGAAAATGATTACATTTTAATTATATTTAATAGAAAGATTAACACTGGAGCTTTTACTGGATCATATGTCACATGATCATAGGGCACCCATAGTACCTAAGGTAGCCTATGATCATAGGGGTACTAGGAAGGGATACTAGGAACCCCCTCAAGTATTCACTTGGGACAGTTAAGTAGGATTATGGATATTTAAACTAAACTAACTCTTACAAAATAGACAAGGGGTTTAAAATGCTTTTACAACAGCATGAAGGTTTTGTGTGCCATTAAAATGTACTTCAATATGTCATTTATTTTGTTTTGTCAACAACTTCCATACATATTTAATTCTGTGTGAATGTCGGAAAAGACACATAATATATTGGCAAAATAGCACATCATGTAATTTATAAGTAAACATACATGTGTAAGTGAGAGTCTGTGCTCAAGAAAAAATTTAAGGATAGCAACATAAGATAAAAGTAATTTTTGAGCTGACAGTTTAAAGAATGGCTTTCAAACTTCTTTATCATTACTTGCATGATTCCTAAATAGCTGTAACCATTTTTCCAAAACAGCTAAATAAGAAAACCAGTACAGAATTAGGGAAATACACATAGCAGTGACAGGTTCATAAGGACATCACGAACCAGCAAAGTCAGGGTGAAAAAGCAGAAATGATAGTAAAGAGCATTAATTTGATTTAGGACTGAAGAACAAAACTTTCTGTTCCAACTAAAAATCACACTTTCACATCTGAAAACCAGCAAAGACTCTGTCAGATAGTCAAAAGGATAAGGTGATTGCTTTCTACACATAGAAGAGAATGAAGAACAGATTCTCACAAAGATCAGTAATGCTTCTAAAGATACTTGGACTCCAAGGGGTGGTATCCAGGGCAACAGAAAGGAGGGCCAGCAGATAACCCCAAGAAAGGCAGAGAGCTTCATGAGGCCAACATCAAGACCAATTATCAAAAAATCACAAGGTCAGCCAAGTTAGAATTATCTCAAATTTCTACAGAAAGTTAAATGATACCTGGAAATTTTTCCACCAAATGCCACAGCACTCTACTCCCCAACTCCTAGCACTTATCTCACTACTCATAAGAGGTGAAGCTGGGATTTAAACCCAGGAATGTCAGACTCCAAAGCCCTTATGAAAACAGGAGCAGATAAATGAGCCCCATAGAATAGGTAGGATTTGGAAATGGAGACTAGTCAACTACAAAAGGGAAAAGGAAGGGAGAGGAGGTGCTGAGAAGGCTACCAGAGAAAGGGAACAGAAAAAGCAAAGAACTGAAGGGGTAAAACCCTGAGTAAGTGCAGGAATCACCAAGTGGGAGTGCAGGCAACACAGGAGATGCATAGGGAGGAGGTATGAGATAAGGCTGGAAAGCCTGGCTCAGGCCTTCCAAATGAAGGTGCTGTTGGCTCAGCCAAAATGGCAGAATTCACTCTGAAGCCAATAAGTAATTATTGAGGGCTGTAAAGCAGAGCAATTTTATAACTGCAAGTAGACACGGGGAAAACTAATCTTGCTATAACATAGAAGATAGATCAAAGAGTAAGAAGGTGTCTTGCACATAGTACATGCTTATTTAATATGAATGGATAAAGGAAAGGCCAGGTTACAAATTTTTGTGTTTCTCCAACCTGGTATCAAACCCATTCCACCCAGTGTTACTTAATATTATTTGGTTTGCTGTTTAGAGAATAAACTCCACTCATTCTAGAAAGAAATAAAGTTGCTCTCACTTCAAAAATAAATCAATTCACCAGTCAAATGTGGTTCTTTAAATGTTGCTGTTAAAGTGTCTACTCTTGTAAAAATTAACATTTTCCTCTTCGATGCAGAGGGAAGTACATCTGAGTTGCTGTTGTTACTGCTGAAAAAGAAAAAAAAAATAACCAAGTATAAAAGTTAGGCAATAAAGAATGATTCCCCCTCTTCTGCAACAGTGTGAAAAAGTTAATGGAAAATAAGATCAGAAGTTATAATGTCATATTGCTTATATGACCTTTTGTATTTTGTAGTCTCTAAGTCAAACACATCCTAAACCATAGCTTTCTTGATGATGCTGAACTTTCTTCCGCATAGGTCGTGGTGCCATCTGCAAAGCATCAACTACTCAGTGAAAAGCCAAGGCTGAAAAACACAGAGATGAGTCATAACCTACCTGATTTTCTTCATGGGACACCCTCATCTGTTCCTTGAGAACGGACATTCGGGCTGCCTCTTCTTTCCTCAAGACTCTCTCCTTTTTGAGCTCAGGACTCCAGAAGGTCTTGATACTGTTCATGGAAGATCCTAACTTGCTGTCTTTGATGTCTAGTTCTTTCCGGAGGAGGTCATTCTCTCTCTGAAGTTCCTTGAGCTGAGCTTGAAGGTCTAACATTGTGCTATCCCTTACCTGCCTCAACATGGAAGGGACCTGATGGTGGTGATGATGGGATGAGCTAGTCAGACCACCATGTTGATCCGTGTATGAAAGAACATCTGTGTGGGAAAGTCCAGCAGAAGCAATATTGGGACTACTCCCCATGGCTGTGACTCGGCCTCCATATACAGCTCGATTTGTGGCCCTTCCCAGAGTCATGGTGCCCTTTGGGTAAGTTGTCGAAGCCACCCCTTCATGATCACTCAGGTACATAGGTCCAGACGTAGCATAGGCTGCATTAAGGGACTGGATGTTCTCCATGGACAGTGTCTTGCCTGTTCCTCCACCTCCCCCACTGCTTGTTCTTCTGTGGCCCAAACGAGGAGATCTTGGCAAACGAGGAGATCTGGAAGGACTGCCTTCCAGATTGGTGATTGTTCTTGCACTTCCATACATTTTTCTTCTATTATGAGGTGCTACTGAAGAGAAGGAATGTTATACTAAGTTGGGGGTTAAGCCAGTATTTCCACTATTGGCCAGAATTTTCAACGCATTCTTTTCACAGTCTGTTCCAGAAAATGACTCCAGAGGATCTGATTTTCTGTTGCAGAAAAAAAAATAATCAAAAACAAACTTCTTTAGAACTCTGACTATATTATATTTTTTTAAATATATTGATAGGTCAATTGTGATAATGACAGATACAAGAACAATAGATAGTCACACCCATATTCATTTTTTAAGTATCCCCAAACTTTACTTACTACATGTAAACATTTTGTCTATTTCCCCCACCCAAATCCCAAGCAAGCTCAAAAGTTCTCAGAGCAAAGAAGCAGCTCGTTTTTCCTGAGGAAAATGATGCTCTGCATTTTGGTTTGTGCTAAGTGACAGCTGGGACTTCCAGAAAATTCACCATAGAATTCCTCATCATAGAGAAATTTGCTATAAAATACTCCATCCTAGGGGCATGACCCCCATACACAAGTGGCTTGACAGTGACTCTGAGAAACTTTTTCTGCCTAGGATGTCACATAGTAGTCAAGCATGTTGTTACTTCCCACCCCTGTACACATTCCAGACATCACTAATCCACCACAGTCCTCATTTCCGCTAAGGCAGGAACTCTTCTCAACATAACACTCTAGAGGGTTTACCACCAATCAACTCGCACTGGCTCAGGAGTTGGAACCTATTGGCCATTTTGGAGCTAGAAGAAAAAAAGGAGGCTCGACCATCAAGACTCCTGTACATCTAGCCAGATCCTAAATGCTATTACCAGAGAAAATGGTAGTCCTGTCTTTTTCTCCCTTCACACACTTCTTTCAGGCTGGTGTTTTGGGACTTCTTTTCCATTCTGGTTGACCTAAATAATTACTCCACACTAATTCACACCTGAAGAGAAATGGCACAAGGGAATAGTAGACCATGTTAGAGCTCCTGGGCCCATACCCCCTGGAGAAGAGTAGTAGAAGCTCCCTGTCATAGTCACTCAAGAACTTTGTTGCAGAATTTTATGGGCTACAGCGTTATGATTATCCCTTCAATGTTGGGCCCAAATGGCCTTATTGTGCTGCATAATGGCCTCCCGCTCTTCCTTTGAGGATATGTTTAGTATACTTTATTTTTCTTCACGTTTTAGACACTGAGACCACAGATTTTGGAGAAGGGCAAACCAGGGTTCAAATTTCTATTCTAACACTGACTACCTGAGTGATCTTAGGTTAGAGATAGGCATGTGGTCCACATTGGCCCAAAAAGAGTTACACCATACTTTAGTTGGAACAATTGGGAAAGGCAAGCTCTTTTGCAGCTAGAATTACTTGCTTTTGAGATGGAGCTTCAGAGGACCTCCACATGGAAACGGCTGCCTTGGGAGTGAAGCTAATGCAAAGGAAAGCAGAGCCAAACTTTTTTTTTCCCCCAAGATTTTATTTATCTATTTGACACAGAGAGAGAGAGAGCACAAGCAAGGGGAGTGGCAGGCAGAGGGAGAAGGAGAAGCAGACTCCCCACTGAGCAAGGAGATCCATGTGGGGCTCCATCCCAGGACCTGGGGTAATGACCAGAGCTGAAGGCAGTTGCTTAACCAACTGAGCCTCCCAGGTACCCCAGAGCCAAACTTTAGATAGTATGAAATCAAACCAAGTGACATCAGTTGATACCCTGGATCCAGCACTCACTGAAGGTACATCTACTCCAGACCATTTTAGCTACACATGCCAGGCAGACTGACTGAATTATTGACCCCAATTCTTCACTCCTTCTTGCATCTATGTCCTTGGCAGTGCCCTCCCAATCTGACTCTGAGTTCACTCATATGATTTGTTCTGGCCCTTAAGGTGGTAGCATATGTGAAGGAAGCAGAGGCCTAAAGCAGCTCTTGCGTATCTACTCTCTTGCTCATTTTCCTCTACAACAGTAATTAGAATATGCCCAGTCTTGCTTGCTGGAAGATGAGAAATATGAAATAGAGTCAAGGTGTCCTGGCCAACAGCCAACCAACCCCAAGACATTTAAGCAAGCCCACTCAAGATGAGCAGAGCTGCCTAGCCAACCCGCAGCTGACCACAGAGGCATGAGCAAGTCCAGCCGATATCCAATGAGCCCCATACACTAATGGACAAAACAAATACTTCTTATTATGTCAATGATATTTTGCAGCTGGATGTTCTGCAGCATTACTGCAGCAACAGACAAGGGATACCTTCGCTCATAAGTTTCTTTTTTCATTACATTCAATTCTAGTTGGGGTATCTATGTTTTATATCCTAAAAAGTCCTCATATACAGTATGAAGAAATATTTTCCATAAAGTCTCCTCCTTTCCCTAAAAAGTCCAAAGAGTTACACTCATTTCTAACTAAGGAACTTAGTTTCAAATGTTTACATTACTTAGAGCTATATTTTATTTTACTTGAAAATACACAAAAATCATTTTGTATCTAAGATTTTTACATGATAATCTGTTCTGTAGAAAAGGCAAATCAACAGTTCCAACAATAGGATTCAGTTACATAAATGATGAAAGAGACAGACTGACAGTGGATAGAATAATGTAACCATAACATGAATAGTTAATGAGATGGAAAGATATTCGTGACACACTAGTCGGGAACGACTACAAAACATTTTTTGACTTACATAAAACACACATACACACACACTGCTTAAAGAGAAGACTGGGACAACACACATAAAATGTTATCAGTGGTGGATTTCCAAATGGTTTTCATTTTCTTTTGTTTATTTGTATGTGTGAAAATTTCTATAATAAAGATCTTTTAGATTGTCTTTTTAATCTCTATTTCATTTGTTTGGCCTTGTGACTACTTAGACCAGCATCTCCTGCAGAAGTGACACTGTTCCAGCTCTGAGCCTGGCTCTAAAGAGGCCTAGCAGCCTTAAAAAACAACAGAGATTTAAGGTCCAAGCTATCTTACTGGAAAGAGAAGTCACACAAAAAGATCCCAGAAGAGAACCCTCCTACACTATTGGTGGGAATGCAAGCTGGTGCAGCCACTCTGGAAAGCAGCATAAAGGTTCCTCAAAAAGTTGAAAATAGAACTACCCTATGACCCAGTGATTGCACTTCTGGGTACTTACCCTAAAGATATAAAAGTAGTGATCCGAAGGGGCATGTGCACCCAAATGTTTATAGCAGCAATGTCCACAACAGCCAAACTATGGAAAGAGCCTAGATGTCCATCAACAGATGAATGGATAAAGAAGATATGGTATGTGTGTATGTATATACGTGTACACACACACACACACACACACACACACACACACACACAGAGGAATACTATGCAGCCATCAAAAAGAAATCTTGCCATTAGCAACAATGTGGATGGAACTAGAGGATATTATGCTAAGCGAAATAAGTCAATCAGAGAAACAATTATCATATGATCTGTCTGATATAAGGAATTTTGAGAGGCAAGGCTGGGGGTCATGAGGGGAAGGGAGGTAAAAAATGAAACAAGATGGGACCGGGGAAGGAGACAAAGCATAAGATACTCTTAATCTCAGGAAACAAACTGAGGGTTGCTAGAGGGCAGGGGGGTGGGAGGGGTAGGGTGGCTGGGTGATGGGACACTGGGGAGGGCATGTGCTATGGTGAGTGCTGTGAATTGTGTAAGACTGATGATTCATAGACCTGTACCCCTGAAACAAATACATTATATGTTGTTTTTTTTTTTTTTTTTTAATCCCATGAAGAGAACTACAAGGAGGAAAACCAAAGCATCCCAGCTAAAAGCCAGCACCAAGACACCAGACTGGTGAGACAGGCCTCTTAGACGGTCCAACCCAGCTGCCATCTAAAATTAGGTATATGAGTGACAGCCAACACTGTGTAATAGAAGGACCACCCAATTAACCCGAAGAGTGATAGGAAATACAGGAGATCAAAATAATGACTGGTTGGAGTTCTGATCCTATTAGAATAAGAAATAAATATAATTCTGTATTTATTTTGCCAACACTTAACAGAGAAATCAGAATGTCAAAAGGAATACAGGTCCATCATCATCAGTCTGTGTGTCTAAGAAATGAAGAAACAGGTGGAAGTTGGTTACTCCCAGAGCACACCAGTCAAGAGTTATGTACAATTCCACAGAACTTATTAAATCAAAGAGGAATTTCAGGGGCCATCAAATGGTAACAGAATAATTTCTTTACCAGTACACATCTTCTTAACAATAAATCATTATTAGCAACCTAGGCCTGAAACTTTATTTGGAAATTACTCTCTTTCGCCACATTTGCGAAAAGTGCGATGGTTTCCTGGAACAACGTTGCCCTTATAGCTAGCTGCAGCACACACGGTGATATTCTTCTCACAGATGAGGCAGGCCCAGTTGACAAGGTAAGCCAAGGCGAGTTCCCATGGCTGTCATGTCCTCCTAAGCCTCATGATTCTTACTTGTTCTACTGAGTCACTCACAAACCCCCACCCCCAGCTGTGTTTAAGTCTCCTGATATATTTTTAGGTACTTTGTTTTGACACTCGGGCTTTTTTGGGTTGTAGTCTCCTAATTCTCGTCTATCCTAATTCTCGTCTAATTTTTTTTTTTTTTAGTTCTGTAAAATGAATCTCTGAGAGACAGCAAAGAGATCAACTTTATTCAGCAATCAATAATGCAATAATGCCTTCTATTTCCAATGACTGACTTCACGGTAACCATTTCTAAGCTTTTCCCCCTACCTATGAATGTATCACAGAAAGTAAGGTCAAAGTTAAGATCTTACTGTTTCAACTATTCTGAAGCCAAGACAGGCTCAGGCATTGAGCTTTCTTGTAAACTCTTAAAAACACCTGCTTTCTTATATAGTTGTATATAAGGATAAATTATTAATTAGATTAAACCGAGCACAGAAATAGACAAATGCTGCTGAATACAACACCAAAGAAATTAATTGCATGACACCTTTCACTTCAAAAGGACCTCATGAAAAAAATTCAAAGTTTGAGGGTAAGTTCCATTTAAGGCTCAAAAACAAAATCAAGTCAAAGATGCCATTGTAAACCTATATGAATACTTTCTCTAATTGCATATGGATTCATAAATAAAATATACACTCATCCACTCATTCTTTAAAAGGTTTATGGACTCTTGATCTCTAAGCTCAGGGGGAAACAAGGTGGAGAGAGGCTTGATTTCTGTCTACCTCAAGTGTCTCAGACTATCATGGTCTGGAATGGTCTATTTTAAGACGAAAGCACTTCCTGCTATCTGCTCTAAATTAGGTTAAGTTTATTTCCACAGATCTCAGCCTCAGCCCATCACCTGAGCCCTGCTGACAGACCGTGTGAGCTGAGATCATCAGTATCTCCCAAGATTTAGCCCAAATTAACATATCCTTTTTTTTCTTCTCAGCATCCCTAAATTTTAAAATATTTTGTGTCACAGAGTACAGTTACTTCTGAAATTCTTCTAGAGGAAGACAGAGTATAGGAAAAAATCTCAAGCAAGAAGCAGCTGCCCAGGAGCCAGATGCTGCCTGCAGATGTGTTATATATGGCTAGACCCATGTTCTTTAGGATTTTGATCTAGTTGCCAACAGGGAGAGATACGGACATTTCACATTAAAATACAGATTGCAGCATCTCCTGAAAAGCCCGAAAATCTGACACCGTGAAACCCATTTCACCACATGACAACAACCAGTTAGAGCCAGCCAGCAGCTACCCCTTCAAGAGAGACCGTGCCATCTCCGGTTTGCCGCAGTCCCCTCCACTCCTAATAGCCTTATATTAAGTCTGATTCCCTCTTTTCATGCTTGTCCCTCTAGGCATTTACATTTTACCAATCTTACCCATATAAGATATCTTTTTTTTTAAGAGTTTTTTAATTTATTTTAGAGAGAGTGAATGAGGAGGAGGGGATGGAGCAGAAGGGAGGGAGGGAGGGGGGAATATCAAGCAGACTCTGCACTGAGTGGGAATCCTGACATGCGGCCCAAACTCAGAGCCCTGAGATCATGACCTGGACCGAAACCAAGAATCAGACACTTAACCGACGGAGCCCCTAAAATATTTTAGAAAATAATTCATTCTCCTTCACCACCCAGTTCGAGTCTGTTACCAAATCCTATCAATTCTGCCTCCAACATCTGTCTTGATCGGTTCTCTCGTTTCCACTTCTACTGTCTTCACTCTGTTGCATCAATGTGACTGGCTTCAGCTCTCCTATACCCTCCCCCAAGCATCTTTCCTTTTCTATTCCTCCTTCTGTCTCACACTGCATTCTAAAGTGCACTTCTCAATCACAAAATACCTCCCCCGAACCTGACCCTCTTAAAGCCCTTCAAAGTATCTCACTGCTCTTTGGACAAAGACCAAAATCCTTTCCAGGGCCGGAGGCCCTACAGGATTTGGTCAATGCCAACAGTTCCAGCCTCCTTTCTTGCCAATCTAATCGCTGACTCTGCCTGAGTCTTCTCTCTGATGTTCAGTTGCATCAAGTCCCTTCCTGACTCAGAGCTTCAGGTCTCATTCCTAGTCATCACTTTAGATCACAACATCCAATAGCACACTCTCTACAAGTCTATCCCATCCAAATCAGGTCTCTTGGCTACATTCTCCCAAAGCATAATGCATTTTTTTTTTCACGGTATAGAAGACCCAATCAAGGCTGTACCTCCTCAGACTCTTGGTTTGCAAAATAGGAAACCGTGCAGAAGAGTAATCAATATGCACAAAGGATTCTGGAGCCTGCAGGGAGGAAAGTCAGTGACACTCTAGTCACAAAGCCCAAGATCCAGAGTAAGGAGATGAACATGCTTATAAGCAACACTACAGCTTCCAGGAACAAAATAATTACCTCAAGAGAAGAGGGTAATCAGGCTGGTGATGGGGACTCAAGACAAGTGACCGAGGAGTCATGGAGAAGCCTGTATGAGCAAAGCATGTGGGTGAGGTGGGAAACTCCTAGGCACCATGCCACACTGTGTAGAGCCTATGCAGTGGGGCACAATGCTATGTACGAGGATATGAGCCACGAGGAGGTCCAAGTGTTCCAGACAGGGTTCCCCACAATCAGACACTGAGACAAGGATTTGGGTATAGGTGGTTCATGTAGAAGGTAATCCCAGGAAGCACTCAGGGGAGAATTTGGCACTAAAACATGGAAGTGAAAGAAGTCAATATGGGGTACATTTTCGAGGGAGTTTCTGCTCCAGAAAACTGGTTTCAGTCCTGCTGAAGAATCTCTGAGAAACAGTGTAAAGCCTGCCTCACAGTTATCCCTCCATAAGGGTCAGATACCCAATGACCACTTGCAGACATCTGCTCCCCTGGCATTTCCAGCCTGCACTGCATGGAGGCCATGAGAAAGCCTTCATGTTCCAAGTTCCAAGTACAGTCCGTGAGCACTGAGATGTGGGCGAGGCACCAAGAGCACCTGCTGCACCATGCAAAGCGCACACCAGCAGTTGAGCTGGCCACTGAGAAACTGGGTTGGCCTTCCCTCGTGGGACCATATAGCAAGGACAATAGCATCTTTCTGTCTGAAGAAGACCAGTCTCAATGGCAACACCTTGTGGCTCAAAGATGCAATCATATAGCAGGACAGCTGGACAGAAACCATCTCTGGACTTAGGTATGGGATTTATAGCCATATTCCCCTCACTTTGGGGCAGTGTAATTCTGGGGTAGGGAATCAGGGGAGAAGACAGGGAGAGGTAGAGAGGTAGGGGAAGCCTCGAATGAAAGATCTGGAACTTCCTACAAAGCTGGCAGGTGTGTTCCAGCATTTTTGGTTTAATTTGGACAAGTGAAATTTGGAGCAAGGTTTTTGAACAATCCAGATAAGACCCAAAAGCACTTCTACACTTTATAATCCTATATTAATTTATGTGATTATTTACTGGGGCCTCTGTGGCCTCCTATTTTAAACCCTAACCCTATACCCCAGGGTTTAACATTTCTTCTAACATTTGTAGGGCCCAGGGGAAGGGTACAAACAGACACCCAAGTACGATATGTCTATACATTTTACAGTCATAAAGAAGCTAACAAACTGGTAAATAAAATATATTCTATCTTCCTTCTTTGACAAACATAAAAATGTGGAAGGTGAAGTTCTAATTTTAAACTGAGAATTCTTGGATTCTTCAAAGTTCTAGCCAAAATATGGTGGCAAGAGGCAGGCCTGTCTCCAGTCAACATCCTCCTCTCCACACCTGTGGCTTAGACACACCTAAGAGGGTCTCACACACAGGAATTTTGCAGTCTGCTCACGAGGCTAGCTCTCTCTAGACCAGAGGTCAGCTAACTTCTTCTATAAAATACCAGATAGTAAATATTTCAGGTTTTGTGGGCCATCAGTCTTCGTCACAACTACTCAACTCCGCATTTCAACACAAAGGCAGCCATAGACAATCTGTAATCAGATGTGTGTGGCTGTATTTCAATAAAACTTTATTTATAGAAACAAGCATTAGCTGGATTCAGCCCACAGGCAGTAGTTTGCTGACACCTGGTCTATACTTTCACAAATAGGCGCCCCTCAGCAACTCCAGGCCTAACGGTATACACACCAGTAGCATGATTTCTCCTCAGGAGAAAAGACCTGGCAAAAAAGCCCAAACAGACCCTGGAAGACAGCTCGAGGTCATTTAGGAAGGGAGGTCTCAGGCCTGAGGGTACCGAGTGGACCCTAGAAGGCCGACAGGTGGGCACCTCCACTCAGCAGTGCAGACTCCTCCCCCACGGGGAAGACCCAGTCAGATGAGGGCCAGAGTGGGCCCTCTAGAGCCTGAGGCCCTGTGCAAGGGCTCTTCCTGACCAGACCTAAGGGTACACAGGAGATTCAAAACAGTTTTGAATATTTGAAAGAACATGTTTAATATTATGACATTTTCATCATTTCACTGAAATCACTTCCATGACAACTGATACAACAATTTTGTTATCATAGCCAGGAAGGTGAAACACAGCATTTGCTTTTTATTTTTATCTATTTATTTTTAAAGATTTTATTATTTATTTGAGAAAGAGTGAGCAAGAGACAGAAAGAGAACACAAGCAGGGGTGGAGGGTGCATAGGGAGAAGCAGGCTCCCCACTGAGCAGCGAGCCAGATGCAGGACTCCTTCCCAGGAGGCTGGGATAATGACCTGAGCTGAAGGCAGATGCTCAACCGACTGAGCCACCCAGTGTGTTTGTTTTTAATAAATTTTTTTAAGATTTATTTATTTATTTGAGGGAGAGAGTGCACCCACCTGTGCATGGGATGGGAGAGGGGCAGAGGGAGAGAGAGTACCAAGCAGACTCCATGCTGAGCATGGAGCCCAATGTGGGGATGATCTCACAAACCTGAGATCACAACCTGAGCCGAAACCAAGAGTCAGGTGCTTAACCGACTGTGCCACCCAGACGCCCTGACATAGTATTTTTTTAAGACTTTATTTATTTATTTGACAGACAGAGATCACAAGTAGGCAGAGAGCGAGGGGGAAGCAGGCTCCGCCCTGAGCAAAGAGCCCGATGCAGGGCTCAATCCCAGGACCCTGGGATCACGACCTGAGCCAAAGGCAGAGGCTTTAACCCACTGAGCTACCCAGGAGCCCCCTAACATAGTACTTTTTTTAAAAAGATTTTATTTATTTATTTGACAGACAGAGAACACAAGTAGACAGAGAGGCAGGCAGAGAGAGAGAGAGGAGGAAGCCGGATCCCCACTGAGCAGAGAGCCCGATGCGGGGCTCAATCCCAGGACCCTGAGATCATGGCCTGAGCCAAACGCAGAGGCTTTAACCCACTGAGCCACCTAGGCAACCCCCCACATATTTTTTTTAAAGGAAATTATTTTTTAATTTTTAAATTAAAAATTTAAGTTTTAAAAATTATTTTTAAAAAGGAAAGAAAAGACCTCAAAATCAGATCTGATTGGAGACACATCTTTAATTTCTTGATGTGCAGCCTTAAGCAAATTATTTAACTTCTCCAATCCTCACTTTTCTCAGCTATAAATGGGGATATTAGCAGTCCTTTTCATAGTGATTTGGGAAAGATTAAATAAGATAATAAAAGAAAAGTAATTAGCACAATGCCCAGCACACAGCTAATGCTCAAATAAAGCTGACTGTCATAAGCTCAAGGCTACCAGAACAGGGCACACTGAATCCGAAATTCCAAGTTAGAATTCTCTCACTCCACGAAGTTTGCCCCGTCAGACACTGCTAAGACAAACTCAGCCTACTATTCAAAACTGCTCAAGATATCAACCATGTTTTAAAACTGGAAAGAAAAATGGCCATTTTCCCAACATCTTCAGGCTACAATATTCCACATCTGTAGATACTGAAAGTCCCAATAATAAGCCATTTCATTTTAAATTCCACAATGATACGAATCAGGGGGGAAAAAAGTCGAGTTTGATGTGGCAGAGATTTTTTTTTTTATATTTTTATTTATTTGCCAGAGAGAGAGAGAGTACACACAAGCAGGCAGAGAGGCAGGCAGAGGCGCAGGCAGAGGCAGCAGAAGAAGCAGGCTCCCCGCCGAGCAAGTAGCCCGATGCAGGACTCGATCCCAGGACCCCGGGGTCATGACCTGAGCTGAAGGCAGCAGCTTAACCAACTGAGCCACCCAGGCGTCCCAATGTGGCAGAGATTTTAAAAAATGTTTTCCCATCATTCTCCAAGAAGCATGCTGCAACTGAAACACATACATCCACACATCACTACTCTCTCCTTTAGTTCCCTCAAACTCGTTTTATAATTACTGTTTTCCATACGCAGATTTAGCATGATTACATGTTCAGCTGCCTTGGCTCTATTTTATAGTAAGGTACTTATGTGAAGAGGCTGACTGTATTCTGTACTACAAGGTAAGGACTCTGTATATCCATGTGTTAGTTAACTGCACTTTCTGTTAACCATTTCCGTAGTTTTAATTTCAAACTCTGTCAATTTATTCTAAAGGATTAAATTTAAAACCTGAAACACCTAAAAACTTTTGTTAAAGGAACAGACCATGATCTAGTACACAGCTAAATCCACAAGTTAAAAATACAGCAAAATTTCAAACAATAAACAGTAAAAATAGAAAAGCTGAGATGCTAAATCAAAATAAAAAGACAACTATGGTTAATATAATATACTGACTATAACAACATTATTCCTTGCCTCATAAAGTTTCATAAGTGTAACAAATTAAGCTGGTTGCACCAAAGAGATAAATAAGGTTTTTAGATTCATTTTTAAAACATCTGTGCATTTTCTTTAATCTGCAAACATAAAATGTCAATTGGCAAAGCTTTAGCTATAGTGAACTTGCAAAAAAAGAATAGTCAGGAATTATTGGGTTCACACTAAAAAATTCTCCATCTGTCAACAGATGTTCCAGAGAAAGTGACAGAAAGGTAGAAGAATAACAACTCTACCCCTACATCCTTAAAAACTCAATCACACAAAATTTTTTTACATTTAAAATCAACATGAAGGATTATGTCTAAATAGGCTTCTGCTAGAAAAGAATATACACATAATCATGCACATAAGGAAAAATTCTGGCAAAGATTTTAAGCTATTCCCAAAAAAAGAAGGGAAAAAAAGGACCACCATCAACAGCAAGTGATGGGAAATGGCTTCAATGTGCACATTTTGGAGACAAGCATTCATCTATGTATTCTGCAAAGAAGAGAAAGAATAAATGCAGTATCTTAATTCTGGGGTCTCTCAAAAAATATGACTGATTACCATGAAGGAGTCACATGAGCCTTTAGCAAGGGCCGAGTACAAGGCAGTGCTGAATGGTACTCAGAAACGCCTCAAAAAAACTGAAATTACAGTGAATGAGAGTCAATATCTACATTAAGTCATCAAGAAACTCAGTTAAATCTCTAAGTGCACAGATAAGGGTGAATTATCAAATATAAAAATATATTAGAAGGGAAATTACAGCACATAGCTCAAATCTCTTCAACAATATTTCTAGAGAACAAATCTGTAATATGGTTTCTGACCTTCCATAGACCCAAAGTCCTCCATTTCAAAGGGGGAGCCACAGCCCCTTTATTCAGGTACCATGAGCAATAACTCTAGTTACTGTGCAGGGCTGCCAGGTGTTGGGAACATTGGAAATAGATAAGAGCCTCTCTAGAAGGACTAGGTGCGGCCGCAGATAGAGAGTCTTATGACAGAAAGACAGAGTAGTGCTAGAGAGACAAAACCCAGTTTTTTAACCTGGGCAAGTACTGAGAGGTGGCAGATTCACAGCTGTGTATAAAGAATTTATAGGGGGACCTGGGTGGCTCAGTCGTTAAGCCTCTGCCTTCGGCTCATGTCATGATACCAGGGTCCTGGAACAGAGTCCCGCATCGGGCTCCTTACCCAGCTCAGCGGGGAGCCTGCTTCTCCTCTGCCTGCGATCCCCCTGCTTATGCATGCTCGCTCTCTCTGTGTCTCTCTGGTAAATAAATAAATAATTTTTAAAAACTATCGGTGTTCCTGGGTGTATCAGTCAGTTTAGCGTCTGCCTTCAGCTCTGGTTTTAATCTCCTGGTCCTGGGAGGGAGCCCTGAATCAGGCTCTCTGCTCAGTGGGAAGCCCGATTCTCCCTCTCCCTCTGCCTGCCACTCCCCCTGCTTGTGCTCTCTCTCTCTCTGTCAAATAGATAAATAAAATCTTTAAAAAAAAATTATAAATCTCGGGACGCCTGGTGGCTCAGTTGGTTAAGCGGCTGCCTTCAGCTCAGGTCATGATCCCAGCATCCTGGGATCGAGTCCCACATCGGGCTCCTTGCTCAACAGGGAGCCTGCTTCTCCCTCTGCCTCTGCCTATGCTCATTCTCTCTGACAAATAAATAAATAAAATCTTTAAAAAAAATTATAAATCTTGTGACAACTTCAGGTTGTTTTTATTTCAATACTCTAAAAACAAATAATGTAAGGATACCCTTGATCATCACAGCAGCCATGCCCGTTGTGTTTGAGCAACAAGCCCTACCCTCAGGAATCACCTTGGGTCATTGAGAAAGGAAAAAAGATGGACTTGGGAATCTAAATGATGTGTTCTTACTCAGTGAAAGGTAAGGGAGGTCAAGCTCCTCAGTGTGAATCGAAGTTTTGCAGAAGTTGCACCCTGCGAATGTGATGGGAGAACTAAGTTACCACCCACTACATGGCAGGGTAGAGCAACTGACTGCCAAAGAACCCACCCAGAATAGGAAGCAGTTTTTTATATGTTTATCACACTTATTACAAGCAGTAATTTAGTTAATGTGGTTAAATTAATTTTGTCTATTTGAATTAGTAATATGAAGTGTACTTAATTTCTTTTGTTAAGTTTATTTATTTTTAGTAATCTCTACACCCAGTGCGGGTCTCAAACCCACCACCCCAAGATCAAGAGTAGCATGCTCCACAGAATGAGCCAGTCACGTGTCCTGAAGTATATTTAATTTCCAAATTGACTAAGGTTTTATGAAGGAGAAGGAACTAAAAACAAAAAACAAAACAAAATAACCTCACCTGCAATTACATTACATCTTAACATTACAATCATTAAACATTACGTAGTCCAATAATTACAATACAATGATTTAAGTCAACCCTGGGGTGCTACAAATTATTTCTTTATAAGGTATCTCATCCCAGCACCTAGGTGGCGCCTTCAGCCCCGGTGAAGATCCCAGGGTTCTGGGATGGAGCCCCTAGTTGGGCTCCCGGCTCAGAGGGGAGCCTGCTTCTCTCTCTGTGCCCTCCTTCCCTCCCTTCAACCCGCTCCTGTGCATGTGCGTGGGCCCGCCCCCTCTCAAAAATAAATAAAATCTTTTTAAAAAGGAAAAAAAAAGGGGGGGATCTCATCCAACTTTAAGAAATTCTGTTTAAGTCCTGAATCCCATATTCATTAGCTGTTTGAGTTCTGAATCCACATTTATTATCTTTTTAACCTTGAGCAAGTTAACAAACCTCTCTGAGCCTCAGTGAATAACAATGGCCTGTGGAGTAATGGAGGATTGAATACTTCACAAAACTAAGGTGAGTCCTGATTAAATCAGAAAGTGCAAGTGCTCAGCACAGTGCCTGAAACTTGGTAAATACCAGTACAACCTCATCTTCATCAATATTCTTGTTGTTAATAGTTAGTTCTTTGCTTTCTATTAATTTCACATATGACTATGAAAAGCATTCGAATTTTGAGCCTTATGTTCTCTTTAATCTCTATAATCGGTTCTTGAAAGACAGTAAATTGACCAAATTATTAGAAATAATACTACTACTTATGTGCGTGGTTTTACATGGATTCCAGGAAGAGAACTAGACCTTTAAGCACAATGTGTTATGTATAAAAGAGGAATAACAATATTAAACATGTTGCAATGGCTCTACAAAGATTGGCTGATTAAAAAGGTTGCTAAGCAATTTGCTCATGAAGGTAAAATTTTTTTTTGCCAGTGCAGCAAATTGCCTCATTTGTTCAAAATATTCACTGTCCCTCTCTAGTTAGTTCATTCCCACAGTCTGTTTTCCGTAAGAGGAGAATCCATCCTGTCCCTCAGACATCGGCCTTGGCCATGTGTCTTGTTTCACCAAATGCAACGCGAGCTGAGGTAACACATGCCATATCCAAACAGAAGCTGTAAGAGCCATCTTATGCGCCATCCACTGGTTTCTTCTTCTTCACAGTAAGACTGGCTCATCCAAGAAAGAGACCACTCCTTCAGCCCGAGAACCAGAATAAAGACAATGTAGGGCAGCACCACAGACAACCCATGAGAAAGAAATAAACCACTGAGATTTGGAGGTTGTTATCTCAGCATAACCTAGCAGTGTCTCATTAATACACTCAGCTCCCACAAGTGCAGTCCTAAAACAAAATATTTAACATTTAGGTTAAAATATAGAGCAGCATTTTCTTGCTGATTTATTTCTCATATCTCTCCTCCTATTGCCACAATACCAATCTGGTAATGTCATTTCTTCAGGGATAAAATATCTCATGTTAGGTCTCTAGATAAATGCAAATCACTTGTAAATGATGTATTTTGAGGCACAGATATACATACATAACCAACCATTTTAACTCCTCCAAATGTATTCTTTTTATCATTCCTGGGCCCTGATTTCTTTCCCAACAAATAGCTATTCCTAATGCTTGGACATCTAGAGGAAGACAATGGTTGGAAAGGCTTAAAGGAGGATAAACCCTGCTAACATAATATAGTTATGCAAACAGCTCAAGTGAACAGCAGGAAACATCAATGGGTGTAGGCTGCAACTCATAACACCAATGGTCTCCACATGTGTGAGTACCTGCCCTAGAACACAGCCCCATGAAGCGTCCAGTCATGTGTGGTCCAAGCATGCCTCACCATAGGATGTCAAGAGAAAGGGGTGCCGTGCACCTGTTATCTGTGATTCCATCTTACAGTGACTGGTTCTATAAGTTCCAGATTGTACTAAGTAATGCCACCGTCTTCCCGGGAACCTTCTGTAGACAGAGGATTCAACCCTGATAGATCCTTAAAGGCGATAACCATGTCTCATTCATCTTCATATCCCAGTGCTATTATACTTGTAATTAAAGGCAGCTCAGTGCAGAGCAATGAAAAGAATGGGCTTTTAGTCAACAGCTCAAGATTCAAATACTAGCTTCTCCATTTCCTTGTATAACAACCTTATGAGTAGATGCTGTTAAGTGCCCTCCTAATGTCCCTCTGACTTGAACATTCTAGAGTGCTCCAAAGAACTTCTCATCACCAACATCAGCATCTTTACCGAGGACTTCTTTTGAATCTTGGAAAACTACTCTGCTCTTGCAGGGTTCCAAATAGAGGGCAAGGGAATTAATCACCCTCAAAAACAACTGGCACAGATGCTTATACACCAATGTCCACAGAAGCATTATTCACAATAGCCTAAAAATAGAAACAAACCAGATTCCCATCAATGGATGAATGGGTAAACAAAATGTGGTATATAAATACAATGGAGCCTTATTCATCCTTAAGAAGGAATGAAATTCTCATTCATGCTACATCAAAGATGAGCCTTGAAAATATTATGCTGAGTGAATTAAGCCAGACAAAAGGGGACAAATATTGCATGATTCCACTTGCATGAGGTACCTAGATTAGTCAAATTTGTAGAAACAGAAAGTAGAATCATGGCTGCCAAGGAGCTAGGGGCAGGAAGGAATGGGGAGTCATTGTTTAATGGGTGTAGAGTTTCCATTTGGGATAATGCAAAAATTCTGGAGATGGGGTACATGAGTGGATCAGTCGGTTAAGCGTCCAACTCTTGATTTCGGCTCAGATCATGATTTCAGGGTTGTGAGATCCAACCCCGCACTGGGTCCTATGCCGGGTGTGGAGCCTGCTTAAGATTCTCTCTCATTCTTAATCTCTCCCTCTCTCTCTCTTTCTCACTCTCCCTCACCAAAAAATTAAAATAAAAAAATAAACAATTCTGGAGATGGATGTCATAATGGTTTCACAACATTGTGAATGTACTTAATACCACAAAAGTATAATTTTAAAATGGTTAAAATTGTAAATATTATGTTACATATATTTTACCACAGTAAAAAAATAAAGTTAATAAAAATAAGTTTAAAAAAAGAAAAGAAAAAAACAACTGACAGAAGCAGGTGGTTACACATCCCTGTTCCCTCACCACTCATGTGAGATCATCTAAGGGAGGTGTTTTACACCATCTCCAGAACTTCCTTGCGAGCTTAAACTCCAGTCACCACTGTAGCAGCTTACTGAATAAGCTACTGCCTTGTTGTCTGCCTTCTCCTCCCTCACACTCTTGTTCACCTACTGGTGATACCTGTATGCCCCCAAATAATTACATTCACAAGTATGCTTGTCTCAGGGTTTGCTACTGAAGGCAAGTTTCTTAACTTCTCTAAATATGAATTTCCTCATCATGAGAAATAATACTTGGATCATGGACTTATTGTAAAGATTAAATGAGATAAGTCTTGAACATGCTTAGCAAAGTGCCTGACACATAGTAGATACCTGTAAATTTCTTGAACTTCTAATCAAATAGTTACTTGCCTTTTTAACTGGAGATAAACTAAGTCTCTCAGTTTCAGAACAGACTGGAAGTCCAAGAGCTATTGTATCATCTTCTACCTAATTAGCACCTTCGATGATTTATCATTCACCCTTTAAACACAAGAGGCATCAAAAGGAACTGGAATTTTGCATCCCATTCAATTCTTTGCTTAGAAGTGGGCGAGGACCACAAAGTAAGTTAGATAAGCTCCCAGATATCAACCAGATTTTCCAAAACAGACAGATCACCACCATATCCTTCCCACCTAAAGAATTAGGGTGAGGTTAACTACACACAAACCTTAATTCCTACCCTTGCTCTTTGCCTCCGAATATGCCATCTTAGCATCATTAAGGCTTATGATGAAAACTAAGATGCACTTTAGTCTTTTTCTGTCCTACAGTATACCAAGTGAAACCACAGAATCATGAAAATTCATTGAAGTGTATCCTTTGCTAAGTACCATTTTATTTGCTTTGGTTTCTCTTTACTTGCTTGCCAAAATACACAGAGAATTTTGTCAGCACAGCGATCACCTATGCCCATTAGCAAACCAGAGAAATAGGTTACTGACTCTGGTGGACATTCCTAAATAAGACTGGTGAGAAATTCAGTTTCTGTCCCCAATTTTTATAGAAAATGGCTCTATGAATATGTTTTTTTTTTAAAAAGCTGAACCAATTTGCTAAACTTAGATGTTAAAAAGGGAAGCTCTGTTACCCAAACAATAATAAAAAGCCAAATTACAACTTGCCCTTTATCATAATCCCCAAAGCTTGTTTCTAACATCTCATATATGCATAGCCTTTAACTTTGTTCTTATCCCTCACAGGTATACAGGGGTGGCCAACTTATGTCCAAAGCCTCTGACCAAAGGTAAACCATCCATACTGAACATGTCTAATGGTTTCCATCTTTGCCTCAATTACATTAAGTTTATGAGGTTCGAACTTCTCCCTACATTACTGCCTATGTTTTTCCTTTTCACTTACTTTTTATAAAACAATGACAAGATTCAAGAAATATTCAAATAATCACACAAACTCTGCTACACAAATATGATGATGGTGCTGGTGAACTAAAACGTTTGTTACAAGTTGAGGTCATGATTACAATAGCTCAGAATGTTGGTTTACCAGCTGAAGCATCAAAGTCAGGATTAGTGTATAAAAGGCAGTTTAGCCATGTTACCATCTGATGTACGAAAGTGGTGTAAGTCACACCAAAGTCAAGTCACAGGCGTATGGCTGGTATGCATGGGACACTGGACGTGGCTGCAGCACACTCAATCTTGTAAATTTCAAGGAGTAAACCATTTCCCTCCATGAACTTTCTCATACCACTTTCAGAAACTTCACACTACGAATTGCCTTCTCTTAGTCTAACAAAGGCGGTTTAATGCCATCCATTAACTGCAAGCATTTGCAAGGATTTTAAAACAAGCACCATACTCTCTGGCTCTGCTCAAAACTCACTGAAAAAAACTTGGTCCCTGGCGACATTTGGAGAGATTCTCAAAATCAACAAGCAGTGTGGAGTCCCACTACAGATCAGGGGCAACTTCACTTGGAAAGCGGTCTTTTAAAGGTAGGAAAGTTGCATAAATTGTGTTTGGTCAATGGAATCGGAATTGGCACCGCTAGGATTCCCAAGGCCATATCCATAATCTTCCTATTGCTTTCCAGGCCATTCTTCCACTCGCCCACCCCAATTTCAAACACCACGTCCTGCCACAAACACCAAAAGCAGGTGTTATTGCCATGAACATGGAATGGAAGAATAAAGAGAATTCAGCATCTCTGTTTATGTCAGCCTCCTACTGAAACCGCTTAGTGATTAAGTTCAAACCTCATCTCCTTAGCGGATCATAGGGTCTTCACACCTGCCACTCTGTCTAGCCCCTTTCATCAGGCCCCATCCCAGCCAAGCTAATATCCAGTTCCACAGGTCTACTTTCATTCTCCCAAATCCCAAATCTCCCATTCTCTTGCTCATCTTGGGACCTAGACCGTCCCCTCTGTTATTTGCACCATCAAAACCAAGAGCGCCCAGCTAACACCACTTAATGCTCTGCCTCTCCCTAGGTGTCACCCTCTTCAAGAAGGCCTCCTCATCCTTCATCCATGAATCTCCTAAGTCCTCCATGACAGCCTGGGTGCCCCGCCATAAGAGTTCCCATTACAACAGCCTGCTTACTTGTCTAGTGCTCCACTAAAGGCTACATACAACCCCTGAGCCCCTAAAAATCACTTGCTCGGTTTATAATTGCACCCCCATTGTGCCCAGCAGAGGACTGGCAAGGAGCACACACACTTTTGGTGACTATATAATACAAACACTTAACTCTTTGTTAATTAAGTCCATCATGAAAGCACACTGGCCATTCTTGTCTTCCAGGATAAAACAGCTAATACAATGACAGTTGCTCCATCGATTCTTTGCATGAAGAAACTGTTGTTAAAAAAAAAAAAAATATATATATATATATATATATATATATATATATATATATATATATATCACTTTAGATCTGGAAAAGGACCAGCCTGATTTTGACATATACCAAGAGATTCCCCAAATAAGGAGAAAGCTAGTGGCAAAGCCAAAAATGGAACTTGGGTCTTTTGACTCACAGGTCAGTGCTCACATCTCTTTATCCAAAAGAATCTGCTCTGAAGTTATTCTAAGCAACTATCTGTGTTACTGAATTCAAGATGGGCTGTCAAAGTATTTGAAGCCTGTGTATGAAAAGATAGCTTTTTCTTGGACTTAACAAAAAAGGTAAAGAATTTCCCTTGTGTACCCCTGCTAACTGCTCTGTGCTTGCCAGCCTGATGAACAGCAGTCCCTGAAACTCAGTTGTCTTTGTATCCACCCAGCATCAAACAAGATCTATTTTCAAAGAGTCCCTAAGAATGCCAAGCTATCATCCCATTCACAACCAAACCTCCTGCATCCCCCCATGGAGAGGTTCCAGGAACAAGATGGTTAACGGGCCAAAATGCAAAAGAGGGGGGTGGGAGGGAATTTTACCTAGAAGGAAAAAGACACACACATCATGGGAAAGAAAGAAAATACATCAAAAGCCGTCTCCTGAGAGCCAAATGTGAGTCAACCACACGGCTCCCAGGATCCTGCCCTTTTGAACCACGGTCTTGCTCCTCCAGGTGGTAAGAGTTAATGTTGAGCGGGCTGGCAGGAAGGCAGCATGGCTAACCTGCCTGAAACCAGGCTTAAGAAAGCCATCTTGGTGGCCACCAGGATCACCAAGAAAATAACAAGATCACGGTACCAATCCAACCACATGTCTTGCAGAACAGCTCAAACCTCCACCTTCAAAGCAGAGTTCACCCCCAGAGCAACTCCCAGACCTCACCTTCAGTCACCTTGGACCCACAGAAGATGAACTCCCTCCCCCACCAGAACCACACCCACCTTGTTTCAGAGAAACTTGCTACAAAGGAGCTAGTAACTGCAATGCACAACTAGGTTTAGTTTGTTGTCTAAAACCCTGCCCTTTCTTACTATAATTAGCCACACTGCTTTAGGGGAAAGTCTCTCTCAGCCTGTATAAGGATCTGAGCGTATTCCTACAGAACAGACACATTGCTCAATTCCCACTCAAGCTCCTGTCTTCTGAGCCACTAAGGAGTTGCCTTGAATTAATAGTTTGCTCTTAATACATTTAGGGGGAAGACACTTTGCTGCCTGTAATTCATTCATACTCTGAAATCATGTAATGACAACTACCTTTAGGGGTGGAAAGCTGTAAGGCAAGGGGGAAAAAAAAAAAGAAACACTATCAGGCACCTCCCCCACCCACACACACACACACACGCATGCGCAAACACGCGGCACACATACAAGAGAATCAAATGAGCAAAACGTAGACTCTAAAGAATAAGCCACGGCAAAGTAAAGTTGCTTCTGCAAGGCACCAATGACTAGCGTCTCACTGGCCTTCCATCTACAGGGGTATCCCAGGGATGCCCTCTGACCCAACCCATATTTTTCATCTGCTCGGGCCACAATCTCACTACTGACTTCCAGGAAAAAGTAATCCCTTAGTTTCTTCCTGAAAGTGCTGGCAGCCTTTCCTTCCTTTCTCTCTCTTTTTAATTTTGTTGAGTGCCCACTAGGTGCCAGCAACCAGAGATTTCCTGGACCTTCAAAGCAATAAATCTGAAAGATGGACGTGGAAAAGGAATACCCAAAAAGTTAAATGCAGAACTCTGAGGCACAGCACTGGGAAACAGAGCCAGCCAAGAGCTAAGAAAATCCAACTACGACAGAAGTTGAATTGGCCCAAGAGAGGGGTGACCAATTGTATCAGCAATTAAGTCACTGAGGTTGTAGCCTTGAGCTTCCGCAGCTGAGGCAGAGTTAAGAGCAAACCACACAGAGGACTCAGCCCTAGCTGTGGAAGAAAAACAGCCTGGCTCTTCCTGGTGCCTTCCCACTGACAACAGGGGCCAGTGGTTGCTTCTATTGCAATCACGGGGCCACACACTGCTCTTTCTACAGCAAGCAATAATTTACGACCTTGAGAATCAGACAGATGGGGGTTCAAATTCCAGATCTGCCACGGCATTAACTTTGAGCGAGTTCTTCTGTTCATTCGTTCAATCAACAGATATTTATTTGAGGATCTACTACGTGTTAAAAACTCTTCTTGGGGGTGGGTGCCTGGGCGTCTCTGCCAATTAAGTGTCTGACTCTTGATCTCAGCTCAGGTCTTGATCTCAGGGTCGTGAGTTCAAGCCCCACGTTGGGCTCCATGCTGGGCATGGAGTCTACTTTAAAAAAAAACCTCCTCTAGGCACTGGGGATACAACAAAAAGCAAAAGCAATTGCCTTCATAGAACTTAACAAATTCTTTGAGCCTCAGTTTCCTCATCTATAAAATAATAATATTACCTACCATTATAGGTAGTTTGAAATGAGGAATACAAAGCACCTAGCACCTAGTAAATGCTCAGTAAATGGTATCCTTCACAGAACAGAATTAACTTACCTACAGTTTCCAACTAGAGTGTAAGCTCCAAGTAAAGAACGATCTATGGCTCACCTCTATACCTCCCCAGTACCTATCACATAGTAGATGCTCAATAAATATTTCAGTGAATAAGTACTCAATCAATAGTAGCCATTATTATGGTAACTGATATTCATTATTCTTCTCTAAGACACTGAGCTCTATTAGTTAAAAAAGCAACAGGTCAAAAAAAATAAAAGAAATAAAAAATAAAAAAAAATAAAAAAGCAACAGGTCATTAAATTAAAGTCCCCCCTCTTTTTTTAAGGAAAGTAAGGTACACTACACAATATATCTCCAGAGGTTTTTGTTTTTGTTTTCGTTTTTTTTAATTTGAAAGTGAATGTTACTAAGCATAAGTATTCCAATCCAAGGACTCTCTTAGTACAGAGACCTGCATGGACATCTAATATAGATGCCTACCCCCTGCTTTCCTAACCACAAAGTAAGGACAAGTTGGACAAGCTTCAGGTTGATCCAGGAAACATGTAAAAAGTAAGTTAAATGTTGGGGCACCTGGCTGGCTCAGTCGGTGGAGACTACAACTCTTGATCTCAGGTAGTGAGTTTGAGTCCCACATTGTGTGTAGAGATTACTTGAAAATAAAATCTTTAGGGGTCCCTGCATGGTTCAGTCAGTCAATTAACCACCCAACTCTTGATTTTTGGCTCAGGTCATTTTCTCAGGGTTGTGAGATCATGCTCTGCACTGGGCATGGAACCTGCTTAAGACTCTCTCCCTCTCCCTCTGACTCTCCCCTCTTCTCTCTCCCTCTCTCCCCTGTCCCTCCCTCCCTCTCTTAAAAAAATAATAATAAGCCAAAATAAAATAAAATATTTAAAAATAAAAGTAAAGTAAATGAAGTCTGCCACATGTACTAAAAGATGATCAGAAAGGTTAAGGTTTTTTAAAAATGCCACATAAACAAACAATCACAAAATCTCAATGGCTTAAAACAACAAAGGTTTCTTTCTTGGTCACATTGTATATCCAATGCCAGTTGCTCATTCACGGACTCAGGGACCCAGGCAAATGGAGGCTCCATCTCAACACATGCTTCCATGACCATCACAGCAGAAGAGAGCACTGGATGGTCTCACACCGGAAATTAAATACTCTAGCACATGGAAGTGGCTTGTGTCACTTCTATGTGGAAGGAAGGAGAGAAACGTAGCTAGGGAGAATATGAATGATCTCCACCACAGATGATACAAAGACCAACAAGCTGTGGAATAACAAAGGGATTGGTTAAAGAAGATGCTCCAAAAACACAACTACATCGCTCTAAGGTTCTCAAATCCTAGACCTGGGAAGGTGTATAGGGAGCATCTGAGAGCAGCAACCTCAATACGAAGGCATCTCAAACAACATAAACCTGGACTCTGACTTTTCAGAGCAGCTCTGCTTTTTTCTCTAACTGTATGGAGGGTCCAGATAAGTTTTTTTTAAGGAAACACGAGAAGTTTCTACAGCTGAAAAACCTATGAAAACCACTAATGTAATAAACCAAATCCTTTGTTTTATAGATTAAAAAAAAAGCAGAGAGGCGCCTGGGTGGCTCAGTGGGTAGGGCCTCTGCCTTCCGCTCGGGTCACGATCCCAGAACCTGGGATGGAGCCCCATGTCCAGCTCTCTGCTCAACAGGGTGCCTGCTTCCTCCTTTCTCTCTCTCTGCCTGCCTCTCTGCCTACTTGTGATATCTGTCTGTCAAACAAATAAATAAAATCTTTAAAAAAAAAATGTAGAGAAGAGAGGAGGGAAAGAAGTGAGACCCAGGAAGTTCAAGTGACCCCGCCCCACCCCACCCCCAGGAAAGTTCCGGAATGCTTAGCGGCTGTCCTTTGACGGATTTGTTGTACCGTTGCACCACCCTCTGGTCTTACCCTTCTTCTCCGCTCCCTTTAACTGGTACAAGAGAGCCAGACCCAGACCAAGATCATGTCACACAACAAATGGTATGGACGATAAGTAGTCCCCACCCTACTGCACTAAATAATGATTCACATCCCATTAGCAATTCTCTACATTACTCATCCCCCACTTCCTGGCAAATGTGAAGCCATTAGTAGACGTTAATACTAACCTTCAGGAGACTTTCATTTTGTTCTCAGAACAGGTTAACAGCCACCTATGATTTGCATTCACTCAATTCCATTCTCTTCTCATGTTCCCAGCTCTGCTTTGTGCCCAGCTTTTCCTCTACCTTCATTCGCACTAAAGCACTGGGTGTCACATACTTAAGCCTCAGTGGTCTTCCAACCTCCAGTCTCTGTCTTTTTCAAATCATCTTATACTTGCTAGCCCATGAAATAAAACTCAACTTTTCAACTGGGAATCCAGTTACCTCCTCAATCTTCCCCCAGCCTATTTTCCCAACATTATCTCCGCTATAGCACTTACTCTGCCCAGCCAAAAGCAAGATGATGAGCCTGAAAGTCAAAACGACATAGTAATAAATCCTAGATTTTGTGCAAGTTCCTTAATCTGAGTTTCAATGTTCTCTCCTACAAAATTGGTCTGATGGTGTCTACTTTGAGAGGCCCTTGAGAGAGTGTAACAGTGAGGATTATGTTTGACTACAAGCAACAAATAGTGGCTTGCAAGTAAGAAGGTTATTGGTTTTAGGCAATACGAAGTATAAGGAAAGGGATGCCTGGGTGGCTCAGATGGTTAAGTGTCTGACTCTTTATTTTGGCTCAGGTCATGATCTCTGAGTTCTGGGGTAGAGCCTGGCGTTGGGCTCCGTGCTGGGCATGGAGCGTGCTTAAGATTCTCTTTCCTGGGGCGCCTGGATGGTTCAGTGGGTTAAACCTCTACCTTCGGCTCAGGTCATGATCCCAGAGTCCTGGGATCAAGTCCCGCATCGGGCTCTCTGCTCAGCAGGGACCCTGCTTCCCTCTCTCCCTCTCTGCCTGCCTCTCTCCTATTCGTGATCTCTCTCTCTCTGTCAAATAAATATAAGTAAAATCTTAAAAAAAAAAAAAAAAGATTCTCTTTCCTTCTCCCTCTGCCCTCCCCCTCCAAAAAAAAGTAAAGAAGAAGAAGTTTGGGAAAAGTCAGTTTAGGCTGGTACTATGGCTCAACAAGGTCATCAAGATCAAGACCCTTCCAAGTTCCCACTTTGCCATTTTTAATACATGGTCCTATTTCTGTTGCTGTAGTTGGCTGCTGTCCTTTCAGGCACTGCACCTAGGTTCCCAGCAGCAAGAAGCAGAAAGGGGCCAAAGCTGTTGGGGTGTACTAGCCAAGTGTGTCCTCCTCATTTAGCTTTCAGGAAAGCCCCCATCCAACAACATCCACTTATATCATTGTTAGACCTGAGTCTCATGACCGCTCTAGGCTGTTACAGGAGTCTTGGAAAGTGAGATGGGCATATTCCCATCTCAAGCGAAATTGGAGTTCTTTTAGTTAGAAAAGAGATGAGGAATATTGGATAAGCAATCAGTAATCTATCCCAGTATTAAAGTACATATTTTATATAAAGTACTAAGCACAGTAGTTAGCTGCTCAATCAAAGGTGAGCTGTAACGACTGCTATTATTATGATTACTGTTGTTATTATTACCATTTACCTATCTTACCCTCTGGCCAAATGGAATAACTCATTATATCTAGATGTTCTTTTTACATTTCTACTATATATGTATCTATATGCGCTATATGTATCTCCCACAGTATCTCTGCTTCAAGGTCCAGGAAAATGCCATTTAATCCGAGAAGTCTTTCCTGACACCTACATAATAAGTTCTATGGTGGCAGAAGCCACATCAGACAAAAACTCCTGCATTCATTATTCCATTGAGCAAAAACTCCTGCGTTCATTATTCCATTGAGCATAGTCTCTTGAAACACGGTAGGTTCTAATAAAACAGTGCCTTGATAATTTAAGTAATTCATGTACATATTTTTTTTAAGATTTTATTTATTCATTTGAGAGAGAGAGTGCGAGAGAGCATAAGAGGGGAGAGGATCAGAGGGAGAAGCAGACTCCCCACTGAGCTGGGAGCCCAATGTGGGACTCAATCCTGGGATTCCAGGATCATGACATGAGCCAAAGTCAGTTTAACCAACTGAGCCACCCAGGCACCCAGCATGTACATATTCATATCCACATTTACAGTCAGTCTTCTAGAATCAAATATGGTATATTCCTGAAATGTCAAAGTGAAACACTTGCTTTATATGTCATAAAGTTAGTTGTGGGAGTGAGGGGATGAAGACTGTATTCCCCAAGAATAAGAAGAAAAAAGTATAAAATTCTCTAAAACACCATACGTTTTACATGTTGTAGGAGTTCAGATTATAGTTCATCACATATTCCCTCCTCTAATATGGGCAAAGTCTACTTTTATCCATGGATGTTGATCTTCACCATATGACATGCTATGTCCAAAAAGGTTGTTTGTAAAGATGACATTGCTTGTGCAGTTTGACTCAGCTATCAAACCCAGTTATCCACCACGAGAAGGGTATGCCTCAAGTAGCTGCTATCCCTTCCACCTGGGTCCCAGAACACATGTGTAGCAGACCAAAACCAAGTGCAGCCAGCAGCAGAGCCACCCGGGAACCCAGCCTAGATCAGTCAAATTAGAGTCAACCTAAAAACTCAGGAGAGTGAGGGGCACCTGGGTGGTTCAGTAGGTTAAGCCTCTGCCTTCGGCTCAGGTCATGATCTCAGGGTTCTGGGACTGAGCCCCGAATCAGGATCTCCGCTCAGCGGGGAGCCTGCTTCCCCCTCTCTCTCTCTGCCTGCCTCTCTGCCTACTTGTGATCTCTGTCTGCCAAATAAATAAATAAATCTTTAAAAAAAAAAAAAAAGAAAAGAAAACTCAGGAGAGTGAGAATTAATACCTGTTGCCGTAAGTCAAGAAGTTTTGATACACAACTAATATAACTTTTATCAATTGACATATCTTAGCATTTCTTACATATTAATTTACTTTTCTCCACGCAAAAACAACAACAAAAACAAAAAACAGACTGAAGAATCTCTGCGTTTGGTACACCCAATGATGACTGGATCATTTGGCTCAACTGTTTTAGATATAGGACCTACAACTATCATTAATATCAGTGCTTTTCCATTTTCCATTTGTCCTATTTTTCTAAAATAAGGAAAATCACAATAAAGTATCAAGGAATAATTGCTGAAACTAAACCACTGGCTGGCAAGTAGGTCTCCCATATAACAGCCAAAATGTTAACTTTTTTTTTTAAGATTTTATTTATTTATTTGACAGAGAGAGAGAGAGAAAGAGCCCAAGCAGGAGGAGCGGCAGGAAGAGGGAGAAGCAGACTCCCCAAAGAGCAAGGAGCCCAATGGAAAACTCGATTCCAGGACCACGGGATCATGAACTGAGCCAAAGGCAGACACTTAACCAACAGAGACACCCAGGCATCCCCAAAATGTTAACTTTTTAGCTGATAAAAGAGGTTAAAGATTGTCCCTAGTAAAATAAACAAAAATGTAGATTATACTAAGTTAACCTCACCAAACTCAAAGACTATCTTTTGAGGTGAATTTTTGGATTCCAACACCATTCATTCAAACTAATATTTGAGTATGTCTTTCGGCAAATCATGACCACTGAATTTCACCAAAGGGAAGACACTGATAAGGCTTAAGTCTTGTGGCTTTTCCAACATAATAAAACAAGAGGGCCACACTATTTCGTTAGGATAATTTTAAATACAACTATATTTTATCACTAATGAAAAAGAGTCTCTTTGAAGGTGAAAGAGAAAATAAAATTCTAATCCCTTAGCAAAAGAAAAAAAAGCCAAATGAATGATAAGAGCCTGTATTCAACCTATACCTATTCAGAACTCCAACTGGAAATATAAGGAATCAGTAAAAATAGAAGAGTATGGATTTTGTTTTGTTTTACCTTCTTTTAAATAATCATCATTACATTCGGAACCAAATTTCCACTGGGCCAAAGGTGACTTACTAGAAATATACACAAAGTTACTAAATCTATCTACTGGTGAAGTGATGGCCTTCAGAGAGTCAAGGCACACATTAACATCGCAGTGGATTCTAAATGAAATAGAACTTATGTATGCTGGAAAAGTCCATACTTCAGAATGGACACATATAGACGGCACAACCAAAATTTGAATTCAAGGCCATAGCCAAGGTCACAGGCTCTGGGTCAGAGAAATGTGCACTCAAGTGCTCACTCTTACCCTAAACTGTGGCAAGATACATAATCCCTTTTAGCTTCCTTACCTATAATTTGGGGGTAATTAATAGCCCCTACCTCATAGGAGCTCTGAAAGTTTTAAAAAAGATAATGCATGTAAAATACTCCACAAAGTGCTAACATTTACAAAGTGCTAGCATTCACAATAGTAATAATACTACCTTGACAAACCTGGTTTGTACATGAAAACCATCCTAATCAGTGCACTCTGGCTTACAATCTGTTCACGAAACAGCGAAGGCACAGCTTTATATTCACATCCACATACAGCTTCTATAAGGTAACAGGATCAACCAGTAATTTTTCTACTGAATTCAGAGAGAAGGGCACTGAAAAAAATAAGCCTTTCATTTATAGAGAATGAGGAGGAGCTGGTCCTGCTGCCTACACTCCAGCCACCCATGAAAGTCTTGCTGATGAAACCATCACCATCCACACACCGCCCTCCAAAACTGTGCAGGGTTTTTATTAAAGCACAGAGGCAGACAGACAAGATGGCTCACCTTAGAAGCAAACTCACCTTAAAGGCAAACTCTTCTACCCTCCGGAAGGGATCTGTCTTGACCTCACTGCCACATCCAAACTGACAGCCAAACTGTAAGTGAAGAAGGCAAGCCCTCACTTCCAGAAGTTGAGTCACACTGTCAAAAACTACAGGAACCCCTTCTACTCATGGTAATCCTAATAAAATATGCTTGTCTGCTTCAAAAATATCTTATAAATCCATTAATAGAGCCAAGAGCCAATTACAACTGTATACTGAGAAAACAATGTGACTTTACAAGGACAAGAGTGACCAGAGGAGACAAAGTGCCACACCCTTTTCCCAGAGAGCTCAACAGTAAATGGTGTCTCTTATAAAGGAGTCTGCAATTCCAGAGAAATAGGCGGACGATTCTAACCCCCCAATACGCACCCCCGTCATTGCATTTTTTACACAGATCCATTCCATTCTCATTTTTAAGCCAATGGCCTGAGCATCCCCAACTACAACTAGTGAGGAGAGAAAGAGGAGAGAAAAAACAAACACAAGTCAAGCATACTTGCTTCTAAGCCCATTTTCCAAGAGTTTCCTTCCCGCTTGTCTGCCTCTCACAGCTGGAGCCTCATACCTGGTGGAAACCAATGGTTAAGTAAAACCACTGATTTAAAAAGCCAACCAGGAAACTAACCATGACAAGTGGGAGCTGCCCTCCTCTCCCGAGCGTTGATTGGCTCTTGAGGTTTTACCGGTCCCGGTTCTGCCCACATAAGTGGCAGGTGTGACTGTCAATCACAGAGGGACCTGACAATTCACCACTCCGGGAGTAAACTGCCTTTCATCCAGCAAAGGCAGGTAGCCGCCTAAAATCGATCCGCTCATAGCAGAGCGGACCCTCCCTCTCTGGCAAGAACAGAGACCCTTAAGTACAAAATAAATAAGGCTGGGCCAATCCGCGAGTTTATGAGCGCTGTTTTATTATCCCGCACCAAAGCAGCCCTTAATCTTCACTGTCCTAAGATGATCTTTCAAAGGCTCGGACGAATTTTTTTTAAATGAGAATAAAAAATTAGGTACCACCTTCTAAGTACGCCTTTTCTTGTAAAATTCGGAGACGGGGAGGGGGAGGAAAGGAATGTCGTTCCGTTTAATTTCACGTCGTATTCGTTTTCATACACCACCACACTCTACCCCTCCCCAATAAAGCCGGCTTCATCTTCCCTGACACGGATTTTTTTTTTTCTTAACACGCTCCCCTCGGAGCCCACCGAGGCAGCCAGGCACCCCACCCCCCTGGACTGGGGCTCCACCTTTCAACACTTTGTTCTGCTTGGGGTTCCCCGAGACCCTTGCCCCTGAGAACACCCACCCTCGAGGCAAGAGGGGAAAGGCCAGGAGAAAGAGGGGAAGCTGGAGAGAAGAAAGGCGATGGCAGTGAGGGTGGCTGCCGGAGAGGGACTGCGGGAGGTGGCCCGGGCCGCCGGGGCGAGCGAGCGGCGCCCGCGCGCCAGAGCAAGCCGTGCACTTGTTCCAATCCGGGGGTTTCTACATCAAGGCAAATCCGCCCTTAGGCCGCCCCATCCTTTCCTCCGCCCCAGAAAGCCCCGGTGGAGGCGGATGGTTCACCCCTCGGCTCCCCGCGATAACGCATTGCAGCTCCCCACAAGTGAGGGGGACCCGGCACGAGGGATGCCCGGCACGCGCGCCCCGAGGGAGCCGGGCGCCCAGGGGCCCCGGCCCCGGCGTCGACGTCTCACCTTTCTGATGCTCGCCCCGGGGCCGTCCCACATGGATTTTTACAACCTCACGTCGCCCTGGCCCCGGGCGGCCGGGAGGAGCCGGAGCCGGCGCCGGAGCCGGAGCCCGAGCTAGCGGGAGAGGGAGGAGGAGGTGGAGCGGGGCGGGGAGGGAGGGCAAGGCTCGGAGGGCCGGGGCCGGGCGCGAGGCCGGGCGGGGCTGACGGCCGAGGGGGCGGCACCCGCCGCAGTCCCGAGACGCGCGCTCGCGCGGCGCTCCCAGAGCTGCGCTCCGCCGGCCCCCCGCCCGGCCGCTCCGCGCGCTCGCCCGCTCGCCGCGGCCCTGACTCACATTCCCAGCATTCCCGAGGAGCCGCTGGGGGGGCCGGGGCTGGGACGCGGGCGCCTCCGCGGGGGGCAGCAGAGAGCGCCTGGCCCCGCGCCGCGGGGGGTCTTCGAAGCGCCTCCTCCCAGGTAGCTGCCTTCCCGAAGCACCTGGCCCTCATCTCCTCTCCCGGACTCCCCCTCCCGGGTACCCTCCTCCAAAGGCTGCCAGGCACTCCTGGGACTGGTCAGGTGGCTTTGGCGACAGGGACAGGGAAGGCACTCGATAGAGGGGATGCAACTGTCTTTTAAGTTAAGCTTGGGGGGGGGTTCGGGGTTCCCATACCCTGGCACCCTCCTATTAGCTTAATCTTGTTTAGGAGAGTGAAGGGATTTCGTAAGATTTTCACTTTCCTGTTCCCCTAAGGAAAAGAGAGAATGGAAGATGAAAAAGGGAGCAGGGGAAAAAAAAAAAAAAAAATCATCATCAACCTCATAGTTATCATTCATTGAATCCCTTCTCTGTGCCCTGCAATGTGTGTGCATCCTCCCATTTAAGGTAGAAAGATGGCGTCTGAGTTCATTCACACACACATACACACACACATACACACCTCAAGATAATGTGCAGCTAGAGTTAGACACATTCTTCATTGGAAAAAGCTACCACCCAACAAGTCTGGAGCCCCAGCCACTACCATTTTATATCGGGGAGAAGACTCCAAACCTTACTGGAATCTCCAGATTTGGTCTCACACTGAGTAGTCAATTTGCAAGACTAAAGCAGTGATTTCCTTCCTGTCCTGATGAGTCTGCTGCTGGCAATGTCAGCGACCAAACCTAAATGTCTCCTGCTGGGAAGCTCCAACAAATGAAGCTGAATCCAGCCATGGATATCTGGACGCGCAGAGGTACAGAATCAGCACAATGATTAGGGATGACTCCTTCCTTCCTCCCACGATGGGAATTGAAATAGTAAATGAAGGAAGTAGACTCTACTCAAATGCCCTGTTCCTTAAGCCTTCCTTTTACACCTCTGTGTGCATAGTTTTTCACAGATTCATGGCCCCTGAAGCCTCTTTGCCCTTACCCTCTTCTTTCCCTCAGTCACCAAGAAACCAGCACTCGTTCTGTTGACCTGGATGCTCCAGGGAAAAAGCAAGCTACACCTGTTGTGTTTAGTTCTCTTTGTACCTCCTTGACAGCCTCTGCTAAAACGGCCTGTGAAATAGATGGATGGATGGATAGACAGATAGATGCACTTTGTTGAGAGTGCTTTAAGAAGTCCTAAAATCCCTTATCTTTTGAAATGTGACCAGTTTATTGACTACCTCCTATGTGCAACACTTACATTTCCTCCACTACTCTCACAAAAACTTTGTAAGATATTTACTCTCAGAAAGTCAGGTAACATATCCAGCTGAGAATGTATATAAATCTATGCCTAAAGCTCCCCACTCTTGGCCATCCCTTCTCTATTCCTTTGATCCATGGGTTCTAAACAAGAATCACTGGACTGTGGGGACAATTTCCTGTTTGTATGCCTATGTGCATTTTTCCCCCAGAGAGAAGATCTATGGTTCTCAACAGAGTTCTTTGCATTGGGTCCTTGAAAAAGTTAAGAATAATCACTTCAAACAGAAAGCAACTTTATGTAGTAAAACAAGGACTGGAACTTTAGGGATCTTAAGTCATCTTTATCCTCTCTGGGACTTAGTTTTCTCATCTGAAAAATTAAAAAGCTGACCTAAAGAATCTTAAGTACACTGCAAGGGAGACAGGCAAGAAAACAGGCCATTACAATATCACTTATGAAGGAACAATGCTGGGGTGCCTGGGTGGCTCAGTTGGTTAAGCATCTGCCTTCGGCTCAGGTCATGATCCTGGAGTTCCAAGATTAAGCCCCGTGCCGGGCTCCCTGCTCAGCGGAGAGCCTGCTTCTCCTTCTGCACCTCACCCAGCTCATTCTTGCACTCTCTCTCTCTCTCTCTTTCTCTCTCTCAAATAAATAAATAAAATATTAAAATATTAACCCCCCACCCCCCCAAAAAAGGAACAATGCTCTGGGTACTCTAAGAGCATATGGGAAGGACAGCCAACCCTTACCCTGGGGCTCAGAAATGGATTCCCAAGGAAAATGTCATCAAATTTGCTTGCTACATCCACCCTCCCTGTCCCACCCTGTGCTCAGCCTAGAGCAGCAGCCTGCATACTCTGTGAAGCCAAACACAGGAGACTGAATCTTTGGACAACACTTGCCCCTGGGTGGGCTGTCACAAGCTCTCCCACAGTATTTGAAACTAGGCCATTGGAATGAGTCAGCCAGTGGGTACTGAATGAGCTTATAGCCCAAATCAGAACTAGGGCACCCAAAACCATGGTGCCAAAGTCACCAAAAAATGAGCTCTAAGACCTTTGCTCATTGGCAGAAAGGAGAATAGACAGCTGAGTAGACAGAAACTGAGATTCCTAAAGTTCTGCTTTACCTGATAACACTGATGTGGGTATCTAACTGGTATCTCAAACTTGATCTGTTCTAACAGGACTCTGGTTTTTATGTACCACATCTCTTCTCTCCCAAGGTCACCCATCAGATTAATGACACCACCCTTTAACCAGTTGCTCAGGTACACACCTAGAAGCATCTTTGATTCCGCCTTTTGCTTATACCACACCTTTATCCCATCAGCCAGTTTTATCAACACTGCTCTGGGCCACATTAGAGCTTGAAACCAAAAGAAAACTGTGTACTCCTATAAATACATATATATATATATTTTTTTTTTGAACCAAGTAGAAAAAGTTAACAAAATCTCCATGCTGAAAAAGAAGTAACTGTATCTAAAGCCCCTTGTTGTCTAATATGTTCAGTCACTACTGCCAACCCTCATAAACCCAGCCAATAGGTAGACACAATGGCCAAGTGGCCCAGGACCTGAGCACTTGTTAGAAATGATTATTCTTGGGGCGCCTGGGTGGCTCAGTGGTTTAAAGCCTCTGCCTTCAGCTCGGGTGGTGATCCGGGGTCCTGGGATCAAGCCCCACATCGGGCTCTCTGCTCAGCGGGGAGCCTGCTCCTCCCTCTCTCTCTGCCTACTTGTGATCTCTGTCTGTCAAATAAATAAATAAAATCTTTAAAAAAAAAAAAAAAGAAATGATTATTCTTGTTGCACAATGATACAGACTCATAAGATACAGCAACAGCAACCTCTCTCTCTTTTATAAATATACACAACTAGGAAGTTGCAGGACTGAGATTCAAATCACAATTCACAATTCACAAACTGGCTCCCTTACATGGAGGGCAAAGAGAGACCAAAGAAAGAAGCAGACCACTCCAGATTGGAAGGTGGCAGGTTTAATAAGAAAAGGAAGGCTTATCTCCAGTGATTCCAAGATGAGTAGATCTATGCACCTGCCCATCAGAATCTTAAAGTTTATATAGAGGCCCTAACTGCATTCAGTTATGTGTACTATCCAGATGGTCTCAACAACACCTTATTCTCTCAAGGCTACGTCCTTAAAATGGTTCCCACTGTGGGAACAGTGAGCAGAGTGTACATTCTAAGGACTGGGGAATGGATGAGGAGCTTCAAATTCTCCACTCCAGCTAGTGGCTAACTGGTGAACACATTCTCCCAATTACTTGCTCCAACACAAGGCAGTCTGGCTCAGAATCAACACAGCAAAATCAACTAGACTTGGTGAGTACTTGGATATGGAACATGAGGGAGGAGCCAAGAGTGCTCCCAGGAGTCTGGTTCCAGCAACTGGTTAATGTGCCATTCACTAAGACCAGAAATAAAGGTGGGGTGGGTGATAAAGATTTATAGAAATTTTATGAATAATTTATGGGTTCATTTGGAGCTTTCTGGATTTTCAGTGCCAGGGACCTCAAGGTGGAAATATCCTGAAGGTGACTATTTCAGTGTGCTCTGAAGTCAGATGAGAGATTCCACACACTGAAGACAGTGTGTGGAAGTCATCACGTTTGGTAATTAGAGCTATGAGCATGGATAACCCAGGACATGGAGTAACCCAGGACAGTCATTAGCCATGAGAAGAATTTAGTTAGATGAGAAACAAAATCCCTAAACAACTCACAATGATCTGTCCTTAGGAGGTAGGTAGGCATGAAATCATTTGTACATGTCTCTTAACAAGGTAGGTTTAATTCAAGAGAAACATCATTGGGGCTGCCATAAAAGAAATAAGACCCAATTAACAGACTCACTACCACCACCACCACCATAGTTAATTGGATCGGAAGTAATCACCTGACCCTTAAGAAGCCAACCTATTGGCTTAACTAAGCCAATCTAAGCCAATTCTCTTTGCCAGGCATGTTTTAAGACCTTTGTAGCCCTAAGCGTCAGAACGAGCATATCAAAATCCAGCACCATCAAAATATTTTTCCCTGTGGAAATTTTTTTTTGTAAAGATTTTATTTATTCATTTGACAGATAGAGATCACAAGCAGGCAGAGAGAGAGAGAGGAAAGCAGGCTCCCCGCTGAGCAGAGAGCCCGACGTGGGACTCCATCCCAGGACCCTGAGATCATGACCTTAACCCACTGAGCCATCCAGGCGCCTGGAAAAATTTTTTTTTTAAAGATTTTATTTATTTGACAGAGAGATCACAAGTAGGCAGAGAAGCCAGCAGAGAGAGAGTGGGAAGCAGGCTCTCTGATGAGCAGAGACCCCAATGCGGGACTCGATCCCAGGACCCTGAGATCATGACCCAAGCTGAAGGCAGAGGCTTAACCCACTGAGCCACCCAGGTGCCCCTCCCCATGGAAATTTTTGAAAGTTTTTTGGCTTTGCTTTTACAATTATTTGGCTAATTTATTATATTCACTGTGGCTATGATTTGTCCGTAATCATAGAGCATACGCAAGAATTATTGTGAAATGAGAAGAAAATCAAACCTACAATTATTTTCAAATGGAATGAAATGTTTGTAAATATGAAAAACCATAAAGTTATGTTTTGTACACATTTATAAAATTAAACATTTATTAATTCCCCATTTACAGTTTCCTGTAAATCGGTAATCTCAAGGTATGCAAGGCTTTCAGGGGCTTGCAAAAATGTTGGTTAAATGACTATATAATGTAAAATTACATCAATTGCTTTAGTTCCTCAGTTTCCAATAACTTTCCATTTCCACAATTCTAACCACTCATGAAATCTGGCCACCCTTCCTGTCCTTGGGTTCCATGAGGTGCCCTGTGTCCTTCCAATACATACATACTGTTATTTTTTTGCCTCAGGTAGCTTGAGCAATTTTCTCTTCCTCGTAGCCACAATTACTCCCTGAATTGGAAAGCTAGCTTCCTTAGCTTAAACAAAGCCCTTCATTATAGTCCACTAGAATCCAAATCCTGAATCTGGCCTAGCTACCAGATTCCCCAAAGAAAACAAACCTGGGGGAAACTGCATAAGTGGATATTGTTATTGTTATTGGGTATTCCTTACTCTGCTTCTGGAAAGATACAGCAGATGGCCATGCCAAGCCCTGAGCCTGGCCTGTGTCTGTTTCTTTATGGTATTTTCCATGATCTACTGCCCATTCCATAGGCCTCCACTTCTTTCTGCAGTCCCTGGTTTGGCTATTTAAAGGTAGTTCATTAACACATTTTAAATTATGCTAAAAGCTGTAAAATTAAAAGGACTTTTTGCCATGCTCATTTTTCAAGAACAATTTCAAGGTGGAAAAGGCCTCTTGGAAGCCCCTAAGGAGAGAAATAACTACAGATGCAGGGTTTAAACCCTTCCAAATGCTGCAGGCTCACATATTCTTTTGGCTTCACCCAAACCCTGGCTCCTTCACACTTGTGCTTTTTGCTACTAAAGAAATTACATTCAGACACCACCATGTTCTCTTTCTGAAAAGCTAAAGGCCTTATGGAGAGTTAAGCTATTAGAAAAACCCATGAAAATTTCTTACCTTGAATCCTATCCGCATTTCCATCCATGCAGATGCTGGAAAGACCCAGCAAAACTTTGAAGGGAGCTAATAATGGGATTCGTTTATGAGAGAAAAATAATTTAAAAAAACGGGGATGAGGGTGTTGAAACATGAATGATATTTAAAATATCAGTAACATAGCAAAGCCACCCATTTTTCTGTTTTTCTCCCTAGTGGCAAAAGTTCAGCATTTAAAAAGTTATGTGTCTTCAGACAAGTTACTTACTTTGAGATTCAGTCTCCTTATTTATTAAAGGGGAGTAGTTCACAGTCTCTTCTGGCTATGGCAAGGATATAATAAAATCATGCAGGTAAAATCCTTAGAAGATTCAGGGAATGGTGGCTTCTGTATCCATAATGCTGATCCTGTTAAGGAAGAGAGTAAAACTTACATTAATATTGTCAGAGTTTTAAACAAATTTGTGAATCTCCATGCTAAATGGTCAGGACCAGGATAAGGCAAGTGAGATACTCGACTTGGGTGCAAAATTCGAGGCATCAAAATCTCAGCAACCAAGGTAAATCTTACTTTTTAAAAAGATTTTATTTATCTATTTGACAGAGAGAGAGAGAGATCACAAGTAGGCAGAGAGGCAGGTAGAGAGAGGGGGGGAAGTAGGCTCGCTGCGAAGCAGAGAGCCCGATGTGGGGCTTGATCCCAGGACCCTGAGATCATGACCTGAGCTGAAAGCAGAGGCTTAACCCACTGAGCCATCTAGGCACCTGGTAAATCTTATCTTAATACAGTATTTTTTGAAAAAACAAATCAGCAAACTACAGCCCAGGGGCTGACTGCCTGGTTTGTTTTTTTTTTAAGATTTTATTTATTTATTTGACAGACAGAGATCACAAGTAGGCAGAGAGGCAGACACAGAGAGAGGGGGAAGCAGGCTCCTCGCTGAGCAGAGAGCCCAATGCGGGGCTCGATCCCAGGACCCTAAGATCATGACCTGAGCCGAAGGCAGAGGCTTAACCCACTGAGCCAGCCACCCAGGCGCCCTTAAATAAAGTTTTATTGGAACTTTTAGGAACCAAAACCAAAACCAAACCAAAACAAACAAACAAATAAACAAAACCACAAAAAAACCTTTAAAAGAAACATCAAGAAAAAGAGGCTGGAGCTTCAATTATAGGCATTTTACACTCTGGCATTCCAAAAAAGAATTTCTTACGCTCGGGCTTTTAACTAATAGCCTGATGTGCTTCCAGTATATTGTTCCTGTGAGAACGCCTGTGTTCATCTAGTGTCTTTACCTCCTGGAGTCTCCAGGAGAGAGAAAAACAACTGGCCTAAAAGGTGGATTCTTGTGAGAGAAAGGGTTAACATGATGCCTAGAAATATTTCTTGGGACCAAAAGGACTTGTTTACCCAACTTAACCAAGAACCCAAGGTCTACAAGATAACAGCTTTGGGCTACATATTTCAAAAGTCACTGAGACAAATGTCTGAATAAACACTCTGAGAACTCCATAAATATGAGTTGTTTTTTAGTAACTGGAGAATTGTTAATGTAATATGAAGAGTGGAATCCACAGTCGGACTGCAAAGATATAAGTGATGGGCTCATTAATCAGCCTGCCCCAGGGCAGGGGGTGATGCTAGATAAAGGTAGAACTGGGTGTGAACCCAGAAAACAGAAGAGGGAGCTAGTTTTCCTTCCAACCATAGGTATCTATCCTACCACCTACAAAAATAGCTCTGATTACTGAGTGTTCTATCACCAAGCAATTCTTATAGACAGTAAAAAGCTTCATAACTTACATTGCCAAAAATTCATCCATTTCTTGAAACAGGCTTTGGATCAGCTCTGAGAAACAGAGTTCTTTTCCAAACAAAAGCCTTAACTACACAATTAAATGAAAGGGAACTAATTTGCTTGGAGGAGAATAATAAAAGAAAACAAGCTATTCTGAATGATAAAAATTTGTACCAAATTGGCAACAGCTTTAGAATGATGCTCCTGGGTTTGATTAATGAGATATATTATCAACTGAACAAACAAAGAGCATACGGGTTTAGGACCTTTTCTGCTTAACTTCTTTTTTTTTTAAGATTTTATTTATTTATTTGACAGAGAGAGAGAGAGATCACAAGCAGGCAGAGAGGCAGGCAGAGGGGGTGGGGGGAATAGGCTCCCTGCTGAGCAGAGAGCGTGATGCGGGGCTCTATCCCAGGACCCTGAGATGGTGACCTGAGTCAAAGGCAGAGGCTTAACCCACTGAGCCACCCAGTGCCCCTTCTGCTTAACTTTTTAATAAAAATCCTAAAAAAATTTTTTTAAGCTTACAAAAGTAAGAGGAATGGATTGTAAAATAAAATTCAAACGTTCCAGGGACACCTGAGTGGCTCAGTTGGTTAAGCGTCTGCCTTCGGCTCAGATCAGGGTACTGGATTGAGCCCCACATGGATCCCCACTTCAGGTTCCCTGCTCAGTGGAGAGCCTGCTTCTCCCTCTCCCTCTGCCTGCTGCTCCCTCTGCTTGTGCCCACCCCCGATCAAATAAATAAATAATTTTTTTTTAAGTTTAAAACAAATCAAACATTCCAGAAAAAGTGAAAATCTACCCTCAGAGACAACCAATACTTTTTTTAATTTTAAAAATTTTTATTTATTTAGGGCGCCTGGGTGGCTTATTTGGTTAAGCAACTGCCTTTGGTCAGCTCAGGTCTTGATCCCAGAGTCCTGGGATGGAGTCCCACAACAGGCTCCCAGCTCAGCAGGGAATCTGCTTCTCCCTCTGACCTTCCCCCTCTCATGCTCTCTCTCTCTCTCATTCTCTCTCTCTCTCTCAAATAAATAAATAAATAAAAACTTTTTAAAAAAATATTTTATTAATTTATTTGAGAGACAACACAAGAGAGACCACAAGCAGAAGGAGGGGCAGAGAGAGAGGGATAAGCAGAGCAGGGAAGGCTCAGGGAGCCCGACTCAGGGTTTGGGGGGAAACTCCATCCCAGGACACTGGGATCATGACCTGAGTTGAAGGCAGAGGCTTAACCGACTGAACCACCCAGGCACCCCAACAACCAACCTCATTTAACACAGGCTGGTATATATTCCCTTGGATTTTTTAAATGTATATTTTAACAAAAAGTGGGCCAAATTACGATTTTTTCTTTCAGTATCCTTTATCTTCTCCTCTGAGCTTTAGACCTTGTCTTTCTGGTTTCAGGGATTTTCATATCGCCTTTCCTCCTCGGCCACAGTGATTGCTCCAAGAGCTAGACATACGACCACAGTCAGACCAGTCAGAATCCTTCCCTGGGATTTTTCAACTGGCACTCTGTTCTTTAGTCAAAGAGCTCTAAGAAGGTAATTACAGAGTTGGTGGCATCCATGGCTCCACTCTTACGGAAAATTTGCAAACTCTGAGAAGCAGAGATAAGAGGCAGAGAGGATCTCAGCTCTAAGAACATTCAGGTCCCTGATTCCATTGCTGAGGACCCCAAAGCTCCCATGATTCCAAAAGCTCTTTTGTGCAACATTGTCTCCAACTCTCTAAACTACTCTATCATCCTTCTAGTTCTTGTGACTGTGCTAGACCCACAGTAAGTTCTATTTCTCCCTGAAGCTATTTCCTATGGTCATCTGCCACTTGCAACCAAGAGAGTCCTAATACACATTCACTTCTGCGATTTGATTTTGTTCAGCTGAAATTGTGTACATCATGGACAATTTCATGTTAGTGTGCATCTCCCTTTTCTCATTTAATGGCTGAATCATTGTCCATTGTATGGATGAATGTTTGTGACCTTCTCCTAGGGCCAGGAACACAAGATAGTTTAAAAAGTGATAAACACAAGATTCTCAAAATCACTTATATCAGGAAAATACAATCAAAACCACAGTGGTATATCTTCTTACACTAGTCAGAATGGCTAATATCAAAAAGACAAGAAATAACAAATGTTGGCATGAATGTGGAGAAAAGGGACCCCTCATGCACTGTTGGTGAAAGTGTAAATTGGTGCAGCCACTATGGAAAACGGTATGGAGGTTTCTCAAAAAATTAAAAATAGAAATATCATACAACCCAGTAATTCCACTTCTGGGTATTTACCCAAAGAAAAAAAAAAAGGTCAATTTAAAAAGATAAATGCACCCCTATGTTTATCCCAGCATTATTTACAATAGCCAAAATATGGAAGCATCCCAAGTGTCCATTGATAGATGGATGGATAAAGATGTAACACACACACACACACACACACACACACACACACACACACTGAAATATTACTCAGCCATTAAGAAGAATGAAGTCTTGTCCATGGTGACAACACAGATGGATCTCGAGGGCATTACGTATGCTAAGTGAAATAAGTCAGACAGAAAAAGACAAATACCATATGATTCCACTTATATATGGAATCTAAAAACAAACAAACAAAAAAAACAGAACAGAAATAGATTCATAAATACCAAAACAAACTGGTGGCTGCCAGAGGGGATGGGTAAATAGATAACAGGGATAAAAGTGTAGAAACGTCCAGTTATAAAACAAATAAGTCCCAGAGATGAAAACTACAGCATACGGAATAGAGTCATTAATGTTGTAATAACTTCCTATGTGGCGGGTGGTGTCTACACCGACTGTGGTGAGCATTGCATAAGGGACATAATTGTTGAATCACTATGCTGTACCCCTGAGACCAGTATAATATCATATGTCAACTATTTCAGTAAAAATAAGAATTTAAAAAATTAATTAAAAATAAATAAATGAAAGGAAAATTTAAAAAAAAAGAAAAGAAAGAAAGAAAACTGCTCCAGAAATAAAAGTGGGGAGAGTAGAAGAAGGAAGAATGTCAAGCAATGGTGAAGCTGAGTTCGTTTTCGCTTTTTTCTCCACTTTCATGTATGCTGGAAAACTTGCAATATGAAAAGTTAAAAAGAAGGGGGGGGAAGGAAACAAGGGAAAAAAAGAGGGGGGGGGTAAAACTTGGTGGAAATTTGTCCCTAAATGAAATAAAGTCTACAAAGTGCCATTCTTTTAAACAAGAAAAAGCGATAAGCATGGAGAATTATATTCAGCTTGAAGAGCTGCCGTCACAGCTCTGCGTGGGGACGATTGTCTTGCAAATGGCAGACCAGCCCAGATGAAGGTCAAGTGTGGGTGTTCCCCAACCGCCCAGGCAGTACTCATCACACCTGCCTCAGGGAGAGAGTCCCTGCAGGCTTGTATTACCTCGCCTTTTGCATCTCAAGTTTCTCCATCACACCTAGTAGTGAACTCATCCATTCAGAGGGTCTTTAAACCTCTGTTTATCAGAGGAACTTTGTGAGTCACGTGGAGCGGAGGTTGCGCTTGTCGCTGTGGTAAACAAAGAAAACTTTGATTTCCTGACTACCTACAGCCTACGGACAAGTCCCTGAAAAAGGCAGAGTGGCATTCCTCTAGGGACTCAACTGCCTGGCTGTTAATACTTTGTGGAGGGCCAAAGGCAATCTTAGCCTAGCTCTCCAGCCACCACCACCGTCCCCCCCCACCGCCCCCACCCCCCCCACCGCCCCCCCACCCCCCCCTTCATCCCCAGGATCCTGTAAGTCTACTTTAAGGTATAAAAATCCCTTTAGAGGATGCCTAGGTGGGTCAGTCGGCTGGGCGACTGCCTTCGGCTCAGATCATGATCCTGGAGTCCTGGAATCAAGTCCCGCATCGGGCTTCCGGCTCCATGGGGAGTCTGCTTCTCCCTCTGACCTTCTCCTCGCTCAAGCTCTCTCTCACTGTCTCTCTCTCAAATAAATAAATAAAATTTTTTAAAAAAAATTCCTTTAGAAATTTATTTTATCTCTAACCTCCCAAGAAAGGTGCTGTTAGTCATCCCCCAAGCATATGGCCCACCGATATATATCCGAAGTGTCTCATGTCTCAGGTTTTACTAGCTGGTAATAAATGATACTTTCCCAACAATAGCTAGCCTGGAGACCTTGCTTCCAAAATTCCTTAGAGGTTTACACCATCCCTAACCCCCTCTCAACTTGAAATTGTATGATGGGTCACTCCTCATGACCCCAGTGCAGCTCTTTCTGCCCAAGGGTCCTGTCTCCGTACTTTAATAAAACCACCTTTTTTGCACCAAAGAAATCTCAAGAGTTCTTTCTTGGCTGTTGGCTTCGAACCCTAACGTTCTTTCCTACCTCACTTGCATTAGTTGTTGAGGCCCAGAACTGTAAGTACAATTGAGTTTGAATTTGTCTGAAGATCTAACACCCCGTGTTTCCGTGTTTCCACTGTGCAGTTTCCAAGACACGGAGCAACTGTAAAAGAGCTGAACTTGGGCTTTGTGGCCACACAATTATGGGTTCAAGTCCCAGCCCTTCCATTGATGAGCTGTGTGATCTTTGGCAATTTACTTAACCCATCTAAGCCTGTTTCCTCATTAGAAAAAAAAAGGGAGGGGGGTGAGTTGATGAATAGTACTTGCTCCATAGGCATTCTGAGAGAATTAAATACGAAATTGTGTGGAAAGTTTCTATGACTGTGCTAAGCTTATAGTAAATGCTCAGTAAATGGGGAGGAACATCATCTTCGTGCCCTACAGTAAATTCCATTGTCGGGGCTGTATGCTATTTTCACTTTCTGAGTTTCCCCATTGCCAGTGTGACTTTCAAAAACTATTCTTTCCAAACTTTCAGAACACACATAAAAAGCTGGGTGCTAGCCAGAACACATCTGAAAGCAAAACAGTCCTAAAAACAAGAAAAGGATGCATGACTTTTTTAATGTTGGGTTTCTCTTTAAGAGAGAAATTAAACTGTGAGTAAAGACCAAAATTCATTCTTTCTGTGACTTTGTTCAAAAACAGAGCTTATTGGAACATCATGCATGTCAGATGTTGTTTAGAGTGGCATATGCCCTTCTCAGGACATTCTGAACATGCATTGTATGTCTGCATTTCTCTCTAGTGGGTATTTCTGGGCTGAAGAGGGAGGAAGGGTCCTACACTGGACTACAATATCCATAGTGCTCAGGGTTGCCCTGGATTATGTTCTGCAAAATACAAACAGGTACAAAAAGGATAATTTCCTACAGCCTTAAGACAAACAGTCTGGGAAATAAAATTCAAGGGCTTTTCCCATATAGGCTTTGAGGTGCCTTGGGAATTCAGACTGATATTCATAGAAAATCCACAAGGGGAAAAAGTGCAACCTGATTCTGGATGCAAATGAATGCTTTCCCAGAAACGAACTCCTTTTTTCTTTATCCTCTGCTTAACACCCTCCTCTCTCACCACTCACCTAGTTAACTTTTATTCAACTTTCAGCCTCAACTCAGATGGCATCTTCTCCAGAAGCTCTCCCCAAGCCATCTGTGGGGTGCCCACGCAACCAAATCTCATTGCCCCCTGCAATTCTCTTTCATGGTTCCTATCATGACTATGCTGGGATAACTGCATGATTCGTGGTCCAGCCAGTGCTGTCCAGCACCTACATGCTCCACCTCCACCAGGAACAGGATCACCTCTATTACGTGGACACCAACGTCAGCCCCAAATAGTGATATAATAAATATCTGTTGAAAATTTCAGAATAAATTTTTTTATTCTGTGAATTTAGACTCTAAGTTTTAGAAACTCAAAGAGTAGCTAATTTGCTAAGAAGCTTTCCTTATGAAAGTCAGAAGGATACCTTTATTCCATGTAACCAAACCAAACCAAACCAAACAAAAACAAAAACTATAGCTATTTGATGTCATATCATCTACATTCTATGAAATTAATTGGTTATCAGCTTCACAAAAAAGTGATAATTAAAACAATTAGCACTAATTGGATGTGTAACTGGTTAGTTCCAAAAAGGAATTGAGAAAGACTCAGATAAGAGGGGGGCTTAGAAGCCATACCTTACCTCCCTGTTCAGGCATACTTGAAAATGAGGGTTCTAGAAAAAAGCCAAAGAGCTAAAGGGTTGCTAATGATACCACTCACCTTCTCAGTGCACCTGCAACATTAGGCTTTAGCACAATATTGAAAAGAAAGCAATTCTGACACAGCTGCTGCTTCTCAGAGCCTACCCTCTGCTTGGATCCTCCCTGTGAGACAGGACTCACTCACACCACAAAGTGGTCCTTTCCATTACTGAATGGTTCAAAGGGTTAAGTAATTTCTTCCTATATTAAGACCAACGTGTATCTGACTTTAATTCTACTCCTCAAAAGCAAAACAAATGGATGCGTCAATAAACTAATATTTACTAATTTGGAAAATGAGGCTTATTGCTGTATTTTAAAATATAATAAACCTCTGAGTTTCTTCATTCTGTGTGTGAATTGTGAGCAAGCATGTGTGTGACTGTGTGCATGTGTGTGCAGATATATATGCATAAGCATAATTGTTTTTTGTCACATCAGCATAAACGGTTGTAGGTTTATAAAATTCTGGAGGGTTACTCCACTGTAGTTATTTTTATAGCCTTCTTTGTTAATTCTCAAAACTATTAAAAATCAAAAACACCTAAATAAGGCAAATTTAATTATGGACTAAACACATAGATCTGTCTCATTTTTAATACAAGACGAGAAATGGAATAGAGTCAAATGTTTTGTCTGTTTTGCCAAAGCCCAAAACCTTTCTTCTTTGGGCAAGGAAATACTTACACCATAAGGAGTAATTCTTTAATTGCTACTAATTAGAATAAATGGCCAATGCGTGCTGGGTCTCAGGGAACATGACTAACACTTGCCTCACCTTGCAATAACTGCAGATGAAGTGTGGGTGAGGGCGTGAAAATGGGGGGCATCGCCTCAACTCCACCTCCTCCTTTATCCTTGTAGCTGAAATCAGGCACCCGTTAATATCAGAGCCTGGAGGCTCTTTCCGACAAGTGTGTGAAATATTAGGGGAGCTCAGATGCTGAGTCATTCTTGAAACAGTTTTTGGGAAGAAGTAGCTGGGTCTTTCGTCTATCCTTTGGAGACAAGAGACACTGCACCCCACCCCCCGCCAAGTTCCACCCAGGCTCAACCTCAAACTCAGCCCTGAGCAGCTTAAGTAGCCTCTCAGTAGAATGGGGATAACACCTCTTTTGGTTGTTATGAGGATTCCATGAGCTAATTCATAGAAAGCTCTTAGCACAGTGCCTGGAATAAACACTCAAAAGTCTTAACCACACAGATATATAGGACCAGTCCCACACAGTGATTTAACTGTCAACAGTGTGGCACCTATATGTGCTAGAAGCCCCCCACCAGACAATCTGATGTGTAGCCAGGACTGAGAAGCCCTGCATCAGTTTTAACCCAAACATTGATAAAGACTGAGTGAGGGCACCCGCTATATCCATGATTGAGCTATAGTGGCAAGTCAGTTATGTGTTTCAGAAAGAGGGATAATAAATTTTTCCTGAGGAACTTCTGGATTTGCATGAGGGTTTGGAGGCATTTGGGGTATGGGGGTAGGGGGCATTGAGAGGGAGAGGAAGAGGATCACGACCGTCTTGGGCAAAGACAAAAGGATGAGGACAGCTGAGAGAGTCTGTTTTAGATAGTGCCCCAGGGAGTCATATCTCAGTTCTGTGCCGAGGGAGTCTGCAAGCCAGAAATGGGACCACTTCCATTGCATAAGGGTCTGTGAGACCAGGGGGCTGAAGCAAAGCCGGTTCAAGGTCCAGGTGACAAGAGACAACACACAATAATTATGGTACAGCAGCCACCCTTAATGTACATATTTGTGCCAAGCACTTTGCATGTGTTGATAACACTAGCTGATATCCATTGAGTGCCTACTACTTATCAGGCATCACTCTAAGAGCTTTACAGGGTTCATTTCATTTAACCTTCAGAGCAACACTCTGGAACAGTTAGCATTCCAGGTGCACTATAAAAGAAAACGGAAGCTCAGAGAGGTGAAGTGACTTCCCCAAACTCACACAGCTAACAAGGTCAGGCTCTAACCTGGTCGTGTGCCTCCCAAGTCCAAGCTCCCAACTAACCACTGGACTACTAAGACTCTCACCATCGAACACACTTGTGACAGTTCCTGAATGCCCATCCCAACCTTCAAATCAACAATTACCTCTTTAGAAGATGCTCCCCACACAACCAGAGGATATAGATTGGTACCACCCGCCTCAGAGTGGGCTGTGGTTGGGTTTCTTAATTGTCCAAGGAGCTCTGGTTATTCAGTCCACTTTGAGGAAAGACAGCTGGTGATCTGTCAAAGGGAACACTGCAAAATATTTAAAAGGCAGGGGCTGGGGGAACAGATGTAGTCTCAAATAGGAAGGAAGGTTAAAGAACGCATTTCTTCCATGAGACTGGCTTCTAAAACGTAAAATGACAAACGAACCTCAGCTTCTGGGCAATGGAAATGTCTCCCAGGTTATCAGCAATAAGTGTGATTTTTTTAGTATCTCTATGGTTCTTCCTTGTCTCAACCCATTGACTGAGAAAGTACATAATTAAAAGTAGACCTTCACAGCACCTTCACCTCAAGGAGCTGAAACACTTCCATGTCAGAAGTAAATCGGAGAGGACAGTACTTCTGCCCCATCTCTGCCTTTAAGACTTGGCTTTTGACCTTAGGTAAGGGATTGTACCACAGGGAGTTCATTAGAGGAAGTAGAAAACAGGATGGCTGACCCTCTCACATTGGCAGTCCACAGAGGAAGACCAAAGACAAACAAATAAGGCTTTATTCTGTCACTGGGTTTCTTTATGGGTTTGGGTTGTTTCCTGTTGCAGAACATATCCTTTGTGGCATTTCCAAGGTCTTTCGAAGCTGATAGTAAGGACTGCTGGTAGCACATTTTAGATTTCCATTTGTTGGATTTGTCATCTGGCTAAAGACCCTTTGGGGAACAGAGTACCAATTTTATCCCTGCTGACAAGTAAGGAAACTGAGGCACAGGGCTCGTCTAATTTTACACAGCTGAGATTAGTATTATGGCCACTGACTTCTCCAATTAATTTGGAACCAAGCATGCTTATACGGAGATTGATTTAGAGCCTCTGTCTTGAACACTCTTTGACAGTAGGTATAACGTGAACCTTAAATAATGAAAATGCGGGGTGCCTGGGTGGCTCAGTGGGTTAGAGCCTCTACCTTCGGCTCAGGTCATGATCCCAGGGTCCTGGGATCGAACCCCGCATCGGGCTCTCTGCTCCGCGGGGAGTCTGCTTCCTTCTCTCTCTCTGCCTGCCTCTCTGCCTACTTGTGATCGCTGTCTGTCAAATAAATAAATAAAATCCTAAAAAAAAAATGAAGATGCATATGAAGACTACGGAGTCGGGGACGTGGAAGAGAAAATAGAGGAGGCCACTAGAGCTGAACTCAAAGGACTCCCTGAATAACAACAGAATCAGCTTCCACTCAGGGAACACTTGCGTGGGCCAGGCACAGGACCAAGAGCTTCACAGACATACACTCCTCTCTCAGCACTCACCACAATTCTGGGAGGTGCAATTTAGTACTCCCCACTTGCAAGATAAGGGACCATGTCCCATAAAGTAATTCTCCCCATATCGGGACTCTTCTCACACCAAAGGCATGACTGCTCACTGACACCATGATGACTCCTGTAACTAGTGGATTGGGCAAAAGAAAGACATTTCTTAAAAGTAATTCAGTGGTTCAATTCTTAAAAGTACAGTATCTTAAGATTTTGTATGCCAAAAAGAAAAGAAGGCAAGTGTTTCTAAGGAACATTTAAATTATTTCTAAGCTTTCCGTTGTTATATATAGCACGGGGGAATGGTTAAGCAGCCAGGCTGGCTTTGAAGCAGGAGAACTTTGTTAAGCCTCAGTTTCCTTCTTAGTAAAATGGGAATAATATAGCACCTCGTTGTGTTGCTGTGAGAACTCAATAATGTATGTAGCATTTGGCACAGCTGTTGTTCCATAGCGGGCACTGTATGAAAGACTGCTGCTGATACATCATGGTAATATAATGATATTGTCGATAATAGATTGGTGATAATTAACTGTGATAAGCAAAATATTCTGACTTAAGACTACCATTTTTTTTCTTTTTTGCTAATAACTATTTCTCATTGATGGGTATTTTGTTGGTGCTTATTCATAGAAGCTTAGAGTTGTGGCTTTGTTTGGTAGGGAAGGTTCTGGAATCATTATAGAGTGATGGTTGCTTCTGCTTGGAAAATAGCCAGAATAGCACCAACAGCGAGGTGGAAAGATGTGATTTATTAGTTCTTCTCCTATTGCAAAACCAGCAGTGCAGATTCACCAGATGAGAACCAAGCAGGAGACTCCAGGTTTTAAGAAAATGATATTGGGGCATCTACCATCTGGCATCCAAATATGCATGGGGGAAGGCCTTTCTTGTTTAAGGTGAGGAACAGTGGTAAAGGCAGTGCCAGGAGCATCCCAAGTGTCTAAGTACCTTCACCCTGTGGGAAGAAACAGCAGTAGGTCCATGGCTGGCTCCCTGTAGAGGCTCAATGCCATCTGAAATGTCCTGAATCCCAAGGACTAATCGATAGTCTTCAAGAAGTCAGACAGAAAAATTCTTTTTTCTTTTTTTTAAGATTTTATTTATTTGACAGAGAGACACAAACAAGGGAGGGAACATTAACAGGGGGAGTGGGAGAGGGAGAAGCAGGCCTTCCGCCGAGGAGGGAGCCTGACTCGGGGCTTGATCCCAGGACCCTGGGATCACTACCTGAGCCAAAGACAGATGCCCAATGACTGAGCCACCCAGGTGCCCCCAGAAAAATTCCACAATGTCCATTTCTGTATAACCATGTATCTTACGGAGTTTGAGATCCCATTTTCTTTTTTTTTTTTTTAAAGATTTTATTTATTTATTTGACAGACAGAGATCATAAGTAGGCAGAGAGGCAGGCGTAGGGGGTGCGGAAGCAGGCTCCCCACTGAGCAGGGAGCCCGATGCGGGGACTCGATCCCAGGACCCTGAGATTATGACCTGAACCGAAGGCAGAGGCTTTAAACCCCTGAGCCACCCAGGCACCCCTGAGATCCCATTTTCATACTCATCATCTTCATGACCCCAAGCACATTCTTGCTCTCTCTGAGCCTTGATTTCCTCATCTGTAAATTGGTTATAATAACAGAAAACCCGGATTTAGTTTAGCAACAATACAATTTGGGGGCACCTGCGTGGCTCAGTTGGTTGAGCGTCTAACTCTTGGTTTCAGCTCAGGTCTTGACATCACGCATCATGGGCTCAAACTCTTCAACAGGCCCTGCCTCAGCAGGGAGTCTGCTTGGGGATTCTCTCCCTCTGCCCCTCCCAACCCCTACTCATGAACGCACTTTCTCTCTCCGTCTCTCACTCCCTAAAATAGTTAAGTAAATCTTAACCAAAAAAAGAAACAATACAACTTTGAAAAAAACATTTCAGTGGTTTTACCTAACAAACTAATTGATGCACTGTCACACAAAATTGTGACTTACACCCAAAAGGTCTTTTATAACTGGATCAACTACAAAATTCTTTTTCAATAGATAATTCTCAGCGGTAATATTTTTTTGTCGGTTTTTACACCCTGCTTCTAATTTACAGTAGTATTTCTCCCCGGAGTCAAAGTGCGTTCCATTCCCTTGAGATGCTTTTAGAAGAGAAACTGGACACGAGAAACCTCTCTCAGAAATTCCCATTACAGGGGCACCTGGGTGGCTCAGTGGGTTAAGCCTCTGCCTTTGGCTCAGGTCATGATCTCAGGGTCCTGGGATAGAGCCCCATGTTGGGCTCTCTGCTCAGCAGGCAGCCTGCTCCCCCTCCCCCATGACTGCTTCTTGCCTACTTGTGATCTCTCTCTGTCACATAAATAAAATAGTTTTTAAAAATTCCCATTACAAATTAACAAAGTAAAGGTTCTGAGCAAGTGCAGTATAGAAACCTACCTGTATTTAAGTCAGTGTTTCCCAGTTATTGGTCCCTTGAATGCTTTTATCCCTTAACACTCATTTAAATCCCATTTAAAATCCAAAGAACATACCTTGGGACAATGGTTCCCAAAATTTTTTTTTTTTTTAAGATTTTATTTATTTATTTGACAGACAGAGATCACAAGCAGGCAGAGAGAAGAGGAAGCAGGCTTCCCGCCGAGCAGAGAGCCCGATGCGGGGCTCGATCCCAGGACCCTGGGATCATGACCTGAGCCGAAGGCAGAGGCTTAACCCACTGAGCCACCCAGGTGCCCCGTTCCCAAATTTTTTATGTTTCTTAGAATCACCTATAGAGCTTGATAAAACACAGGTTCCCAGTCACGTCCCCAGAGTTTCTGATTTAGTAGGAGCCCCAAGAATTTGCATTTCTGGGATGGCTGAGTGGCTCAGTGGGCTAAGCTGGTGCCTTCAGCTCAGGTCATAATCCTAGGGTCCTGGGATCAAGTCCCGCATCGGGCTCCTTGCCCAGCGGGGAGCCTGCTTCTCTCTCTGCCTCTGCCTGCTTGTGCACACTCTCTTTCACTGACAAATAAATAAATAAAATCTTTTTAAAAAATTTGCATTTCTAGTAAGTTTCTATGGGATACCAATGCTGCTGACTCAGGGACCATAGTTTGAGAACCACTACTTTGAGACAGGCAGAATTAAACCAAGTTTCAGGCTGTTTTTATACTAACTCTGGGCTGTTAAAATCCACAGCAATCAATGAATATCAGATCTGAGCTGGAACTTGCATTCACTTATTCAACCAATATTAATTGAGCACCAACTATTTGTGGTTTTTTAGGGGGGTGGGCTGGAGTTTTTTTTAAAAGATTTTATTTATTTGAGAGAGAGAAAGAGCACAAGCTGGGGTGGGTGGGGTAGAGGGAGAAGAAGAAGCAGACTGCCCCTGAGGAGGAAGCCTGACATGGAACTCGATGCCAGGACCCCGGGATCATGACCTGAGCTGAAGGCAGATGCTTAGCCAACTGAGCCACCCAAGCGCCCGGACACCAACTATTTGTAAGGCACTAGGGTAGGCAGTTGGGATAAGTAGAGAAACACTGGCAGGCTGTCTATCCTGTCAGAGCTCACAGTATAGCAGAGAAAAATTAAGACAGAAATAAACCTGATTGTCAGTTGTGGTTAGAAGAACAATGAAGGAAAAGCAGGGCATGGATGGGGAGAGATTAGCATGAGAATTTAGGTAGGTTGCTCAGATAGATCCAACATGACCACAAAGTCATTGTAGCTCTTTCCACAAAAGGCAGATCTGTTTTCCTACCTGTGAATCTGGGCTGCCTGTGTGACCTGCTCTGACCAACAGAATATGGCAGGAGTGGTGATATGCATGTTCCAGGGCCTAGGCATCAAGAGCCTTTCAGCTTCTGTTCTCAGCCTCTTGGAACCCTGAAACCACCATACCATGACAAAGCCAAAATGAAAGACCGTATGGAGAAAGTGAGAGCCACTGTCCCAGCGGAGCCCAGCCCCAAGTCAACCTGCCAGCTGACTACTGCCCCATGAGTGAGCCCAGGCAACACCCGCAGAAGACCCATTCCACCAGGTCACATAATCATAAATGATCTTGTCACGCCACTACGTTTTATGGTGTTTGGTACGAAACAGTAGAAGAAATTGAGGATCATGCAAGAGCTCTGTGAGTAGGTCATTTAGGCTGAAGAATGAATAGAAGTTGGTGGGGGGGCAGCTGGGTGGCTCAGTCAGTTGAGCAGCTTGATTTCTCTTGATTTCAGCTCAGGTTGTGATCCCAGGGTCCTGGGAGGGAGGGTGTATCAGACTCCTTGCTTGGCCGGGGAGTCTGCTTGTCCGTCTCCTCCCTGCTTGTGCTTTCCCTCGCTATCTCCGTCACTATCTGTCTCTCTTTCTCTCAAATAAATAAATAAAATCTTTAAAAAATAAAAAAAGTAAAATCTTGGTATTTTTTCCATCATGAGTATTTTACATTAATTTTGATTTTTAATAATATTATTTGTCTTTGTCACTGAATTTTTTGTCACGCCCTTAACTTTTGTACCTCCCTCACTCTCTCTTGTCTCAGTCCTAAAAATGTTTGCTGTCCCGAGAGACTAAGTTTGAAATAATTCATTATACAACAAAAGTTAACTAGTGTGCTAGCTATCAGTCCTTTGCAAATTTATCTGATCTCTCCAAGCCTCAGTTTCTTACCTGTGAAATAGGGATAATGTCGTATTTCTCATAGTTATTGTGAAAAGTAAATGAGATATTTCAGGAAAAGCCCTTAGTGTATTGACTGTCACATAGCATTTCAATGTGAACATAATTACCATCAATAGACTCTTAAGAGTTTGATCCTGGTTTTAAGATCTCAGAGTAATATTGATTTTTTTTTTTTTCCAGAGCACTGATGAGAATTCCCTGTTCTGTTTCTTAAATAAATTTTCTAATTTTCTCCATTTACTTCTTAAAAAATAATCTTTATGAGCCTAAGTCTGGAAGTTTAAAAATGAGAGGTAAAATCTAGTTGCTTAAGAGCAACGGGTAAGACATCCTGAGGTACTATCTTAATTACCGTTAGCATTTATGGAGTACTCATGAAGTGTGAGAACACTAAGGCAAGAATGTCACATACATTATGTCACTTAACCCTCCAGGACCACCTACAAAGAAAGCATTCCTCCGCTCCCCCCAAGATATTCCCCATTTTACATAGAGAAGGTAAGCCTATGCCCAAGGGTACAGCTAGAAGGAATTTGCCTCCAGCACTAGGGCTCCCAAGGGCTCCACAGCTTGTGTACAGTTCGCAAATGGAAGCATTTCTCTCGATTCCAGCTGTGCCCTTGACTGGGCAAATCACCTTTCCGTCGCCCAATGTAAAAATCGCATCGGGTCATGCTCGCCCAAAATAATATGGGTGTTTCATCCCTTAGGAGTTGGCCCTTTCAAGGATTTCTCTATTCATAATATGAATTGTAGGCTGATGCTGAGTCAGCACGTTGAGTCTTACTGGTATCCCCGCTTCTGCATGAATATCAGCATGTGCTGAGTAAGAGATCTGGCCTTGCTTTAATTCCCTCCCCGTGGCTTTTGCCTCAAGAATTGGCTTACTCCGCTGCTGGGGCCCGATATGCCAGCACGACACAGCAGCCTTCTTGGGTTGCAGGACTCTCGTTTTTTCAGTGCCTTATGGTCTCGTTTGCCCTTGAACTACAGATATCGACTTTTCACTTTAATGCACATTACCTCGAGACATTCAAGGCCAAAGACAAACATTCCACAAGACCTGCCTCTGTAGGAATTAGAATTGAGTAGGAAATGGGAGAGATTGCACAGAGGCCACATTTGTGCCCACAAGTCCGGATTGCCTGAGCAACACGGAACAACTCCCTACACCACGGGAGGGCTTATCTTGGGGAGACTCAACACACTCAGAAACAACTGGACTTCTTATCTTTTTGAAAAAAAAAAAATTGAAGTTTGACATCCAGAAGGCATAGTATTGCATTTTTATTCTTTATATTTACTTTAAAAAAAAAACATCTCTTGGGAGAAAGGATCATAGTGTTAGTGCAGATGTTATGTATTTTGCCAAGCCCACATTAGATTGCTAAGCACTTAAATTTATCTTGTGTCCTAAAGTTTTGAGAAGTTTAAATCAGATCCAACTGAAAATGGATGCCCCTCTAAAGAAGGTATAAATATCTTAATCCCAAAAAATAAAACCCTTGACCTTCTGAGTTATAGAAATCCTAGAAAATGACAGAGGCTTATGTACTACACTATCTGCATAAAAAAGGGAAAAGGAATTATTTATTTATGCACATTGAGGATCAATTTAACTTCATCAGTTCATTACATATTGTCAGGAGTGTTTATCAAGCACTCTTCCCGAAAGGTCTCTGCCAGCTGGAGAATTCTCTGACCTAATATTCACAGAATCTTATACTTGGACAGGCTTTTTGAGGTCACCTCATCAAACACTTTCCTAGTGCAGAGTTTCCTCCCTGACATTCCTGACAGATGGTTTGCAGATGCAGGTCCTCCTCTGGCATCATCTTCCCCTGCAAGCTTCCCTGACCTCAGTCAGAATTCACTGCTGCCCCCGCGGAGTCTCTGTGACACTTCATACATCACAATGGGGATCATTATTAGATCATCAGAATAATTGCAACTTCCTGAGCACCTACTATGCCCCAGTCAGCATAGGACCTAATATTCTATAATAACCCTGCATAATAGATATGATCATCCCCATATTTCACATAGGAGATGGGATGAACGTACACTCTGGTAACTTGTTCAAGGCCACAAAGCTAGAAAGTGGCAGAGACATGTCAAGTAGGAGGGGTCTTGAGCTTGTACCCCTACCTTCCTCCCTTGCTTCCCCTCTTTTACAATACTCAACAGGTGATATGGGAATTATGCTGTACTCCTTTATCTCCTCTCCACTGATGGTATATTTTTGGGTTTGGGGGATATTTTTTAGATATTTATTTACTTATTTATTTGAGAGAGAGAGAATGAGAGAGAGCAAGCATGAGTAGGGAGGAGGGGCAGATGGAGAAGCAGACTCTCTGCTGAGTAGGGAGCCCGACCTCAGGCTCAATCCCAGGACCCTGGGATCATGACCCAAGCCTAAGGCAGACACTGAGCCACCCAGGCACCCCAATTTTAAACTTTTTGAAGACCAACATGGTATCACCTTTCTTCCAATCTCCAGTCTCTACTACTGTGCCCAGCACATAGTAGGGTCTCAATGACCATTACCAATTGAGTAGGCCACTTCTCTGTACCTCTGGCTTCTCCAAAGCCTCAAATCCTATTCTGGATCACTTCCTTTGTTCCACTCAAATCACACTGATAGGGACTAATAATCAGGAAGTCAAATATGTCATATTAATGTAGATTAAAATTTTTCAACCAAGTGATATTGATGAGAGTTCAGACTTGAAAGAGGTTCTGTATACAGAAAGGTGTGACTATGTAGACATGTATGTCTAAATTTTTTAAAAGATTTTATTTATTTATTTGAGAGAGAGAGAGAAAGCATAAGAGAAAGCAAAGGGGGGGAGGGGCAAGGGGAGAAAGGAAAGCAGACTTTCCAATGAGCTGGGAGCCCGATGTGGGCCTGGATCCTGGGACCCCAAGATCATGACCCAAGGCAAAGGCAGACACTTAACCGACTGAGCCACCCAGGTGCCCCTATATGGACATGTATGTCCATAAAACTGTTTTGCTTTTTATGTTTGTTGGTAGAAACTGAATGCATTAAATCAGTTTAAGTGGGTAAATGTGAGAGTTCAGCCTTGCCAAGGGAGAGACATGATAAAGAAACAGGGTGTATATATTATATATAACATATTATATATGATATAATATATATATTTTATATATATAATATTATAATATATATTATATATTATGACCATGGGATTGCAGAAGAAGGGAGGACTCATGTGGAGTTTGGGAGCAATCCAAGCAGAGGGTGTAGGTTGAGGTCATACGGGAAAGATTTCGGGCAGGCAATAAAAGGCAGGGTAATGAGACCAACACAGCTCAAGAACTTGTGGGCTCATCTCATGTATTGTTAGTATCAGTATCTCTGCATGAAAATCCCTTCATGTGACTATGAAGCAACCAATCTTCCTTTTCTGGGTTGCTAACTATTGAAGCAACTTGTTGCCTTGATTGCTGTGCTCTCTCCTGACTCCCCCAAAGACGTTGAGTTCACTCAACATGTTGGGAAGAGAATTAACATTCATCCCAAAAGGAAGCTTTTGGGGAAATCTTCATGGAAAGGCTCTTCATCTTTTCTACTTCTTGGCACCTAGAGAAAGCAGGACACTCCCTTCCTCTGTACTTCCAATGCTATCTCTCTGTGTCTGTATATCTCTATCTCTATCTGCATCTGTCTTGTTAGCCCCTTACTTGTTCCAGTACCCATTCCTGAAATGCCTTCCTCATTAGTTTCTGTTTGCCCATACCTTATTTATCTTTCATAGCCCTCCTCTACTGTAAAGCCTTTACTGACTGTACTAGCTCACACTGACATCTTGTTATGGACTGAATTCTATCCCCCAAAATTCATATGTTGAAGCCCTAACATCCCATGTGACTGTATTTAGAGATAGAGCCTTCATAGAGGTAATTAAGAGGGTGCCTGGGTCTCTCAGACAGTTAATCATCCAGCTCTTGAGTTCAGCTCCAACCATGATCTCAGGGGCCTGGGATTGAGCCCTGAGTCAGGCTCCATCCACCCTCAGTGAGGAGTCTGCTTGGGATTCTCTCTCCCTCTCCCTCTGACTCCCCTCCTTCCCTGGCTTGTCTTCTCTTTCTATAAAATAAATAAAATAAAATATTTAAAAAAATAAATTAAATAGGGGCACCTGGGTGGCTCAGTGGGTTAAAGCCTCTGCCTTCGGCTCAGGTCATGATCTCAGGGTCCTGGGATGGAGCCCCACATCAGGCTCTCTGCTCAGCGGGGAGCCTGCTCCCTCCCAGCCTCCTGCCTCCCTGCCTACTTGTGATCTCCGTCTGTCAAATAAATAAATTTAAAAAATTAATTAAATAAAGAGGTAATTAAGGTTAAATGAAGTCATAAGGTTGGGGTCCTAATCCAACAGGACTGATGTCATCGTAAGAGGAGGAGTAGGGCACACAGAAGAAAAGCCATGTGAGGACATAGAGACAATGTGGCCATGGGCAAGCCAATGAGAGTCCTTCAGACAATTCAACCCTGTCAATACCTTGATCTTGGCCTTCCGGCCTGCAGAACAGTAAGAAAATAAATTTATGCTGTTTAAGCCACCCAGTCTTCAATGTTTTGTTATGGCAGCCTGAGCAGACTAAGACATTCCTCTCTGGAGATTTTTGGCCTTTTGTGTAGCCTGCCTTTTTGGTAGTTTACACTGTCTTGTTTTCAGTCTTTGTATCAGATTTAAATCTGTTCTATTTACTGCTCCCTTGTTCACACATTACTTCATCAAAATGTGTCTTATCTCCCAAAGCACATTATCAACTCACAGGGAGAAAAAAAAAATCAGGTTACGTAAGCATCTTTTATTCTAAAAGGCCCAGAAAGAAGGTATAAACTCTGGGCATTCAACAAATCTAAACTGCTTAAGTAAGTGGCAATGAAATTACTCCTCTTCGTTACCTGCCATGTAACCTGGGGTAAATTAATCCTGTTTTCACAGCTGTAAATGGGAAATAAATTTTATCTCTTAAACAGAATTTTTCTGAGACAGCAGTGGGGATTAAATGAGATGAAACTATTTGGAACATAGTAAGTGTTTCATTATAAAAGAACTATTATCATCTTATTGTTTTGTTCTGAAGCCACATCTGGGAAAGGGAAAATGATCTCACCTAGAAGGCACAAAGTCACTGCTGATTCAGTTTTCTCCAGTGGGCGAAGAAGTCCGTGTCTCTTGCCTTTCACTTTTTCTTGTTTTGAGATGAGCCAAACAGAAGTTTACTGGTTGAAAGAAAGAAATAATGGAGCCCAGGTTCCCTTTTCTCTCCACTGGCACTCCAAACTGGAATGCTCTTTGCCTCAGTAATGTTTTCTGTTTCAGTTTAATTCACAATTTGATATGGCCAAAGCATCAACTGCAATAGGCTTTATTTATGGAACACATAAAATGTAAGGATGAGGAAATGTTAAAAGCCAGACCTACCAGTCCCTAGCTGTGAAGGCCCTGGTTTGACTTTTTAACTTTCTAACAACTCCAATGTCCTCAAGATGATTCTGAACAGATTGTACAGAAAAGACAGCTTAACTGTATTAGGATCTTATTAGAAAATTTCTAATTACCCACATGCAGATGGAAGTGTAATCTGTTTTAGGATTTCAGCCTTTGTGGTGACTCACTCCACCCCACCCTACTGACACAAGTCAGAGGAATTATCCTACGACTGTACACTTTGCAAACTGGATAAATCTGAAGACTTAGATTGTTTTTATGAAGGATCTATTGCAATATTCACCTTTAATTTAGAATCTTTACAGAGATCCCTTCTATGGCTGGTTCAGAAATCTTTCTAATACTAAACAGACTTCCTACTCCCCCTTCCTCACTGCCCCTTCCAAAGTCAAAGAGTTTAATCAGTACTAATTGAGCTTGGCATAAGGCAACTTAAAAATTATCCTTATAAGTTGGCATGGATCCAAACCATGTTTTGCCAGATCCTTGGATTCAAAAGAGCAGCACCTGAAACCTCACAGCCAAGAAGCCTTGGTGAGTGGCTTCTATAGCCTTAGCTATCTGCTGCCATAAGACTTGCAGAAGAGACATGTGAGCTGATCTACTGAGCTGCCAATGGACTTTGTGATTTGATTTTTGGTGAGGAATTTTTAGTGTAATAGCAATCTCACTTTTAAAGAGGTTTCTGATAAAGTTTCTTGCTGGGGACCAAAAGGGGGAAAGAAAGACAAAGGAGTATCAAATTTCCTAGAGGCATTAATTATAAAATTGAAAAGAATAAAATTTTAGGAGATATGGACATAGGAATGGTAATACATTCTACCTCAATATTTTGGTTTAAATAATTCCTTTTTATCTTTTAAAAATATACAATGGTACATGCTCATTGTAGGTATGAATAATATATATATGCACCAAACAAGTGAAAAGTCCCTCACCTTTCCCCTGGCATCCCATTTACTTGCCATTAATATTTCAGTGGATGGCCTTCTAGATTCTTCTACACATACATATGCAGATTTCTTCACCTTAATAAATTATACTATGTATACCATTCTCTACTCTGTATTTTTTTACTCCAACAAAATGTTATGGTTCTCTTTCCTTGCTAATTCATATAAATCAACCCTCTTAGTGTCTGTATATTAATTGCTGAGGCGTAATTTCACCCATCTCTTGCTAATAACATTTAGGTTGGCTCCAACTTTTTTACCACAAGGAACAATGGTATAATGTCTGTATGACTACAATATGAAGATACCGCATACTTACTAATATTTCTCTAGGTTAAATACTTAATGTGGAATTATTGGGCCAAAAAAAAATACTCATTGATATTTTAATGGGTTCTGCCACGTTGCCCTTTAAAGGGGGCTGCAACAATTTCAGTATTTTATTTTTAAGTAATCTCTACACCTAACATGGGGCTTAAACTCACAAATCCAAGATCAAGAGTTGCATGCTGTACTGATGGAACCACTCAGGCACCCCAAGAGCTGCAACAATTTAAACTCTCAGGAACATTATACATTTATACTTATTTTCTCAATCCTTCACCAACTTTGAGCACTATAGACGGTTTTCATTTTTATGAAGTTTTCATTTCCACAATTGTATTTACAATCTTTACAGTGTAGGGCTTGGCTATCATTTACAAACTATGTGACAAAAGAGTTCAAAGTTTGGGCTCTTTAAGTTAAAGACAATGAAATCTTTGGGGTGCCTGGGTGGCTCAGTCAATTAAGCACCTGGCTCTTGATTTTAGCTCAGGTCATGGTCTCATGGTCATAGGATTGAGACTGCCATCTGGCTCTGTGCTCAGTGGGAAGTCTGAGTGAGATTCTCTCTCTGACACTCCCCCTGCTCAGTCTCTACCACTCTCTAAAATAAATAAATAAACCTTAAAAAAAAAAAAAAGACAAACTTGCTGTGGTGCATAAACAATGAATTCTGGAACATTGAAAAGAAATTTAAAAAAATAAATAAAAGTTTAAAAAAATAAAATAAAATAAATTTTAAAAAGACAATATAGTCTTTGAAAAAACTTATCTTCTTTTCCTAGGCCATATCCTCTCCCAATTTTTAAGAAGTGGGCTAAAATTCATAATTCTTTTGCTAGATTAACTTTATACTCCAAGTTTCTGGGCTGTCAATCTCACCAGGATTCCTGATGACAAAGAGTCCTCTCTTTTCTTGAGTGAGGAGCATATTGAAAGACAATCACTTGGGGTGCCTGGGTGTCTCAGTTGGTTGGGTGACAGACTTGATTTTGGCTCAGGTCATGATCTCAGGGTCGTGGAGATCGAGCCCCACATCAGACTCCATGATCAGCATGTAGTCTGTGTAGTCTGCTTCTCCCTCTCCCTCTGGTCCTCCCCTCACCTTGCTGTCTCTCTTTCTTAAACAAACAAACAAACGAACAAACAAATAAATAAATAAATAAAATCTAAAAAAAAAAAAAAATACAATCACTTGCCTACCCTTCTCTGACATGCTAGAGCTGACTCATGCTGGAATGACAGACAGGGCTAAAGAATTTAGTGCAATCCATACTCTAGCCTAACACCCAACACCAATTGACTCTCAGCAGCAGAACTTGGTAGTGGAGGCTCCAAAGGGCTTTCTAAATGTTCCAGTGTCACTCCAGTGAGCTACCCAGCCTACACACTTCAGCACCTGGACAGCTCTCTCAGCACGACCTCTAGAGGGAGATCATGCTAAGCAGCTTGTTGAGCCCTCTAGTGGTTGCTTTAGTTGTTGCATAACCGTTATTTAATAACTCAGATTAACAAATGAAGGCATTGCTGTTATAAAAGATCTAAGCATTTTGAGAATACAGAGAGTAAATATGAAAAATGTCCATTATCCTTTCCACTCCACTCCCCTTCTCAGAGGAAAGTACTGATAATACACAACACACACACATATACTTACCCACAACTTTTTTTGTGTAAACGGATTCATCAGAGACCCATTTGCTTTTACCTCCAACTAATACAATTCCTAGTTGTTGTTGTTGTTGTTGTTTTTAATCTGAGCACACATGTCTCCTCATATTCATGGAAGACAGTATAAAGGAGTGGTTGAAAGTATGTGTGCTAGCAACACACAGGTTGTGAACCCTAATTCTGCCATTTCCTAATTGTCTAACCTTGGTCAAATCATTCAAATTCTATGTGCCTCAGTTCATTCATCTCTGAAGTAGGGATAATAAAAAAATGATACCTTACAGGGATTTTAGGGGAGATAAATGATAAAATACAGGTAAGCATTCAATAACTCTTAGCTCCTATTGTTATTACTACTGTTCATTACAAATTAACTGATACATAGAATTCCATAGTGTGGTTGTATCATAAATTATGTAATGGCCCTCTTACTGATGTACATTTCCATTGTTTTCTAGTTTTCCTCTGTTGCAAACAATGTTGTAAGGACCACTCCCGTATATATGTCTTTATGCCCACACATATATGATTCTTTAAGATCTATTCCCAGCACGAGAGTGAAAATTTTTCAATTAACTTCCAAAGACTCTGAGAGTCTGCATCATTGAATGATTTGCAAAGTTCTACTGACAGAGAGAGAGAGACTGAGAGACAATTTCCCCAAGAAAGATGGTATCATTATAGGTCTAAGTGCTGTGAAGAAAAACAAAGCAGGGTCAGGCATAGAAGAGACTAGGGATGATAGATGGGGCACCCTATTCAGATGGGGTGGTGAACAAAGACTTCAAGGACCTGAATGAAGTAAAAAACTAAACATAGCAAATGGTTTATAAATATGTGGGTCCAGAAAACAGTCCTGACTTTTTGGTCCTTTCCTCCCCTTTTCCAGTGAAAGCAAACCTTATATCCACCCCTCCATACCTCCTACCAACCCATACATTGTCTCTATTTATCTTAGGGTTCTCCCCCATTCATCTTCCCCAACCTTGAACTTAAGCATTTAGCAGACAGGACTTAATTTCTTACGTTTCATATTCTCGCATCTCCCCACCAGAATAGGATCCTGGGTTGTGTGTAGTCTGTGGGCACTCCAATGTTAACTGGCTGGGATGAGGCTGCTGTTAAATTTAAGTAATCCCTAAGGTTGCTATGCAACACGGCCCTTGGCCACTAGAACGCACTCTACCCAGTGACATGAGAACATGAAAGGGGAGGCATTCAAATGTGTATTCTATGGGTGTCAATATTCTGAACAAAATGAGTCCTTCACTAAGACCTTGGGCTTTAGTCAAAAGAAAGCTATTTTTTGCCAGAGTTGTGTATTAGATGTGGAGTTTGTGTTTTTTGTATAGTCCTAAAGGCATCTGAGGGTTTATAGAACTTATTTTGTTCTAATGTGTTTTGTTCTGGGTTTCAGTTGTACCCATTAGGATGCTTCTGGCTGCAAGAAAGAGAAAACACATTTCAACTGGCTTAAAAATAAAGAAAATGTGTAACTTCATTAAACTAGTCAGAGGTGGTTGACCCCAGGATGACTTATTCAGGGGTTAAATAGCATTATTAAGGATCCAGATTCTTTCTGTTTTTCTGCTTTCCTATCCTCAGCAAGGCAGAGTGACTCCTTGGACTGCCTTCTCTCATCCCAATACGGCTATGCAGTTCCAGACACTATTGCAACTAAAACTGAAAAGGGGACTGTGCCTTACAGTGTGTCTCACAACCTAGGAAAATGCAGAAACACTCTGGACTTTTCATCTTTTTTTTTTTAGATTTATTTATTTGACAGACAGAGATCACAAGTAGGCAGAGAGGCAGGCAGAGAGAGAGGAAGGGAAGCAGGCTCCCTGCTGAGCAGAGAGCCCGATGCGGGACTTGATCCCAGGACCCTGAGATCATGACCTGAGCCGAAGGCAGAGGCTTTAACCCACTGAGCCACCCAGGCGCCCTGGACTTTTCATCTTTTTAAAAATTTATTTTGTTTATTTTTATTTATTTATTTGAGAGAAAGACAGAGTGAGCACAGGCAGGGGGAGGGGCAAAGGGAGAAGGACAAGAAGACCACCTCCCTGCAGGGAGCCTGATGTGGGACTCAATACCCAGACCCTGACATTGAGACCGGAGTTGAAGTCAGATGCTCAACCAACTGAGCCACCCAGGTGCCCCTTTTCACTTATCATTGGCTAGAACTGAGTCACATGTGCATTTTGAAATCAATAACCGACGCAAGAATGGACCTACCAGTCCCTTTCAGCACCCTTCAGGTGTTGCTGGCATCTACTGGCACAAACACGGATTGGGCCCATTTCTCACAGAGAAAAGTGGACATTTAAACCAAGTCAAGTTTCTATTGGAGAGGAAGAGAGGATGAAGATTGTTGGGGTTTGGGTACTATACTAATTTGTGAAGGCTGCTGTAACTAAATACTGTCAACTGGGCAGCTTAAATAACATGAATTTGTTTTCTCACTGTTCTAGAAGCTGGAAGTCCAAGATCAAGGTGTTGATGGGATCAGTTTCTTCTGAGTTTCTTCTTGTGGCTTGTACATGGCCGTCTGTTCCCTCTGTCATCATACGGTATTCTCTGAACATGTCTATGTCCAGATTTGCACTCCTTATGAGGATACCAGTCCTATTAGATTAGGGCCCTTCTAATGACATCTTTTTAACTTAGTTATCTCTGCAAAAACTCAGTCTTCAATTATAATCACATTCTGAGGTACTGGGGGTTAGGACTTGACCTTATGAATTTTGTTGGGGAAACAATTCAGCCTATAACAGTTACCAACAATGACTGCCACTAGTTATTTGCAGAGTATACAGAGAACCAAAAAGAAGGAAATCTAAAGTACTCATAATTTCGCTATCCCTAGGGACCCACTGTATATATCTTTCTAATCTTTTCTTATACTGATGCACATACCATAAAGATATGTTCTTTTTTCTGAAATGGCATCTAACTGTGCCTACAATTTGCAGTCTGCTTTTTTGGTCTTACCATATCTTGAACATCTTTCTATGTCAACATTTTTTTTTTAACAGGTGCAGAATATTCCACTTTTAGGGTACTTAGGAAATCTCCACGTTTTTATTAGAAACAACACTGCAGTAAACATCTTTATAGTTAGATCATACCCATTCTTATCATCTTTTTAAGATCAACTTCTAGAAGCAGAATTGCTCACTTAATCTCTCTGGAAACGCTGAGTCAAGAAGCCCTGGGCCTTTCAGTTGTCATGTCATTACTGTTACTGTCATTGTAGAGTTGAGAAACAGCCCAGAGAAAGCAGAGAAGGAAGGCAGAGAAGGGAACTTCTCCTCTGCTCCTCAGAATTCTTGTAGCCGCCAGAGAATGTGTGATCAACCATTAATTATTTTATTTCATAATTTGTTTTATAATCAATTGGAGGCAACATGACAAGGATGTATGTTTTAGGGGCCAGAAAGCAAAGGACTTCATATTCATACCACTCAGATCAGTTATAAAATCCCCCTAAAGGTTTTGAGTGATAATTACAAACTGAAGCTGAGGACTTTCTCATCGTGCTTTTGAAAATTGGTTTCTAAATCTAAAAAGGAAATGAGGGGCACCTGGGTGGCTCAGTTAGTTAAGCATCTGTCTTTGGCTCAGGTCATGATCTTGGGGTCCTGGGATTGAGCCCCGTGTCTGGCTCCCTGCTCAGTGGGGAGTCTGCTTCTCCCTCTGCCTGCTGCTCCCCCTACTCATGCTTGCTCTCTCTATATCAAATAATAAATAAAATTTTAAATAAATAAATAAACAAATAAATAGAAAATGAACTATACACAATGTCCCCATGGAAAGTCTCCCATGCCCAGGATGTAATATGAACAACAAAGTGGGGTCGAAGGTAGACCAGGCAGGATATGGGATCATTTAAGTCCCTGGCTTTGGCACTCTGGTTCTGTGAACAGGTTTTCTCATGTGTCACTGCAAAGCACACCAGCTATTCTTATTTTCAACAACAACAAAAATGATACCTGATTTAAGAGGCTTTCTGGAAGGTTAAGACTCTACATTCATATCAAGTTTATTTCTAAGCGTTGAAAATGACCATAGAATAACATTGTAAAATTATCAAGTCTCTTCCTAATAATTCCTATTTGAACTTTTTGATCAATTTTCAAAGTAATTTTTCTAATAGGGCTTTTGCCTTCACTTAATCAAATGAACCTTCCACTTAAATCTATCTACCATACTCAAACTAATAAAAACTAGACTCTAAGCTCTATGAAGGCAGGAGTGTTTCTTTTTCTTTTCTTTTCTTCCTTTTCCTCCCTCCCTCCCTTCCTTCCTTCCTTCCTTCATGTTATTGTCTACTACCTGTAACATAGCTGGTGTTTGGTAAATATTGTAGAAAGAAAAAAATCAATAGTTGAATAGCTAACATTTACTGCACACTAGCCATGTGCCGGAAACAAAGCTAAAAGCAGTATATATATGACCTCGTGGTGAGTCCATAAAGAAGGTGCTATTCTTTCTCCATTTTACAAAGCAAGAAACTGAGGCTTAAAAAGGTTTTACATTTTTTCAAATCAAACTGCTAGCATGCAGTTTACAATCATGGTGTGAATTTCACTTGTGCTCTTAACTAGGACACTATGGAGGAGAAATTCAAACTACTAGAAACATCCAGCACCTTAACAGAAGATGATCCCAAAGAGAAACTGTGGAACTGAATCTTTCGAGTGCCATGATTTTCATCTGTATTTCAAAGAGCACTATGAAATGCGTCATCCTCACTGATCGTTCTGACAATCCATCATTTCAGCCATTGTCACAGAGCAGCAACTCACTGGTGGTATTTATTTATTTTGAAGGTAATCAAGGTGATAAGCCTAGTGCTTCTGAAATTCATTTCAGAGGAAAGAATGATTAAGGAAGCGGGAGATGTACACAAGTCTGTATCATAGCAATGTAGTAATTGGTACATGTGTACAGCAGCATTTCCCCTCATGCAGCCAATCATATCTATTGGGCATCAAGAAAGATCTGTCTCTGGCAAGACAAAGGAGAAGTTTAACACAAAACCCCCTTCTTTAAATAAGTTCATTCTGTTTGGACAGTTAAGATAAACATACATGAAACAACTCAAAAGTCAAAAACAGCATATATACTAAAGATGCCATCAATCACTTACAAAGGAGAGATTTCTGTCTCCATTATGCTAATGAGGAGACAAGGTACAGAGAGGCTAAACTAGTTGCCCAAGTCACACAGCTTATATGTATGAATGTCAGGGTTATCCCCACATTCACCAGATTCTGAAGTCCATCCGCTTAAACCACTTGAATTCACTGTCTCCGAAGAATGACACAGCTACTGGTTGAAATAATCAGAAAATGCATGAAGAAATGGGACTTGAGTCTGACCTTGAAGAGCAAACAGAAGGGCAGGCAAACAGAAACAGATAAATCACTGTAAGATGCTGAAAAGCGTGCACAAAGCCCAGAGGTGAAAATGAGCCTAACACAGAGGGCAGAGGAATAGGGAGGTAGGTCTACCTGACTGATGGGAAGAAGTGAGAAATAAATAGGAATTGAGGGCAGATTATGACAAGTCTTGAAATCACGTGGGGGTAAGAGGAGGTGAAGGAAGAGTTTGAGTGTGTTGTGTCAGGCACATGGGAGGCTACTGGAGCCTGGAAGCAATATCAAAAGTCAGTTAGGACAGTGGTTCTTAACTAGGGTGACATTGCCCTCCAGGGGCGTGCAATGTCCAGAGACATTTTTAGTTGTCACCACTGGGGAAGGTGCTCCTGGCATCTAGTGTGTAAAGGATAGGGGTGCTACTCAACATCATACAATGCAAAGAAGAGTTATCCACCCAAAATTCTCAGTTGTGCCAAGCTGAGAAACCCTGGTGTAGGCAGATAGTGTGGCGGTAGCTGTCAAGATAGGACAGAGAGGAAGGGATGGAAGCCAAGAGTCCAGGGAAGACAGTCATTCAGGGAGATAGAAGTCAGACCAGGTTTTGGGAGGGTGGAGGAGGATGAAAAGGAAATAGCAAATCCTCCAAGTAGTTAAAAAGAAAAAGAAAGATGCAATGTGTTAATCCCTCTTACAGGTTGTTTTCTACGAAATGTGGGAAAACTAAACGAAACTTTTCTCTTTTAAATCATCTAAGGGCATCTTATTTTATGATCTAAAAACTTGTAAATGATATACAACTGCAAGAAAATTGCCACCATGAGGGTATAGGGCATAGAGCTTTAACTGTAGCATAACATTTTCATTCTTTTTTTAAAGCAAAAGCTGAAGCAAATTTGACAAAATGTTAACATCTGTTACATTTGGATGGTGGATACATGAGTATCTGTTATATTATTTTCTGTACCTTATGTATATTTGAAAATGTTCGTGATTAACAAAAAACAGGGTGGAGGAAGAAAGAAAGAAAAAGTCTTGGAGTGGTAGTTGATACTTTCATTAGAACTTTCATTGGTATTGACAAATGTCATTTTTTAAGCCCAGAAGTTATATGGGAATATGTGCACATTGTAGAAGCTGTCCAACCATACAAAAAAATGAAACAAAAAATAGAAATTTCTCTTTCATTCTTCTTCAATGCTTTTCTTTTTTCCTTAGTTAACCACTGCTAAATGTTCATGTGTATGTATATATCCAGATCTCTTTCTATACATTTATAGGAAGATGGGGAAGGAGGTTGAGAGGCAGGGAGAAGAGGGATATGTTGCTTCTAGATACAGATATAAATTTATAGGTCTTTTCTATCCATCTGTTTTATGTGGGACCACATCACTCATAAAACATGCTTTTTAAAAAGAATTTATTTATTTATTTGAGAAAGAGAGAGAACAGGAGGGAGGAGTGAGGGGCAGAGGGAGAGGGAGAAGCAGACTCCCCATTGAGTAGGGAGCACGATGAGGGACTTGATCCCAGACCCTGAGATCATGACCTGAACTGAAGGAGATGCTTAACGGACTGAGCCACCCAGGTGCCCATAATATGCTTTTCTTATTAACACTTCTTATAGGGCTGTCTTTCCATGTCAATTCATAAAGATCCCTCTCTTTCTTTTTACCTTGTCATAATATTTCATAGTATGGATATACCATAATTTATTTACTAAGATTGCTGTATATTTAGGTTGATTCAGTGTTTTGCCATCCCAAACAATGCTGGAATGTACAACTTCATGTTCATTTGTAAGGATTTCTATAGGGAGGATTCCTAAAAATAGAACTTCTGGATCAAAGGGTAAGCATATTTCTAATTGTGATACAGCACGATTGCTCCCCTCAGACAGTGTATGAGCTACCCATTTCCCGGAACCCTCACTGATACTATATTCAATCAATCTTTAAAAGTGTTGCCCTTTTTATCAAAACTGCGTGTAGGAATCTACTCCAGACATACGTGAAGTGATGAATGTCCGGTACAATGTTAAATGGGAAAATGCTGAAAAAACATTCACACCAATAGGGAACATTTAAATAAACTGTGGTATATCTGCACATGACATTCTATACAGCTTTTAAAAAATTGGGGCGGCTGGCTGGCTCACTCGGTTAAGTGTCTGCCTTGGGCTGCAGTCATGATCTCAGGGCCCTGGGATTGAGTCCTGTATTGGGCTCTGCTCAGCGGGGAGCCTGCTTCTCCCTTTCCCTCTGCCTGCCGCTCCCCCTGCTTGTGCTCTCTCTCTCTTTCTTTCTCTGGCAAATAAATAAAATCTTTAAAAAAAAAATGTGAGAACACTATTTAGGGACTCATTGGAGTAGCTCTTGAAAGGGAGAGGACAGGGCAATGTGCACAGCAGCATAAACAGGAGCAAAACATCTGTGCATAAAATGGTGGTGGTAGATACACATATTTCCCCCAACATACATTAAGGATCTCTGGAAAATTCACAGGAGCCTAGTAACACTGGTTGCAGTGAGGGAAAAGACATTAGATGTCTGGGAGAAAGAACCAGAAAGGGGATCTTCACTGTCCATTTTTACATCCTTTTCCATTTTTATCTTTGAATGTTTGAGATGTGTTCCCTACTCAAATAATGTATACAATTTGAATTAAAATGCTAAAAATTTGCCAAACGATTTACCACAAGTATACTTATTGCCCCTTTACAGTGTAGTTCCCTTACTGCTAGTGAAATTGAGCTTATTTGTATCTTTATTAGCCATCCGTGCTTGCTTTCCTGCAAACTTCCTGCTTATATCTCTTTCACATTTTGCTGTTGACCTGTTTCCCCAAAACAAAAAATTGTTTTGTAGTTCTTTGTGTATCGAGGACTTTTTTATGTAGTTATGTTGAGGTATATTTTACATACCACCAAACTCACCCGTGGTAAATATATAATTCAACAATTTTAAGCAGATTTATAAAGTTGTGCCACCGTTACCATATATGAAGGATATTGATTCATTGTTACAGGGTTCTTTGATGCCTCTTGATTACATAATCCCCTTTTGCAAATGTAACTAGAGGAAATGTTTTCTCTCAATCTGATGTTTATCTTCTAGTTCAGACTCTGATAAGAATATTTTAAAATTTATCTAGTCAAATTTGAATACAGAAAGACAAAAAGAGACAAAAACAAGGAGAAAATGCCAGTCATACTGGGTCTCAAGAAGAAAAAAAGGCCTCATTATCCAAGCAGACCAAATGGAATGTATTTGATTTTGTCATTAATTTCATTTATAAAAAATAAATTTAAACTGAGCGTAGCCGAGAACATACATCACTACCAAAGCAATTATGTAGTACATTAATGTAGTACATTAAAAGAACTACTTTTGAAAACATACACGGTTCTATGTAACTTATACAGTTAAAAAATAATTAAAAAAAAAAAACCCTCCATATTCCTCAAAAAGTACCTTGAAGCTATCTGTGAAAAAGGGCACTCTCAATCAGAAGGATGACCCCGCCTTCCCCACCACCACCTCCAATGCAGGAGCCTCCTGGGATGGGTTGATGCTTTCTGCTTTCAATGACAGCTTTGAGTCTCCTGTCAACTGTCAACTGCACAGGCCTTAGAATTTTAAAAATGACCAAGGCTAACATTACTGACCTTTTTTTGTAGAAAGCCCCATAGTGAGCACTTAACAATTAGTGTCTTGCTTAATTCTCACAGCAACAGTGACCTGATAGCCACGCTATTGTGGATTTACAGATGGTGAACCCAAGACCTGAAGAGAGAAGTAGCTTCCCCAAAGTCACACAGCTGGGAGGTTGTGAGGATTTGCACCCAGGTCTGCTAGCCTTCTGAATTCAACTTTTATAACCACTGAATTCTGTTGCATCTCAAGACAGAAATGCTATTTTTTTTTAAAGATTTTATTTATTTGATAGAGACCACAAGCAGGCAGAGAGACAGGCAGAGAGAGAGGGGGAAGCAGGCTCCCTGCTGAACAGAGAGCCTGATGTGGGGCTCGATCCCAGGACCCTGGGATCATGACCTGAGCTGAAAGCAGAGGCTTTAACCCACTGAGCCACCCAGGCGCCCCAAGACAGAAATGCTATTAAATGAATCTTTAAAAATGTATAACTCATATTTCTACATAACTTTCTTTCTTTCTTTTTTAAGATTTTATTTATTTATTTGACAGAGAGAGAGGAGACAGTGAAAGCAGGAACACAAGCAGGGGGAGTAGGAGAGGGAAAGCAGGCTTCCCGCCAAGCAGGGAACCCAATGTGGGGCTCGATCCCAGGACCCTGGGATCATGACCTGAGCCAAAGGCAGATGCTTAACCATCTGATCCAGCCAGGTACCCCTCTACATAACTAACTTTCTCTTCTCAGATGTAGGTGTACACCATTTCCCAGCAATCGGCTGTGTGTATGTGTGTGTTTTATTTTTTACTTTTTCCATAATAAATATTTTTAGATTGTCCAAATAACACAAAATGCGACTGTCCTACTCGGTCTTTCAGATCTTCCTTTAACCAAGTGGGTTTTTTGTTTGTTTGTTTGTTTTTTTAAAGCAGCTTTTATCTTTCTGGCCCAGCTGGAATTTTGTTTATATTTTAAAACCATGAGCAAATGACAAAAGTTTTGCCTGCTGCCCGACTTTCTCTCCCTGTGGAGTCAGGGGCAGATACTCCTACAGGCAAGCAAATACAGATAAAATCTCTTTGTTGACATACCATTATGGTAATGATAATTTTCTACCTGAATTTTCATCTTTGAAATTCTAAAGGGAATTAGGGAACACTTCCATTCAATAAACAATGTTTGCATAGTTCTCCTTGTTAAGACTCCTCAGTCTAAGCCTAAACTGGGATTTAAAAAGTAACTTTCCCTTAAAGAGCTCTCTTTCTAAGAGTGCCCCAAATTACAAGTCATATGAAAGAGTGCTGAAAACACCATCTTTCCCTGAACACAGAGTTTGTCTATTTTCCTAGTTATGCATCTGTTCTGAATAATTTCTTCTGATCTGAGATTTCCACTGCCATGGCCGCTAAAGAGACGGTAAAGGCGATTTGAACTGGACGGTGAAAGCATCAATAGGTAGCTTGTATCTAGTCTTGAGGATAAAAACGAGTAGATTCAGACTCACTGGTAATTTGTCTTAAATCCAAATTACCCTCTTAACAGAGGTGCCAGATAAGATGCAAGCCAGCCCCTGCACGCGAGTGATGTTGCTTTACTTAAGTATTCATAAAGTGACCAATATTTGACACACTCATTGATCTTGTAGAACAGGAACTTTCCCAAAAGCATGCTTGAAACATAAACACATTACCAAGCTAGTTTAAAGGATAATTTTCCCAAAAATCCAGCCATTTACATTTCTGTGGCAAAAATTACTACTGTTGGGGCATCTGGGTGGCTCAGTGGGTTAAAGCCTCTGCCTTCAGTTCAGGTCATGATCCCAGGGTCCTGGGATTGAGCCCCGCATCGGGCTCTTGCTCAGCGGGGACCCTGCTTCCACTTCTCTCTCTCTCTCTCTGCCTGCCTCTCTGGCTACTTGTGATCTCTGCCTGTCAAATAAAAAAATAAATAAATAATCTTAAAAAAAAAAAGACGACTACTGTTTGAGTTGTTCTCTGTGCCAAGCCCTTTTTATATATACCTGTTATCAACTGCAGAGTAGATATTATTATCTGTATCTTAGAGAGGAGGACACAGTCCTAGAGAGAGAGGCTGCACTGCCCAAAGGCACACAGCTGAGCACTCGCTGCTGAACTGTAGCTACATGACACCAATTCCTGGGCTATTTTTATCCCCACCAGCCTTGATTAACCCTTTTTCCAGGTTCAGCAGATTCATCCGTGACTTCTTGGACTTCCCAACTTTGTGTTCTTTTAGGTCTTCCTCTTTCTAGCAACAGACCAGACTCCTTCAATAATTTCATCTCAGGGCATTTGCCATCGGGCTACAAAATGACTATCCTTCGAGATGGAACTGTGCTGATGTATCTACCCGTCACCACTGCCCTGGTTTGCAGATCATGACTGCATTCAGTTTCCGGTTGCAGAAGAGGTACTTCGGATCTTGCATTAGAGTTTACAGAACGGGGATGGAAATTATGGGACGTGTGCTATCCCCCGCCTCCCACCTGTGTCAGCCAAGGAAGACATCAATAATCCATCATGGGAAGTAGCCTTCTCTAGAGGGTTCAGGATTGGCCTCAGAATCCTTCTCAGTCTGGCACTCCAGGCAAACCAATCAATCAAAATCAGCGAGTGAGAGGAAATCCATTCGCCATCACCGATAGAAGAAAACCTCCTTCAAGCTTACGCGACGCAGAAATCTTTCTTAATTCGTGAAATGTCTGAGATACCAAAAATTATCCCCAAATAATAACTTCTAAGTATATGCATCTGGAATTCAAATTGTCTTATGTAAATCAAAATGTAACCCCTAATCTTCAAGAATTTGTAATTAAATCAGAGCGCTGGCCAAATAGGCATTGATGCCTACTTAAATGTAATCGTGGGAGCACCTGGTGCTCCTTCCCAAAAAACTGAGGTCTCTGGGGACCCACATGCCTTGTGTGCTTTTACTGGGCCTTGGGTTTTTAGTATATCAAGTGTAATTCCCAATCAACTAATCAAAGGAGCTATGAAAATCATCTGACTAAGAATTCAAGGAGATTTAATTTTTTCTTCTCTTGCTCAAAGCATCTTTTCTTTTTTTTTTTTTATGTTTATTCATTCAGGTAACAAATACTTACTGAGTGTCAACCCTGCCCGCTAGTGCTTTGTCCTGGGGATGCCAATAAGACCATGGCAGAAGGAATCTCTGTCCTCTCAGAGTTGTGCTCCCCAAGGCAGCAGCCCCCTTGTGGACAGTGCAGTTGAGGGGCGTGGGGGGTGAAGGGAGGAGGCCTACAGACCTCTAATTATGCTTGCTACAGATCCTGCTCCAAATAGCTTCCAAAGCTTCCTGATACCTCTTTTTGAACCACATGGAGCATTTAACAGCCAACCTTATCTATCTCAAGAAACACACACACACACACACACACACACACACACACACACACACACCTCTTAAGCATAAGTATGTTCTTTCAGGTTTTAGGAAAAGCTGCTTTTTCTTTTTTCATGGAGAGCTCCAAGGTAATTCCTTGAAAGATTTATGGACTATAAATGGAAGGTCACAGATCAAGTTTTTTGGAGAATCTTCCCTCTCCCTAATTGCTCCATCTTGTTTTAAAGAAAAAGAAATGAAATTAGGGGAAGTGGGCATACATGTTAAAGATAGAAGGTAGAGAAATAAATACTGTATCTCCATTTCCAAATATGAAGGGTGAGTATTCTTTTTGGACTCTCCAGTGCATTTTGGCATAGTTGTATGACTTGGGTATTTGGAATAGTTGCATATTCAAGCTATAAATTTTCTTCTAAATTAACATTACAGTAGAATGTGATACTCACTAGAGTTCAAACTCTACACGGGTAGGTATTGTCCTCATCCCTGGTGCCCAGTACAGCACCTGGCATAGAGTAGATACTTGATAAATAATTAAGGAATGAATAAATGAGTAAGCAGACAGCTGGTGAATTATAATTACTGAATTCTATTTTCTACATATAACATTTCCATTTTACCTTTCTTTCTTTTTAAAAAGTTTTTATTTAAATTCCAGTTAGTTAACATACAGTGTGGTATTAGTTTCAGGTGTAAAACATATCTGATTTAAAACTGCATTGCAAAAAAAAAAAACCCCAAAATAAATAAAATTGCATTGCACCAATGTTAACTATAATACTGTGTGCATAACCACTTCTGTGGGCATTACTGAGATTAGGAAATTTTCTTCTTGACATATTCTAGTGCCCTGATCTGGAAAAAAATAAAACTAAACAAAGCACCTATGTGCAGCTTTGAAGGGTGCAATCACCCTGAAAATAAATGTCAACATACTGGTTTTACATTTCAGATCTACAATAAATAAGACTGAGTTTACAGGATGTAGTGTAATCAAGAAGAATACGATAGACAATATATTTTTGACCAAACCCTGGAACAAAATGTATTCTGGCCACCTTTCTCCTGACACGTTGACCCTCAAATCAGAAAGCTGGTGGGGAAGGAATTATACCAAATTCTTGGGCCCATCCATTTGCACTCACAGTCTTCTGGGAAGAAAGGGACCACATAGACATCTGGTGGTGTTGCCTGATGACCGTTCTTGCTCTGTTAGATAATAGCACCTTGATTTTCCTTAGAATACTCAGAACCCATTGAAAGTAGTTTTGGTATATTGTCAATCACAGCCCCACCTAGCCTGGATAGGGTCACGTGACTCAAGCAAGAACAGTCAAATAATCTCTTTAGCATCTGAATTGTGAACTGAAAAACAGAAAAAAATTAAAGCTTAATCATTCCAGCTGCACCCTTTAACCTTCACTGGTTCTTGATCCCTAGATTCCCATACCTGCCTAAATTAATATTTTTCACACATTAAATTCCGGTTTGTTCTTGTTCTGTGTTTTGCTTAGATTGGGCAGGATCAGTCGTTTTGTTGCTTATAACCAGAGAAATCCTGTTCAGGCTGGAACAAAGTTTCCTACCCTTTCAAGTTCAAAGTTATTGAAACTTTTTTTGTAGCCTGGGGTTAAAATAGGGGATGGTTAGACCTACTGGGGGCCCAATGGCCCAAAAAAGCATTAGAATGGGGAAGTATGTAACTCATACAGAAGGAACTTCTGTATATGGTAAGGGTAGACATTTCAGAGGTGACATGGCCCCACTCTAAGCCAAAGGATAAAAGACAGTGAACCCACATATTAAGATTCTTACCACTGCAGATTTCTTACTCCATGCAAATGCTTAGATCTCCACTTTTAAGGGGTACCTCTATGAGATGGAGTAGACACCGAGAAGCTGTGTCCACTCACTGGGTCCTGCATGTGTGTCCTTTGCACCGAGTATGTGGTACAACAAAGAGAGGACAATTTTAAATCAAGTCCAAGTCATCCTTTTCTCCAGGATCCAAGTTTGGTCTATTTTTTATGACCTGGTCCAGCTCAGGGATCACCCTGATCAGGGCAATAGAGATGGGAAGATGGGTCAGTAAGGCCCCAAGGAAGAAATATGAAAATACAAAGAGTCATGTATGCTGTCCTCCACACCAGGAATCGGGTGGAAGGAAACCTTCAAAATAGGTCCAAGAGGCAACCCAAACCAGATCCTAGCCCATGCTTCCATCTTTCCTAGTGGAAGACTGGCAATATAAGAGAATTTAGAGAGCTATAACCCTGGGACCCATCAATGCAACAAAGAGTACTTTCCCTAAATATGAATCAGAGAAAATGCGTGTCCTCCCTCAAGATGCCTTTGAGGCCTTAGTTGGGGTGAGCAGCAGCAGCAGCAGCAAAAGTCAATAGGCCAGCAGCTCAGTTCAAGCCATCTCTATTCCAACTGCAAATAGACATACCAAGTCTTGGCTTTGGTGGCATGAATGAGTGTCACAAAGAACAGGTATATATAGCCACTCTTGTGTATCTTTTCCAAAGGCAAAGTTTTCATTAGGAGATAATGTCAGGTCTCTGGTTCTGAAAGGAGCAGCATGTTCTGGATCAAGCAGCATCCTGTGATGTGGCTTGGGAGTCCTCAAGCTTGAGAGGCACACCCAAATTCCACACATGATCAAGAGCCCTCAGAACCAATGCTAGAGATCTTGGAGTTACTAAAAGAAATCCTACAGGGGAAAAAGAATAACAGAAGATGTGAGGGGAAGACAATCACCGAATTTTCAGTGTCTGCAGGATATAGAAGCAGAGACATCACTTGGAAGTTGCTTAACAATTTGGAGTTCAAGGTGAACATTAGAACTGAAGGCATGGGTATAGCAGGAATAGAAGCTTCCTTCCAACGGAAATGGTTGGTGTGGCTCGGAGAGAGTACATCAGGAGAACAAAACTAAAAGGGTAAAGAAGGAGAACTGGGCAATTCCAAAATTTAGGGGGGTGGTAAGAAGAAAAAGGGGGTGCCTGGGTGGCTCAGTTTGTTGAGTGTCTGACTCTTGGTTTCAGCGTAGGTCATCTCAGGGTCATGAGATCAAGCCCCACATCTGGCTCTGAGCTCAACCCAGCGTCTGCTTGAGAATCTCTCTCTCTCTTGCCCCTCCCATTTGTTCTCTCTCTCTCTCTCTCTCTCAAATAAATAAATAAATAAATCTTTTAAAAAAAATAAGTAGAGGGCACCTGGGTGGCTCAGTTGGTTGAGCCACTGCCTTCGGCTCGGGTCATGATCCCAGAGTCCCAGGATTGAGTACCACATCGGGCTCCAGCTCCACGGGGAGTCTGCTTCTCCCTCTGACCTTCTCCTCTCTTATGCTCTCTCTCTCTCTCTCTCTCAAATAAATAAATAAATAAATCTTTAAAAAAGAAGAAGAAGAAAGGGATCCCATGAAGGAGACAGAAAAAGAATGGTCAAGGATAAGGATTTCTCAACCTTAGCATGATTGACATTTGGGTCCAAATAATTCTTTGTCACAAGGAGCTGTCTTATGCATTTGTTTAACATCCCTGGCCTCTACCCATGAGATGCCAATAGTACCCTTTGCCCCTTGTAACAACCAAAAAATGTCTCCAAACATTCCTATATGTCCTCTGCAGGGAAAGACTGTCCCTGACTGAAAACCATTGGTCAAAGACGTAGGAGAAAAATTAGAAGCAAATTGTGTCCCAGAAGGCACAGACTTGCAAAGTAATTAACAACAATAAATGTCTAAAGGATATTGAGTTATATGAGGGCTGAAGGGTCTAGTGTTTTGCCACTAGAAATTCAGTAATGAACCAGCAGAGAGCAGTTTCAATGGGACAATTGAGGATGGATACCAGTCTAGTTGAATGTCCATATAAGAAATGCATAGTAGGGACACCTGGGTGACTCAGTCAGTTAAGCACCTGACTCTTGATTTCAGCTCAGGTCCTGATCTCAGGGTCATGAGATCGAGTCCCATGTGGGGCTCTGCATTGAGCCCGGATCCTGCTTAAGATTCTCTCTCTTCCTCTCCATCTGCCCTTCCCCACCCCTCTCTCTCTCTCAAAATAAATAAATAAATAGATAGATAGATAGATAAAAATAAAGAGAAAAGAAAAGAAATACATAGTAAAGAAATTTCAAGCGTTCAAAGATGTTTGTTGAACTAGGTGACCCTTTTAAGGTTCCTTCCAACCCTGAAACTGTGTGATTCCAGATGACCTCCAAGGAAGATCTTTCGAGATCCCTCAAGCCCTCATCTGCTGGTGGCTATTTTGTTTGCATGTAAAACCGGCCATATCTCTGTTTGCCCTACTCATGTCACATGAAATAAAAATCCAAAGAACCACCAGCTGCTATGTGGTTTGGCCCCAGTGCATGTTGAAAACTAAAATATGTTTTTTTTTTCATGTCATCACATAACTAACGGTTAAGCAATAAAAAGTTGCCAGGCAGCTGTGGGTTAGAGAGAGGTTGAATTGGTAAGTCAGTCTGAAGGTGTCAGGCTTAAGCTTGGTCTAAGAAAGAAGTGGGGTTGAAGTCACCCAAGGCCTGCTAGAAGCCTTTGTGCACCATCCAACTGCTCCAGACTTCATCCCATGTTTGGCTCAGATGAAGAAAGTCTTAGTCACAGGTCAGACTAGCAGGGGCTGGCATGTCCCGAGAGTGCCACGGGAAGACTGCGTGGCAAATTGCCTACACAATTGCCAGCACTCTTCTCCAGTTTTTGAACAATCAAACCAACTTCTATGTAAGCTGAAAAGAAATCCAAAGCAAGATGAGGTTTTCCAACTAAAGCAGAAAGAAAGCATAACAGAGAGGTTGTTCTTTTTTCCTTTTTGTGTATGTGTTTTAATGCTGAATTGAGAAATAAGACACAAAACAAGTTTTAGTCCTGGTTTAATTACTAACAAAAGGTAGGTCACTTCCCATGGGTTCCCATTTAAACTAGATGCTAAGCAAGATACCTTTTGCTTCTCTAGGCAAGTAAAGGGGTTCATGGCATGTGTTTCCACTGTTGAGGTTCTTCTTACACTTTAGAGTCATAATAAGTTGTGTTTATTTAGATGTCCTCCCACCAGCCTATCAGTTCCTCCAGAGAAAGCATCAAGCTTCTCTGGTTCACCACTGAGTCCCCAGTACCCTGCAGTTCTTGATAAATATCTAATGGAGGCATATCAAAGGCTAGCTCCAGATGACTCTAAGGCAACTCTAAGAAAAGGTGATTTGGTATAAATCTTTAAAAAGTGAGCCAAGGGGCGCCTGGGTGGCTCAGTGGGTTAAAGCCTCTGCCTTCGGCTCAGGTCATGATCCCAGGGTCCTGGGATCGAGCCCCAAATCGAGCTCTCTTCTCAGCAGGGAGCCTGCTTCCCCCCTCTCTCTCTGCCTGCTTCTCTGCCTACTTGTGATCTCTGTCTGTCAAATAAATAAATAAAATCTTAAAAAAAAAGTGAGCTAAAATCAGAGCCTCTCCCTTCACTTTGCTTCCTCAAGTTTTTATAAAAGTCCAACAATGATATACAATAAGTGGCAACATCCAAAGCTATTTCTCATACCTCTGACATGGATACCACTACCAGACTGTCTTATAACTTCTAGTTAAACTAAAATTTTTTTTTAAAGACTTTATTTATTTATTTGACAGACAGAGATCACAAGTAGGCAGAGAGGCAGACAGAGAGAGAGGAGGAAGCAGGCTCCCTGCTGAGCAGAAAGCCCAATGCGGGGCTCGATCCCAGGACTCTGGGATCATGACCTGAGCCGAAGGCAGAGGCTTTAACCCACTGAGCCACCCGGGCACCCTAAACTAAGATTTTTGAAACTGTATTCCAAGTCAGCAATTTTGAAAGAAAAAAAAATCCAATACTACCAATCCCGTTACTTATGTGTCTGGCCTTCTCTAAGGCAGTTAATTTGCCTTGAGAGGAATAAGCAGACTGTGTGGCCAGAAGAACAAAAAATAAAATATCTTTTTTTTTAAAGATTTTATTTATTGGGGTGCCTGGGTGGCTCAGTGGGTTAAGCGCCTTCGGCTCGGGTCATGATCCCAGGGTCCTGGGATCGAACCCCACATCAGGCTCTCTGCTTGGCGGGGGAGCCTGCTTCCCCCTCTCTCTCTGCCTGCCTCTCTGCCTACTTGTGATCTCTCTGTCAAATAAATAAATAAAAATTCTTAAAAAAATACAGAATGAAAACTGAACATTCACAAATATGTAGAAATAAAACAACATATTCTTAAACAACCAATGGGTCAAAGATGAAATCAAAATAGAAATTAGAAAATACTTGAGAAAAATGAAAGTGAAAACACAAAATATGTATGGAATGTAGTCAAGGCAGCGATCAGAAGGAAATTTTATAGCAGTAAATGCCCTTATTAAAAGGCAGGAAAGATGTCAAATCAATAATCTAACTTTACAACATAATCTAACCTTACAACTTAAGCCAGAAAAAGAGCAAACTAAACCTAAATCAAGCGGGAAAAGAAAAAGGAAATAATAAAGATTAGAGAGAAATAAATGAAATAGAGAATTTAAAAAATAGAATCAACAAAATCAAAAGCTCCTTCTTTAAAAAGATCAACAAAACTGACAAACTTTAGCTAGATTGACAAAGACAAAAAGATAGAAGATGCAAATAACTAAATCAGAAATGAAAACGGAGGGGCACCTGGGTGGCTCACTCAGCTGGGCATCTACCTTTGGCTTGGGACATGGTCTCAGCATCCTGGGATCAAGCCCTGCATCAGACTCCCTGCTCAGTGGGGAGTCTGCTTCTCCCTCTGCTTCTGATGCTTCCCCTGCTTGTTCCCTCTCTCTGTCTGTGTCATATTAATAAATAAAATCTTTAAATTAAAAAAAAAGAAATGAAAATGGAGATATTACTACTGAGCTGACAGAGAAAAAGGGGTTATAAGAGAATATTACGAACAGGGCACCTGGGTGGCTCAGTAGGTTAAGCCTCTGCCTTTGGCTCAGGTCATGATCTCAGGGTCCTGGGATCGAGCCCTGCATCGGGTGTTCTGCTCAGCTGGGAGCCTGCTTCCCCCTTTCTCTCTGTCTGCCTCTCTGCTTGTGATCTCTTGTCTGTTAAATAAAAATAAAATCTTTAAAAAAAATTAGCAAAAGATTGAATAGACATTTCTCCAAAGAAGATTGACAATGACCAATAAGCATATGAAAAGATGATTAATATCAGTAGTCATTAAGTAAATGCAAATCAAAACCACAAAGAGATATTGCTCCACACCCCCTGGAATAGCTGTGTGTGTGTGTGTGTGTGTGTGTGTGTGTGTGTATAATATATGATATATATTATATAATATAATATATATAAAATATATGTACTATATATATAATATATATATAATATATATATAATATATTATATAATATATATATGAATTAAAGGAAAATAACAAAAACTATAATTTTGTAAAGGGGTTGTAGAGGATATGGAGAAATTGGAACATTCACATGTTGCTGGTGGAAATGTAAAATGGTCAGCTGTTGTGTAAAACAGTTTGGTGGTTCCTCAAAAAGTTAAATGTAGAATTACCATATGACCTAGCAAATCCACTCCAAGGTTTATACTTAGAAGAATTGAAAACAGCTATTCAAACAAGTACATATACATATAGGTTCATAGCAGAACTATCTACAGTAGCCAAAATGTAAAAATAGTCCAAATGTCTATCAACAAATGAATGGATAAACCAAATGTGGTATTTCTGTACAATGGAATATTATTCAGCCTTCAAATGGAATCCAGCACTGGCACATTCTGCAACATGAAAGAACCTCGAAAACATTATGCTAAGAAAGAAGTCAGACATAAAAAGACAAATGTTGTATGATTCCATTATGTGAAATATCCAGAACGGATAAATCCATGGCGACAGAACACAGACTGGTTGTTGCTAGGAGCTGGGGGGAGATGACAATGGGGAGAAATCTTTAATGGTTAAAGGGTTTTACTATGGAGTGACACGAGTGTTTTTTAACTACGTAGAAGTGGAGGTTACACAACATTGTAAATATAATTAATACCATTGAATTGTTTACTTTAAACTGGTTAATTTTGTATTATGTGAATTTCACCTCAACAAACTATTTCTTAAAGATAGCACCTAAAATAAGTCTTTCCTACAAATGTGCTATTTAAAAAAAAACCCCACTTTATTAAACACTTATTTGAATACAAAAATTAATTCCAAATTAAATAATTCCTTCTGGAGAAAGGCCCAGAAAAAGAATATAGAGCTGTTTATAGCTTATTGTTAACTTGCAAATGCTGCTGAATCCTTGCCATGCTTTTTGCATAATATGGTTCCGTCAAGTGTTGGGTAATGAGCGGTTCATTTGGAGCCATTTTTCCAAAATAGAGGATGCTATTCATGAAATGATTCTTAGAGTATTTATAGTTAGATGCCAATCTTTGTTTTTCAGTTTACGGGAAGACTCCTTTTTAAAAGCTCTTATTTGTGACTGGAGTAACTAAAGGAGCCCTGGGATGCTTCTCATTGATAATGGATCCTTTCCCCTCCTCAGATCTATTCTTTTTAGGCCAATGTCATAGTTTGCTAGGGCTGCTGTAACTGAACACCACACACTGCGTGGCTTAAACAGCAGAAATTAATTTTCTCACAGTTCTGGAGGCTAGAAATCCAAGATCAAGGTGTTGGCAGGTTTTGCTTGCAGATGGCATCTTTTCAGTGTGACCTCAAGTGGTCTTTTCTCTCTGTGCGTGCCCATCCCTGGTGTGTCTCTTTGTGTCCACATTCCCCTTGTTGTAAGGACACCAGTCACATCCGGGTAGAGCCCAGCCTCACAGCCCCATTTTAAATGATTCATCTCTTTTAAAAGTCTTGTCTCCAAATATAGTCACATTCTGAAGTAGCAGGGGTTAGGGCTTCAACATATGAATTTGGGGGGAACACAATTCAGCCCCTAAGAGGACATATCCACATTGACCCAACAAATTACAAATGTTTCAAATAATCCTCCATATTAAAGTAGACTCAATCTCACGACTTGCAAAGACAGTTTTTCATGATGCTTTTCTCATGTTGTTTCTGTGGCCAAAAGAAAAAAATTATTCCGAGTAACATAAAAATGCTTTTGCTCTTCAAGGATCAAACTTTTTTCTTTTCGTAAAGCAAGGAGTAGTTATCAATGAAGGTATTTTAATCAAGCTCTTGATAATACCCTTTCTAGGTACTTGGTGCTTTAATATTCCCATTGGGAAATACATGACTATTCCCATTTGTAAAATAGGAATGATACCTATCTTGCCTATATCACTAGACAGTATTGGATAGACATAGAGATGATATTTAACAACAGTAGTTTTAATCTATGAAATGCAACATTAATGCAAAGTGAAACTATTAATAATGCCATTCAGGGCAACAAATGGGGAATGAGGAAATTTGTGACAAAAATTCTCAGTTAATTTTTATGCAGCCTTTACTTTTTTGGCTAAGGTTTATTTCAAGAACTATTGAATGAGGGGCGCCTGGGTGGCTCAGTGGGTTAAAGCCTCTGCTTTCAGCTCAGGTCATGATCCCAGGGTCTTGGGATCGAGCCCCACATCGGGTTCTCTGCTCAGCAGGGAGTCTGCTTCCCCACCCCCCACTCTCTCGGCCTGCCTCTCTACCTACTTGTGATCTCTGTCTGTCAAATGAATAAATAAAATCTTAAAAAAAAAAAACAAAAGAACTATTGAATGAGTTTAGAAGGAGTAGTGAAATGTATGTATTTGCCATTAAGCAAGCTGCTCTTTCCATTAACTAAGAAAAGAATCTGAAGGTGGGGATTTAGGAAGGGAAGAAACTCAGCCAGATTCTAATTTTGTTTCCCTTCTATGTATACTTTTTTTTTTTTAAACATAAATTTGTTTGAACTCACTCAGCATTCCTTTTGTGAAGGAAGTGTATGAAATGAAGGGAGTTTCAGAACTGGGCCAGTGTCTATGGCAACACAACATTCTAAGGAATGGCAATGCACATCAATCTTTCCTATCTGATAGCAAAAGAGAGGAGCTAGATGCACGTCTGGGGAAAGGTGGCAATCAGCTTCAATTTGTCTCATGTAAATAAGGATTCTCTTTCTTTCAATGGAAGTTCAAAGCTTTTCATTTTTGTCTTTCCTATCTACATAAATGCTCACCAAGGAAGCATTAGGCTTAGAGAAGATTCTCAAAATTTGTAATTGCTTTATCTTTTCTCTCTTGTTAGTTACCTGTGGTGAATACTGCAGGAAGGTTGAGTTGTTAACACTAATTATTTCAATCCTGATTTGTTATTCAGCTTTGCAAGTGTCAGTCCCCATATGTTTCTGTTTCTATACCTAGCTTTGAAGGTTATAGATAAGATAAAGATACATATATCAAAATTTTCAGGTAATAAGTTATTCCAGTCTTATGCAGACTCTCCAGAAAATAAAAAGAAAATGAAGAATAAGACTCAGGTCATTTTATAAACTTAATATAACCTTGATATCAAAACAAAACAAGGAATATTCAGGAAAAGAAAGTTCCAGGCCAATTATACTCACTTTTACACCAAAACAAGAATCCTGAACAAAATATTGGTAGACTAAATTATATACTATCATCACGCCAAGTTCAATTTATCCAAGTAATGTACTGTTGGTCTAACACTAGAATAATTCGCTAGTGTACTTAATGATATTTAGAGGCTAAAGGGAAAAAAATCATATAATCAACTGGGTAGGTTCAGAAAAAATATTTGATAAAATTTAACACACTCTTTCAGGATCAAAGTGAGTTTCCTTAACCTGTAAAAGGATAACTACAGAATGTTGACAGCAAATGTCCTTCATAGTGGCAAGATCTTGAGCAATCTTATTAAAACAAGAGTAAGACAAGCCTACCCTCTATCATTACTTCTCTTTAGCGTTATACCAGAGCTCCTAACCAGATGAGTTCTAAGAGATTAAAAAGAAATAAAGCGTATTGGGACTAGATAGTAAAAAAAATAAATAAATAAATTGTATTTATTTGAAAATGATCTAATTGTTTACACAGAAAACCAAAAGAATCTGTAAATTACTGAAATAAATAGTTATGAGATGTAACACAAGATTAATAAACAGATATGACTAATAAATAGTCAATATTCTTTTTTTAGTCAATATTCTTTTTATTTTATATTTTATTTTTTTAAGATTTTGTTTATTTATTTGTCAGACAGAGATCACAGGCAGGCAGAGAGGCAGGCAGATAGAGAGAGGAGGAAGCAGGCTCCCCATGGAGCAGAGAGCCTGATGCGGAGGCTTGATCCCAGGACCCTGGGATCACAACCTGAGCCGAAGGCAGAGGCCAAACCAACTGAGCCACCCAGGCGCCCTCAGTATTCTTTTTAAAAGGATACTATTTACAGACGCAAAACAGCTATAAAGATACCATTTGCAAAGCCAAAAACTGTGATATACTTTTAAATTAATCTAACAAGTATGTTTAAGTCTTCTATGAAGAAAATTGTAAATTTTTTGAAAGACATTTAAAAGTAACTCAAAGAGATATGTCCTGTTCTGGCTAGGAAACATCGATATCATAAAGATTTCAGTTCTTCCTGAGCTGACCTATAGGTTCAGTGCAATTCCTACCCAGGAACTTGACAAGCTAATGTTATAATATATATGGAAGATGTGTTGAAATATGTATTAGAGAAAAGACCTCCCAAGATGAAAATCAGAGTGGAAAGACTTGCCATACTGGAAATCAAGAATTTATTTTCAAGCTTTAGTAATTAAGGTATTAGGATAAGCAAATATACTGATGGGGGAAAAGAAAAAAAACAAATAGGCCCCAAACATACGGAACCTTGATGTATGAGAGGAGTGGCATTGTAAACAGTGGAGGAGGATCCCAAACTCAACCCTCACACAAAAAATCAATTACTCGGGGATTAAAGACTTTAACGTGAGAAACACAGCTTTTAGGGCAGGGAGAGATGACTAGGTGGAACACTGAGGGTTTTTAAAGTGGTGAAAATATTCTGTAGGTTATAATCACGGTTATATGTCATTATACATTTGTCTGAACCCACAGAATGTAAAACACCAAGAGTGAACCCTACTGTCAACTGTGGCTTTGGGTGATTCTAATGGGTCAATGTACTTCTTCAACTATAACAAATGTACCACTCTGGTGGGGGATAGTGACAGTGGAAGAGACTATGTATGTGTGAGGACAAGGTGTGTATGGGAAATCTCTGTACCTTCCTCTCAATTTTGCTGTAAACATACAACTCTCTTTAAAAAAATTGTCTTTATTTATTTATTTTTAGGTAAGCTCCATGCCAGCATGGAGCACAATGCAGGGCTTAAACTCATGACCTTGAGATCAAGACCTGAGCTGGGATCAAGAGTCAGACACTTAACTGATGGAGCTACCCGGGTACCTCCCCCAAACTAACTTTAAACAAAAGTGAATTGGGGGAAATTGGAAGGGGAGAAGAACTATGAGAGACTGTGGACTCTGAGAAACAAACTGGGGTTTTAGAGGGGAGGTGGGGGTGGGGGGATTGGTGAGCCTGGTGGTGGGTATTAAGGAGGGCATGTATGGCATGGAGCACTGGATGTGGTGCATAAACAATGAATCTTGGAACACTGTATCAAAAACTAATGGTGTAATTTTTTTCAAGATTTTATTTATTTATTTGACAGAGAGAGAGACACACAGCAAGAAAGGGGACACAGGCATGGGGAGTGGGAGAGGGAGAAGCAGGCTTCCCACCAAGCAGGGAGCCCGATGTGGGGCTCGATCCCAGGACCCTGGGATCATGACCTGATCCAATGGCAGACGCTTAACTGACTGAGCCACCCAGGTGCCCCTAATGATGTATTTTATGGTGACTAACATAACACAATAAAGATAAAAATAAAAAAACAAAATCATCTGTTCGCAAAAAAAATTAAACACACACATAAATGAACGGATGAATGAATGAACAAACAAACAAGCAAATAAATAGTTTTGGCTCAGGTTGTGATCTCAGGGTGTTGGGATCAGCCCCACATCTTCGTTCACTGCATGGGGTCTGCTTGGGGTTTCTCTCTCCCTCTCCCTCTGCCCCTCCCCCCACCGTGTGTGTGCATGTGCTTATGCTCTCTCTTTCTCTCTCTCTCTGTCAAAAATTTTAAAAATCTTAAAAAACAAAACAAAACAAAACAAAAAACCCAAAATAGTCTGGCCTTCTTTGGTAAAGTTGAGTCTGTATGACCAAAAATAGGTATAAAATCATTTATAGTACCATTGCTTATGACCAGAAAAACAAAAAAAAAATTTAGACAAAAAATCATGTAAGCATTCTAACTGTTCATTAATAAGTAAATGGATTTTTATTTCATTTTATTTTATTATTTTTTTAAAGATTTCTTTTTTTATTTGACAAATAGAGATCACAAGCAGGCAGAGAGAGACAGAGGAGGAAGCAGGCTCCCTTCTGAGCAGAGAGCCCGATGCAGGGCTTGATCCCAGGACCCTGGGATCATGACCAGAGCCGAAGGCAGAGGCCTCAACCCACTGAGCCACCCAGGCGCCCCTGGATTTTTATTTTAATGTGGTATATTCAAATCAGTAAGTTCTATACAGCAGTGGAAGAGTAAACTACTAATCCCATGTCAACACGGATAAATCTTTGAAACATGACACCAAGTGAAAAAAACAAGTCACAGGGCCTCCTGGCTGTCTTGGTCAGTAAAACATGCAACTCCTGATTTGAGGTTGTGTTTGAGCCCCACGTTGGGTGTAGAGATTACTTAAAAATAAAATCTTTAAATGGGGTGCCTGGGTGGCTCAGTTGGTTAAATGTCCTAGTCTTGATTTTGGCTTGGTTCATTATCTCAGGGTCATGAGATTGAGCTACATACTCCAAAACTACAGGACTTTGAACTTGAGGATCTTACTATTATTCCCCATTTTCTTTTCAGAAGTACTGTCTGAAATAACTGATGAAAATAGGAAAACCATAACTTGAACCCCAAATGTTCTCTGCTTATAGATTTTAAAGTATTGACAAGGCACAAACATTTATCTAGGACACTAATTTACTATTACATTGTAAGGCAGTCCAAATAATTTTAGAAGGAATAATTTGACAATGCAGTATATTCAGGGGAAGAGAACACATTTTGGACTCAAACCCAAAGGAACTTCTTGGACTTCTCTTTCTATGGATGGAAGGAAGTGTGCATGAGAGGAGAGAGTGAGCACGTGAGGAATCTGATGGCAACAATCAAGTCCTAGGAGCCATCCGTGTTTAAGCAATCTTGACTTCTATCATTCTCAGATAGTAAGCCAACGATTTCCCTTTGCAATGAGCTAATTTGGTTGGATTTCTGTCGCACGCAACCAGAGCCTCCTGACATATGTATGTTCTATTTTTCTTTTTTTTAAAGAATTAAAAAAAAATTTTATTTCATTCATTTGACAGAGAGAGAGAATGTGTGCACAAGCAGGGGGAGAGACAGAGGGAAAGGGAGAAGCAGGCTCCCCGCTGAGCAAGGAGCCTGACACAGGGCTCGATCCTAGGACCCTGAGATCATGACCTGAGTTGAAGGTAGATGCCCAACCGACTGAGCCACCCAGGCGCCCCCTATTTTTCTTTTTTTAGAAGAAGTTGATTTTATGAAATTTTCAAGCACATACAAGGACATACAGAATAGATACAATAAGGGGACATCAGAGTATTCACACAAGAAGCAAAGTTTCACAAAGACCACTGCCATCTCTGGTGTGCTTCCTCCTGGGCTCATCCCTCTCCTAGCCACCAAAAAGACCCACTGTTTTGATTAGTTATCTATTTTATTTTTTTGCTTTCCATTGCAGCTTTGCTTATATGTAGATATCTGTTATAGGCTGAATTCTGTTTCCCCAAATTCATACGTTGAAGTCCTATGTAGCTAAAACTACAAAAGATGGAAGGTAAAATTCCTGAATGTGTTAATTGTGAAAGTACCACATTAGTTCATCTTCAAAAAACGAGTCCTTTACCATAAGTACATAACAAGTTTTAAAATTTACGTTTCTTTCTCTTTTTTTGAGATTTTATTTATTTATTTGACAGACAGAGATCACAAGTAGGCAGAGAGGCAGGCAGAGAGAGAAGAGGAAGCAGGCTCCCCCCTGAGCAGAGAGCCCAATGTGGGACTCAATCCCAGGACCCTGGGATCATGACCTGGGCTGAAGGCAGAGGCTTTAACCCACTGAGCCACCCAGGCGCCCCACATGAGTTTCTTTTTTGAAACATCCATAACCTGGAAAAATGTAATTATGTGTATATGACTACATGATAAAATGTTTACTTTTTTTTTTTTTTAAAGATTTTATTTATTTGCCAGAGAGAGAGAGAGTACACACAAGCAGGCAGAGAGGCAGGCAGAGGCAGCGAGAGAAGCAGGCTCCCTGCCAAGCAAGGAACCTGATGCGGGACTCGATACCTGGACCCTGGGATCATGACCTGAGCCGAAGGCAGCGGCTTAACCAACTGAGCCACCCAGGTGTCCCTAAAATGTTTACTTTTGAATTGGCAAGCCAATCAATTCCCAAAAACCGATCTCAGAAATAAAGGGGATCAAATTATTGCACTCAGAAAAGAAACATTTATCAAGAAAAGAAAAATAAGGACATTTCGTATGACAAAATGAAACTACTTTTTTTTGTTGTTGCAATAACATTAAAACCAAATAGGCTCATGAAAACCTGAAGAGAGATTATGGCTTTATTACTCTTTAAACTGATGGTATTTAAATCTCTAAGAAAGGACACTGAATGAGGTGACAATTACAGAGGGCTCTCATTGACAGTGGAAACATTATTCAAGAAGATGTGAATAAAGTATTGTTGGGTCCCCCCAAAATTGGGTACCCCAATAATGGGTCCGTGATTAAAGGAGCGAGACTGATACAAAGCGAGGGTCAAGCAAAGCTTTATTTCACGCCAAGCATCATGAATCAAACCGACCGTCAAACAGACCAGTCTCAAACAGACCGGTTGGGGCTGCCCCTACAGAGAGGACGACCCCTCCCTGCTTTCCAGACTAATTTTTATAGAGCAAAGGCCTTGTGGTCAGGCCTGGCCACACACAGGTGGCCAATGAGATTGTAACACACACAGGAAACTCCACAGTGATGCTAGGCGACCAATTGAATTACAATTTACCCTAGTAGACATTTGAACCAGCCTATCACCTAGCTCAGAATTGGCGCCCAAAAGGTGCCTAAAGGGCGGGGCCCATACTCCTTGGTAGCTAGGAGACAGTATGTGCCCCCACTGATTGAATACCTCCACCTGGCCTGATACACCCTTGTATTTGGGCGGTTACCTGGGACTGGTTTCCCCGACTTGCTTTTAAATAAGTTGGGGGGGGGGCAAGGTCAATTTAAGTTTTGCAACAAAATGGCAGTTCAGCCGGGGTGGGGTCGCTCTGGCTGAATAGGCCCTTACAGTATCAAGTGGATAGAATTGGATTATGTTTCTCCCCTTTGCAATTCTTTTTTTTTATTTTAAGATTTTATTTATTTATTTGACAGACAGAGATCACAAGTAGGCAGAGAGGCAGGCAGAGAGAGAGGGGGAAGCAGGCTCCCTGCTGAGCAGAGAGCCCAATGCAGGGCTTGATCCCAGGACCCTGGGATCATGACCTGAGCTGAAGGCAGAGGCTTAACCCACTGAGCCACCCAGGCGACCCTCCACTTTGCAATTCTTGAGGAGGCAGTATTTTGCACACTGGTGGAAGGAGGAAAGAAATATTAAAAAGTCATTACAGTACATTCAGCATTTACACGTTGTATGTACCAAGGACTCCATTTACTGAGCACCTACTATGAGCCATGAACTACATGTTGAATCACATTACATGCAGCTTCTTCCACATTTTTCTCTGGCTTAACTGAATTTAACCAGGTCAAAAGCTTCTCTATAGAGACAAAAAATTAGATCAGGAGTTGCCTGGGGGTGAAGGAGGGAGTGTGGGTTGAATGTCATTTGTTTTTTAAATTGGATTTTTGAGGTTGATTGGCTTACCTAATCAACAACAAACATTAACATATAATTACAGTCGAACCTTGAACAACATGGTTGGAATTGCGTGGATCCACTTATACGTGGATTTTTTTTATATAAATATAGTTTAGTACTGCAAGTGTATTTTCTCATTCTTGTGATTTTCTTTCTAAGATTTTATTTATTTATTTTTTGACAGAGAGTTCACAAGGAGGCAGAGAGGCAGGCAGAGAGAGGAAGGGAAGCAGGCTTCCCACCAAGCAGAGAGCCCGATGTGGGACTCGATCTCAGGACCCTGGGATCATGACTAGAGCCGAAGGCAGAGGCCTTAACCCACTGAGCCACCCAGGTGCCCCTCTTGTGATTTTCTTAATAACATCTTTTTTTCTAGCTTCCTTTATTGTAAAAACACAGTATATAATACACATGACATACAAAATATGTGATAATCAGCTGCTTATGTTATCTGTAAGGTTTCCTGTCAACAGTACATTATTAGTAGTTAAGTTTAGGGGAGTCAAAATTTGTATGTGGATTTTCAACTGTGCGGAGGTTCAGCACCCCTGATCCCTGTGTTGTTCAAGGGTTAACAGTACTGATTCTTTCAGGTTACAGTTGTTTCAAAAGATGTGCATATAAATCTTTTTTTTTTTTTTTTAAGATTTTATTTATTTATTTGAGAGAGAGACAGTGAGAGAGAGCATGAGCGAGGAGAAGGTCAGAGGGAGAAGCAGACTCCCCGTGGAGCTGGGAGCCCGATGCGGGACTCGATCCCGGAACTCCAGGATCATGACCTGAGCCGAAGGCAGTCGTCCAACCAACTGAGCCACCCAGGCGTCCCGCATATAAATCTTAATAGGAACTTTTGGAGTGATGGCGGTTCTCTAGAACTAGATGGTGGTGATGAATGACTTCTCAAAAGATTTTTTTCCCCCAAATGCTATTCATTTAAAAATAAGGCCCAAGGTGATATTGAAATTTGGTACTAAGAGTAAAAACACTTAAGTGTATCAACTATTATGTGAAATAAGTATTTGTGTCACCAGCTAGTTCCCCAAGACGGGGCCTTTACAATTCAGTTGCTTGTGCTCACTAGCCTTTGTCTTACACATTTCCCCAAACTCTTTTTTTCTGGCTTCCTCTAGACTCAGGCCAATGAAACCCCAGAGCACCCCCCAGGTGATGGCAACCAGCCTGACCAGGTCCAGGCCAGACACTCCCATACCTTTTGAGCCAAACCTGAGCTGCACCTGCACAGATGGACCACGGAGTGACCTTTATCTCATTATAATACTAACATATCCTCTCAAGGAGGAGTCTTAGCCTCATTTACATAACACACAGTGTATGTATAGACATGTTTCCTTAAGGCATATCTGTGACTGTATGCCCATCTCTACAGAGGACGGCAGGCTTCCTTATCTAAATATTCATCCTAACCCTAAACTAAAGGAACCCAATCAGCCTCTCTCAGGGTGTCAAAGCTTTGGAAGCTATTCCCTGTGATCTCCTGATTTGCTACAAATAAAAGTTTTCTTTGTTGGACAACTCAGCCTCACGCAGTTTCTGAATCACCAAGGAGTGAACTCATTTTGGTTAGGTTACATTTGTGTATGAGAAATGCTTCTAAAGAACAATTACAAAATTTGATCTGGGTTTTCATGACTATTTTATCTTACAGTTAATGATGTATTGCTAGAATTTTTAAAGCTCAAGCAATAATTATGTCCATGATCAACATTTAATTCTATTTAGTAGACAAGTTTTAAGGTGTCGTATTTAATTAATGATTACACACACAGCTATGAAAACATCTATCTTGGCTCTTGCAGTTTATGCAAATTTTATGTAATTATTCCCCAGAGAGAATAGTCCACTTAACGTAAAACTCTTAAACTTGATTTAAATTGCTTTTTCTTTATCATGAGTTATATAACATGATCCTTATTATCATACTGTAGAAAACTACATCTCGATAAAATTTGACTTAATTTTGACTCCAAACTGTATGTTCAACCTTTAGATATGGATCAACTGAAATACACAAAAAATACAATCATTTGTGTCCTCAGAAAAGTAGGTGACCTCATTAAACCCACATTTGAAATTTTCCATTATTAATTGAAGTACACTAATATCACAAATAGGAACAGGTGGAATCATCTATAAACCTGCACTTGTGTCCAAGTTGTCAGATGCTAAAAGCAAGGAAGTCCCATTTTCAGAGTGTGTTGCTGTTAGGGTGTATCACAGGTTCCCTCCAGCCACAGACCCTTTGCACACACTGTTTGCATGTTTGCCATGCTCTTCATTCACCCCTCATATCTGAGTTCTGGCATTTCTTCCTGTAGGAAGTCTATCCCCAGCCCCCAAGTCAGATCAGACTCCCTTGTTAAACAGTCTCCCCCCTCCAAGAGGCATTCATTTCCTTCTAGAGTATTTCCTTGGATTGCAATTGCATAATCATTAAGTCAAACGTTGAATTAATGCTGATCTTCTACAGTTCTACCCACCAGAGGAGCAGAGTCCTTATCTTGTTTTGCTCTTTATTGACTGTATCTCTTTCTACTAACAAATGCCTGGCACAGAACAAACACATAAAGTATTATTCCTTGAAGGAGGAAAGAAAGAAAAGAAAAACAGCACGGCAGATTATTTCCCTGGAGCCATCCTGCTTGAGGTCCAGCCAACCTCACCAAAGAGGGAAAGGGGGTGATTGGAGTCACACATTAGGAAAGCAATATGATTGTGACCATGTGCCTCCAGGCAAGCCAATCAGACCTGTTCTCTCCCAGGAATTTAGATCTTGAGGGGATTATGTAGGACAAACCTTTGGAGGTGAAGCCTCATCTGGAGTGCCCAAGGTCCTACAAAGCCAAGCTGTCAGCTTTTATTCCACTGGGCCCTGGAGCAGCCTTTCGGCTTTGCTCTTTGAGACATGGTTCTTCAACTTTCATTTAAATCCTGTGAGTTACTCCAGAATTTTTTATTTTTGCTTAAATTTGCCGAAGTTCCTTTCTTTTGCTCACAGCCAAAGAACCCCAACTGTTACATTTTCCTATCTCCTTTATACTGATCGGATATAGACTTCTATATGGCAATACTTCTCAAGTCTAGGGACTCATGCTTTAAGTTTCAAAATTGTAGCTAAAGGAGTATGCTTCATTTAACCTACACAAGTGCTCAAACACAATGATTGCCTGGACCTGTTGTTTTAAATTGACCCAGGCCGTCCCCCTTCCCAGCCCTCCTGCTGGTGCATTTCTAGCACACCTTCTGCAAGACCCTGTCTATTTTCCACCTCCAAACTGTGATGTGTGCTTTTTTTTTTTTTTTTTTACATCCAAGTAACCTTTCTCAAAATTCAATCAGCTCTTTAAGGTCCACATCCCTAAAACATAAAACTTCAGCTCCATGGACTCCTTCATTTCTCTGGAACTTGCCTACCTCTACCCAACCTTCCTCCTTCCTTCCTGTCTCTGAATGAGAGACTTCTTCCTCCAGAAGCCTGGACGGCTCAGTCAGTTGGTTGTCTGCCTTTGGCTCGGGTCATGATCCCAGGGTCCTGAGATCGAGTTTCACGACAGGCTCTCTGCTCAGCGGGGATCCTACTTCTCCCTCTCCCTGCTGCTCCTTCTGCCTGCTGCTCCCCCTGCTTGTGCTCTCTCTCTCTCTCTCTCTCTCTGACAAACACATACATAAAATCTTTAAAAAGAAAAAAAAAGAGCGAGAAAGAGACTCCTTCCTCATTAAGGCAATCTGCCACCTGTGCCCACCTGTCTGTCTCTTATGGTGCCATCCTCTTGGCAGTCCCAGCTAGCATTCACTGAACTTGGGACAGCTCCAAATACTTTGCCTGCATTACCTCATTAAATCCTGACAACAGCCTTAGGAGGCGAGGAGTACTATTGCAGACCCAGGAAATAAGGCTCAGAGCAGTTAATTAACTCTAGATGAGTTCAGGATACAACATTTGGCCCATACGATTCAACACCTGAACATGCGTGTGTTCTGAAACACTATGTTTTTCTGCCTCAATATTGTGCAAATCTACAGCCCCTCCCAAAATTAGTTTTACTGGATCCTGCATCTTCCCATGGCCTTCTTCTCTTCAATTTCCAGTCACTAAATGCACTGTAGTCTAGCTTCTGGCCTTTAAAAAAAAAAGAGATTTATTTTATTTATTTATTTTACAGACAGAGAGAGTGAGCATGCTTGCGCCCACAAGCACATGCATACATACACACTCAGGTATAAGACAGGGAGGAGGAAGGGGATCAGAGGGAGAGGACCTTTAGCAGATTCCCCGCTGAGCACAGAGCTCAATGTGGGGCTCCATTCCACAACCCTGAGATCATGACCTGAGCCAAAATCAAGAGTCAGATGCCTAACCGACTGAGCCACCCAGGCATCTCTAGCTTCTGCCCTTTTGATCCCACTAAATCTGCTACAGTTCTCATCACAAAAGAGATCTTCCACACACAGGATATCTCGTAACTATTGAATTCATCCATCCATTCACCAAATTATTTTGAGCACCCATTCTGTTCCAGAAACTGCAGGATATGCACTGGGTGAGCAAAACAGATGGGGTCCCTTCCATCACATATGTGAGATATCAGTGACCTCCTACCTTCCAGGTCCAGAGACCGCTTTGGCCACTTCTCATTTTTTTTTCCAGTTGATCTCTGTAGTGCTGGTCATACCAACCATGTCCTTCTTGAAAGTTGGAGCTTTGGCTTCCATGAAGCCTCTTATCCCTGCTCTTATCCCTGAGAAGATGTGAGACCACATCTTCTCAACTGCTTTGATAAGTTCCTCTTTTTTCTGTCAATCCCTTAAATGATTGAGTTCCTCAAAGTTCTATCATGAAGCACTTCAAAGTCAATAAGCCCCAAACTCAGTTTTCCCCACTCCCCATTCACATCTTTCCCTCCTTATTCCCTTGTTCTTGCTAACTTCAGCATTTGATATCTAATCTCTCTCTCCCTTTCTGCCCCTACACTCTCATACAACGGTCAAAAAATTCTGATAGTATTTTTCATCTTTAGAAGTTCAATTTGGGAGGTCCCTGGTTGGCTCAGTTGGTAGGGCATGCCACCCTTGATCTTGGGGTTGCACTTGTCTTTTTAAATATGTGCAATATAGTTATAACGATTGTTTTCATGTTTTTTTTCTCTACTAATTCTAATATCTGTGTGGGTTCTTAGTTTCAGTTGATTGATTCTTCTTCTTCTGGACCATGTTTTTCTACTTCTTTGTATGTGTGGTAATCTTTGATTGGATGCCAGACATTGTAAATGTTACTCTGTCGAGTACTGAATGTTTTGTAATCCTATAACTCTTCTTGAGCTTGTTCCAGGAGGCAGTTAAGTAACTTGGGAACAGTTTGATCCTTTCTAGTTTTTTATGATTTGTTAGCCAGGTCCAGAGCTGTGCTCAGTCTAGGAAAAATTATTCCTCAATACTGGGGGAAAAAAAAGGAAAACCTTCCTGATTGATCTACCCAACACCATGAATCATTGGTTTTTCCAGTCTGGCTGGTGGGAATGGTTATTGCTCCTGGCCCTGCATGGGTGTCAGGTACTGTTCTTTCTAATCCTTTTGAATGGTTCTTTTCCTGGTCTCATACACATGCTGGTCAGTACTCTGCTGAATACTGGAGGGGATGTCTGCAAATCTACAGGCTCTCCCTCTCCATTAGCTCTCTTGTCTCTAATGCTCTATTCAATGAACTCAACTGTCCTGGTCTCCCCAGACTCTTAACTCTTTCTCTTTGATCAGGGAGACCTCTGGACTCCATATGTTCTCCTCTCCCTGCATTGCAGATAGAAACTCTCTTAAGGCAGTAAGTTGGGGTGACCAATCATAGCATTCATCCCATTTGTTTACTGTTTCACAGGGATCTCTGTTCTTTGTTGCCTGATGTCCAGTGTTTTGAAAAATATAAATATAAATATAAATAAATGTATAAAAATATACATATATGTGTGTGTATATATGTATATACAGTTTCAGGAAGGAGGGTAAATCCAGCCCTATTATTCCATACTGATCAGAAGAGGAAATCTTTTTTTTTTTTAAGATTTTATTTATTTATTTGACAGACAGAGATCACAAGTAGGCAGAGAGGCAGACAGAGAGAGAGGAAAAGAAGCAGGCTCTCTGGACGCGGGGCTCGATCCCAGGACTCTGGGATCATGACCCGAGCCGAAGGCAGAGGCTTTAACCCACTAAGCCACCCAGGTGCCCCCCCTTTTTTTTTTTAAAGAGAAGAGGAAATCTTGTAGTGAAATCTTAACAGATCACCTTGCTTCAAACTTCTGTAATCTGTTCTCACTTCACCAGAGTTTTTTTTTTTTTCCCCTGAAATATCAATCTCTTAGGATCCCCCTGCTTAAAGGTCTTTTATGGCATTCTCATTACTTACAGAATAAAACTTAAGCTGCTTAGTGTGGTATATTTCATTCCTCCATGATGAGATCCCTTCCCATCCCTCCACCTTCATCCCTTGCCATTCCCCCATAGGTACTGTTGCCTCTAACCATTTCAAGGCATTTATTGTTGTCTTCTCCATCCCACCAACAAGCGCTTACCAGCACCTACTTCCCTGTCTTTGAACACATTGTTTCTTCTACCTGGAATATTCTTTTCCTCTTCCACGTGGTGAAATCTTCTTTAACCTAGGAGATCTTTTTAAGGATCTGTAAACTTTCCCCAGACCTTCCCATCCTTACCAGGTAGAATCACTCCCTTGCCTTTTTGCATCACTATGAACTAAATCTTGTATATGTCCCTTTTACTGCATTTGTCACACTATATTACGTTGTATGCATTTGCTTATATGTCTGTTCCCAGTAATATCTAATATACTCCATGAGGGTAAAGAATGCACTTCCTTCATCTTTTTTTTAATAAATATTTTATTTATTTATTTTAGAGATAAAGAGAGTGTGCATGCACATGTGAGGTGGGAGGCAGAGGGATAGAGAATCTCAAGTAGACTCTGTGCTGAGTGCAGAGCCCTATGCAGAGCTCAGTCTCATGACCCCAAGATTATGACCTGAGCCGAAATCAAGAGTTGGACACTTAACCAACTGAGCCACCCAGGTACCTCCACTTCCTTCATCTTTATATGCCTGGTGTTAAGTTCATCCAACCAATGAACATTTCCTGAGTTCTAGGTCCTAGAGGTACAGCATTAAACAACACAGAGTCTTTGCCTTTATGCAGTTTATATGGGGGTGAAAGAGGCAGCTAATAAACAAATAAAAGTAGGGCATATTTAGAGAAGAGAGCCTGATTAGAAGACTGTTCCAGCCATCTAGAGAACAGAGATGATATTAGCTTGGAGTAGGGTGCGGGAAGGGAGGAGTGGGGGAGAGAACTGGATCCACTTGAGACACATTTCTGAGATAAAGTCAGTAGTGTTCGTAGATGGATTTCATGTGGGTGGGAAGGGAAGGGGAAAAATTAAGAATGACTTTTAAAGGATAGGTGCCTAGTAAATTGTGTATGAATAAGCTCCTTGATAATTAAAAACTAGTTTTAAAAAGATGAAGCTAAAGGGGCACATGGGTGACTCAGTTGGTTAAGCGTCTCACTCGATTTTGGCTCAGGTCATGATCTCAGGGTTGTGGGACTGAGCCCCACATCAGACTTCATGCTCAGCAGGGAGTCTGCTTGAGATTCTCTACCTCTCCCTCTGCCCCTCCCCTGCTCATGCACATGTTCTTTCTCTCTCTCTCTCTTAAGTTAATAAATAAATAAAACTAAAAAAAAAAAAAAAGAGGAACCTATAGAATTGATTCAGAATCCAACTGGGCAATTTCACTGGGAAAACTTGCCTTGTACTGACTAGTTACCGTAGAATAGAAACATTGAGCAAAATGGGTGAAGGTGGTAAAAAGGTACAAACTTCTAGGTATAAGATAAATAACTCCTGGGATGTAATATACAGCATGATGAGTATAGCTAACAATACTGTATTGTATATGTGAAAGTTGCTAAGAGGTAGATCTTAAAAGTACTCATCACAAGAAAAAAATTATAACTATGTATGATGATGGATATTAACTAGACTTATTGTGGTGATCATTTTGCAATATATACACATATAAAAATTATTAGGTGGCACACCTGAAACTAATTTAATGGTATGCACCAATTATATCTCAATAATAATAAAAAATGAATTTTACCATTGAGGTTAAACTCCAGAGTTAGACTAATTAAGCTTTAGAGTTGCATACTGTCTGGACTTACTCAAGTTATAGAACTTTTCAGGGCTTCAGTTTTATCAACTGTATTATGGAGGTAATATTAGGATGTATAGTTGATGGGTTTTTTTTTTAAAGAATAAACTGAGAAAAAAAGAATAAATTGAAATGCTTTTAAAGCCGTCAGTACTATGCCTAATATAGTAGGTATCCAATAAAAGGGAGCTTATTTCAAGAAAGTACTAGTGAAACAACCAATTAATCAGTTATTTTGTTGTTCTATGTTCAAGAAGAATATCATGATTAAAATTTTTGTTCCTATCCAGTGATTCTCCGTAGAAATAAAGTTGGGTAATTTTTGCTGTGATGTATTTTGTGTTCTGTTAAAATTAAAGCAGCTTTCAAAAATACATACAGAATAAAATACAAAAATGAACTATTACAAAAATCTTTCCAACAGAATGAAAATTCTATAATGATTTAATACTTTCAAGTATCTTTCTAAAGTGGCCCATTTCCAAATATTTCTAACATTGAAAGAAGAACCTGTTGGTGCATCTTCTAGCCGAGGCAAGAAGTTCTTAGTTCTCCTGAGCCTTTCTTGGGGAAATGTGGGTGGACCCTGAAGAGAAGAAGTTTGTGTCCCCAGCAGGGAAGCAGTAGACAAGGTTTGTTGCTAAGTTCTTTAGAAATTAGGAGTGAATGAGATGAACACCGGTTTATCATGAGAGGCAAGTGGGATTTCAGAATGGTAATGACGATGAGAAGGAGGGAAGAAAAATATCAGGGCCCTGTGAAGGGCAGCACCTTAGAAAGACACATCCCGCCAAAGGCTAGGAGGGAAAGAGAGAAGGGAAGAGAGAGAGAGAGAGAGAGAGAGAAAGAGAATATATACAAGAGGATAATAGTAGGAGTGAAGCCCGGCAATCCTGTTTTTTTTTTAAGATTTTATTTATTTGTCAGAGAGAGAGAGATCGCACAAGCAGGCAAAGGCAGAGAGAGAGGGAGGCTCCCCACTGAGCAAGGAGACCGATGTGGGACTCGATCCCAGGTTCCTGGGATTGTGACCTGAGCCGAAGGCAGCAGCTTAACCGACTGAGCCACCCGGGCATCCCAAGGCTGGCAATCCTTAAGAGCAATCATCCGTGGTAATACTGTGAACATATTATCACAATAATCCTAAAAGCTAACATCTGTTGTTATCTCCATTTTACAGGGAAAGAAACTGAGACTCAGAGTGGCCAATTAACCTCCACCACATGTCACAGGTGGTTAGCAGCAAAGTAGAGATTTGTTTTTCTTTTTTTAAATTTTGTTTATTTATTTATTTGACAGACAGAGATCACAAGCAGGCAGAGAGGCGGGGAAGCAGGCTCCCTGCTGAGCAGAAAGCCCGATGCGGGGCTTGATCCCAGGACCGGGATCATGACCCGAGCCAGAGACAGAGGCTTTAACCCACTGAGCCACCCAGGTGCCCCTAAAGCAGAGATTTGAATCTGGTCCTGTTTAACCAGAGCCTTTCCTTTCCTGCATCTTCCCATTTTGCCCTTGAAGTTCTTGCTAATGGGAAGAAAGCTGCAGATTCAGTAGGGAGGAAAGCTGCAGATTCAGTAGAACCTGGGAAACCAAGGTGGTGGGGGAGAGGGGATGAAAAGAAAATTTACTGGCAAAATCTCTTATCTTCAGTTCTTAAATAAAAATCGATTTAACTCTCTTTGTATTTGATCTTTTTTTAAGTCTTGCAAAAAAGTGTAATCTTACATCATGGTAATGAAACATGAAGATTCCCAAGTAATTTTCTGTAAGGAGGTTTATTTTCCAAAGTTAAACTTGAAGTACCAACGAGTTCAGACAATCACTCAAATCTTGTGAGAATGAGAGTCGCTCAGTGTCTCTTTGGAGGTGATGATTCCTATTTCTGCTTAAGAATTAGCCTTTCCTTGGGGCACCTGGGTGGCTCAGTGGGTTAAAGCCTCTGCCTTCGGCTCAGGTCATTGATCTTAGGGTCCTAGGATCGAGCCCCCGCATTGGGCTCTCTGCTCAGCAGGGAGCCTGCTTCCTCTTCTCTCTCTCTCTGCCTGCCTCTCTACCTACCTGTGATCTCTGTCAAATAAATAAACAAAGTCTTAAAAAAAAAGAATTAGCTTTTCCTTTATTAACAAAGTCTTTTTAATGAGCTTAATATAATTAGAAAATGTGTCTCTAAATCCCCAGGAAGGAAGTCATGACTTTCTACTATTTTATATTTTCTATGTAACTATTTAAAACCACAAATTTTCAGCTTAAATAAGTTTCGTTGTGAATATGTCCATGTTATTATTGCGTAGGAAACTGGACCTACACTGCCATCTGCTGTGTCAAGATTAGGTGAAAAATCACCCACATAAACTAGGCTTGAGGAATGCAAAATATGCCTGTATTACTGCACTTTATAGAAAACGAGTACAATGCCTACAGTTATATATTTCAAACTGTATTGAAAGTGTGAGGAGGGATTGTATGTGTGTTTTGAATATGACATGAAAAACATAATAGAGAATAATATAACAAAACTTATGTCCCCACCATCTATATGTAAAAAATGAATATTACCAGAGCACCTGGGGGGGCTCAGTGGGTTGAGTGACCGACTCTTGGTTTCGGCTCAGGTCATGATCTCAGGGTTGTAAGATCAAGACCTGAGTAAAGCTCCACATTCAGAGCAGAGTCTGCTTGAGATTCTCTCCTCTGCCCAACCCCCAACCCCATGGGCTCTCTCTTTTTCTCTCTCTCAAATAAATACATAAATACATAAATACATAAACAAACAAAATCTTAAAAGAAGAAAGAAAGGAAAAATGACTATTACCAATGCCTGTTTTTCTCGCTGGTCCCATTGTCCACTACTCTTAGACCCATGCCAAAGAAATCCCTCTCTGATGTCATGTTTATCACTGGAAAGGTTTTAATAAGCAAATGTATACATTTTTTCATTTTTTAAAATTTTTTAAAAAATATTTTATTTATTTGACAGAGAGAGAGAGAGATCACAAGTAGGCAGAAAGAGAGGAGGAAGCAGGCTCCCTGCTGAGCCAAGAGTCTGATGCGAGGCTCGATCCCAGGACCCTGAGATCACCACCTGAGTCAAAGGCGGCAGCTTCAACAACTGAGCCACCCAGGCATCCCTTTCTCTGGGTATATCTTACGACCTTTCTCAGATTTGCCGACCTTTCTCAGATTTGCGCAATTAAGACCTTCGTCCTTCACACCTGAACTTAATTTAATTTTGCTTTTGTCTAATATATTGGTCCTTTGATCTATATCATCTGCTCCTAGTGTTATATTTAGAGCAGCAAGTTATACAGATGGACACCACATTCAGTAGGCCAAATTGAGGAGTCTTTATTAAAAAGTCGGTGGCTGTGAGGTGGCTCACACACTCCAAAATCTCACAGCTCCGAGTGAGCTCAGGGGTAGACTTATAAAGGCATAAACCACAACCTGTTGCCAGTTTCTAAAAATTGCCAAGCACAGTACAGAAGCAAAAATGCTGGGTAAGGAGATATTTAGGGTAGGGGTACATTTCCTGAAATTGTTATGTCTGGAGTATCTTGCGTTTTTTTAAATTAAGGTTGCAATAACACGGGTATAATAACATGACTGTGTTACGAAATGCCCCCTTTTATAAAAATGGCTTGATTTATACCAAGTCCATTTCCTAGGTGTCTCACTAGAGACAGAGAAGACAGCTAATTACTGGCTCTGCAGAGTGGTGGTCACCAATGAATCACAAACCCTGCTTCACAGTAATGCTGTTTAAGGAGGAAAAGTGAATTCCACAAACGGAGGATGCAGGAAGGTCTTCCCAGTTGTGTATTTCTGAAAGGCTTTTGAACAATTTCAAGCAAAACTGCAGAAATCAGTCTAGGATGCGACTTTTAGGGTTGGGTTTTAATGACTGTGTATCATATAAAGGTGGGTGTGCTCACGTGCTCTAGGAAGAAAACCACAGAAGTAGACAGCAGGGTCCTTAGTCACTGACAGTAAAAAGGGTTTTAGGTAGTACTGATAGTGAAAGGCCTCAGTTTTACAGTTCTAAAGCCACTGGTTTTTACCATCAATCCAAATGCCCCTGCACCAACTCTGGTGCTTGAGATAAATGATATAATCATGTTGTAAGGGTGCCTGGGTGGCTCAGTGGGTTGAGCCTCTGCCTTCGGCTTGGGTCATGATCTTGGGGTACTGGGATCGAGCCCCGTGTTGGGCTCTCTGCTCAGCTGGGGGCCTGCTTCCCCCTCTCTCACTGCCTGCTGCTCTGCCTACTTGTGATATCTCTATCTCTCTGTCAAATAAATAAATAAATAAACAAAAATCTTAAAAAAAAATCAGGTTGTAATATAAATTAAGACCGAGTGGTACACTGCCACACCTGCCAGTAAGAAATGTTGAAGGGTATCTGATACACTGGTAGGGTGGAACTGTGGGAGTGATTTTTTTAAAAAACCCTTTATGAATTTGAGAGAGAGAGTGGTATTAGTGGAAACCTTGGTAGATATCAAAAATATATGTCAGGTATCAACTTATTGGCTCAGCTTCAGATTCATCCTTTACATCTCTGTGAAAATGGATCTGGGCCCTTTAAGTATTCTTCCTTTGTAGCTGACAGCATGTTAAGCTTTCTTAGTAGAGGGGGCTGGAGAGACACTGCAGGAGGAAAGGGTCCTGTCCTTGTTTCCAGTGTGTTCACTTGGCAGGCTCCTTGACACCCACCATATTAGTGGAAGAGGCTTCCCACACTTTCCAGCTTCTGCAGCACTGGCAGCTTCTCCAACATCAGGCAGTATCTCCAGGGTCCAGCCCCCAGCACACAAGTCCTCAGCATTTAACTTCTGTACAGCATAGTGGCCAGTTGCACCCAGCCATCAGCAGCTTCCCCCAGCAACCCTCTCAGGCAGTGCTGTAGTGGCATGTCCCTGGTGCCATATCTCCTCCAAAAGATTGCCCCAGGAACCTAGAGGATGGATTTCTGGCAAGATCCTCAAGTTCTGGATCTCTGTCCTATGGGATAAGGGAGCTATTCTTCGAGGGCTCTATCTAAGTTGCTCCTTGTATCTGTTACTCCCATATTTTTTAGAGTTCTCTTTATTTCTTACTAGGCAATCTCTCATTATGCCAAACCCCTACTAACTATTATTATAGTTAATAATTCTTTATATTAAATTTTCCCTGTTCAAATTGCCACGTGGCTTCTCTCTCTTGACTGGACCCAGACTCCTAGATACAAACTCCTAGAAACAAAATAAACAGAAAACACCTTTTTAACTTGAAGGTAACTTACTGGGCACTTGAGAAGGGCAGAAGTTTCCATGACAAAAGAAAGTGTTTACTCATACAGAAATAAAATACAGGGGCACCTGGGTGGTATAGTCGATTAAGCGTCTGACTCTAGATTTTGGCTCAGGTCGTGATCTCATGGATTGTGAGAGTGAGCCCCACACTGAGCCCTGCATTCAGTGTGGAGTCTGCCTAATATTCTCTCTCTCCCTCTCCCTCTGCCCTTCCCCCCCACCCAAATAAGTAAATAAATCCTTAAAAAAAAAAGAAAATACAGTATACAAAGAAGTGGAAATGATTTATACATCTGGGGTTTAGATGACTGAGCAAAGTAAGAGCATGGAGATTTTTTCTTTTTTTAAAGATTTTATTTATTTATTTGACAGGCAAAGATCACAAGTAGGCAGAGAGGCAGGCAGAGAGAGAGGAAGGGAAGCAGGCTCCCTGCCCAGCAGAGAGCCCGATGCGGGACTTGATCCCAGGACCCCGAGATCATGACCTGAGCCGAAGGCAGTGGCTTAACCCACTGAGCCACCCAGGTGCCCAGAGCATGGAGATTTTTTCTAATGCTTTTCTACAAACAGTTCAAATAACCATAACTATATTTGTTTACTTTTGGATAAGCAAGATATACCTGTTATTATGTTAGGAGGGTCTCTGAGTGCCCTTAAGGTTGGCTTAATCAAAAGTTAAATTCAGGAGAATTAGACAACCGAATGACTTACAGGCATTCCTTTCTTTGGTAAGATGACTCTTGGCTGGTTCTGTGGGACCCCATCAAGGTCCCTGGACCTGTCCAGCCTATATCAGTATGAATCCATTTATATGAAGTATCTAGAATAGGCAAATCCATAGAGACAGAAATGAGATTAGAGGTTACCAGCGGGTTGCAAAGAAGAAATGGGAAGTTATTGCTTAATGAGTACAGAGTTTCTATTTGGCACAACATTATGCCACAGAATTGTACACTTGAAGATGGTTAAAATGGCAAATTTTATTGTATTTCCACAATAAAAATAAAAGATGTAAAGATTTGCTAAGCATTTACTAATAAATATACTATGTTGTTATTCTGCTTGAGGGAGAGAGAGAGAGATGATATTTAACAACCAAAAATGTAATCTATACTTCTTAGTTGACTCTAGCTTTCTAAATAAAAAGCAATCAAAGATATTCTTAGGATAGTGAGAACAATTAAATACAGGCAGAACATTAGATGTTATCATGAAATTGCTAATTTTCTTAGGTACAATAATAGTGCTATGGTTATATAAGAGAATTTCATATTCCTAGGAGATAGTTACTTTAGTGTTTAAGGGCAAAGTGTTATAACATCTGTAACTTGCAAATAGTGATGCCAAAAAAGGTGTGTGGTAGGGGGCAGTGTATGGGTGTGCTTGCCCACGTGTGCGCAGAGAGAAAGAGAGAGAAAGCATATGTGACAAAATTTTAACAATCATCAAATCTAGGTAGAGGATACACAGGTGTTCATTGTACCCTTCTGTCATTTTTTATTTAAATATTTTCATAATAATAAGTTAGAAGCAAAGTAACATTTTGAAAGTCACACCATTGTATCTCCCAGAAATACTCCTGTTAACATGTTGATTTAAAACCTTCTCGTCTTTTTTTTCTATGTAAAGATAAGTATTCCTTACACAATACACACACACAAAAGCAAGGGATCAGATGTACATTGGTCCATGTTCATTTATTTAGTCAATTAACAAATGTTTAAGTATATCTTCCAGAGACCAGGGACATACACGAATTTTAAAAGATCTCTGAGTTTTCACAGAATGTACCCTAAGAATTCATTGTGCCTCATTCATTACAACTATAGTTCATAAAAATCTTATGAGCAGACAGATGAAAATACTTGTGAGCTTTTAGTAATTGCATTATGATCCTCATCATGAAATAGCATTCCATCAACATAATAAAGTTGGCATTTTTTATTTTTGCTGTTCTTTCATTTCACAAGTATTTACTGTCTACAATGTTCAGTGTCAGGTGCTGCAGACACGGAGGTATGTAAGATACCAACTGCCGGCCCCTCTGAAGCTCACTCTGACACAGGATTGTGCATTACTATGGGGATCAAAAGGGAAGGGATTGGGGGGATAGAGAATGGGTTCCTGATTTACCTGATTTATCAGCAGTGTCTTCCAGAGGAGGTTCTTGGAGGAAACGACTTTTAAATTTCGATTTTTAAGAATGAACGGGAGTTAGACTCATACACCAGTTCCGAACACCAACGGGCTTTGGGGTGTTTGATAGTCCTCGGACAAGTTGCTTAACCTCTCTGCACCTCAGAGATGATGTTGTAAAGCTCCAGTTCCAAAGTGCTTAGATCCGTCTGGAACAAAAGAGCTAAATTTATTGAGTACTCGTGATTATTGCAATTTTTTTTTTAAGATTTTATTTATTTATTGGACAGAGAGAGAGACAGCAAGAGAGGGAACACAAGCAGGGGGAGTGGGAGAGGGAGAAGCAGGCTTCCTGCTGATCAGGGAGCCCCATGCAGGGCTGGTTCCCAGGACCCTGGCATCATGACCCGAGCGGAAGGCAGACGCTTAACCCAGGTGCCCCTAATTATTGCAATTTACTAAGAGTAAAGAGAAACAAGACAGACCCTGTACCCAGCCTAGGAGTCTCTTTCCAACGGCCTGCCCTCCACCTTATTTTATACCCCAATAACCTCTCCTGCAAATATAAAATGCTCATTTCCTAAAAAGGTTATGCTTTTTGTTTCTCCACATTTTTGCCATCTACACTTGAGCTGAGGCACTTCTCCGAGGGCTCCGAGTGAACTCGGGGTGCTACAAGAGAAACCAAGAGCCTCAGCACCCAAGGGGCAGGGTAGAGAGCCTGAGGCCCGGCAGACACCACCAGTCGCCCCTGTAGCCTCGCTCCCCTCTGAGCGCACCCGCCAGCACGCCCAACTTTGATTGGTCCGTTCTTCCAGCTCGCCGGCATCACTGTGTCCAATCGGAGTAGCGCTTGTTGAGCGGCAGCGGCAACCAGCGTACACAGAGTTTGCGCGTCCTGTGGAGAGAGCGAGAGGTCAGGCCATGAACCTGGGGTAAGCTGGGCCTAGAAGGGTGGTCTTTAGCGAAGATGGGATTAAAGCTGGGTCGCACCTTGGAGCCTCTCGTGGAACACCTTCACAGTTTGCGCCGCATTCAGCGGCTTTGCCCGGCTTCCCGAGGCGGAGAGGGGCGAGGGGCTAGGGGCCCGGGACGGCCTTTGCCACCGCCGTCGCTTTTCCACATCATAACTCGGAGTAAATCTGCCCGGGACCTCTTTCCGCCCTGTCACTGACCTCGCGGTGGTGACGGGGAAGAGACGATAAGCGGGGAGGGCAGATGGAGAGATAAAGCTTAGCGGCTTCCTGGGAGAAATCCTGGCACAGGCCCTCGGTACTTAGCGCCTCTGGCTTTGGCGGCTTTTCAGGCTGTCAGAGCGCCAAGATGAGTTTAACCCCCGGAATGCTAGGAACCGGGTCTTAAGGGATCGATGCCCTGCCAGTGCTTGGCCCCCGATAGACCCTCGTTAAGTAGTGGTTGAGTAAAAAGGACTGTTGCAGGGTTTTCGTCACTGGGAAGTTTAATATTTTAAGAAGATGAAAAGCCACCAAATTCAGACTGTTGCACGTCATTTAGCAAATGAATGAATTTTGCGTTCTAGAATGTGGGGAGAGAAAGATAAGACAGCCCCTGAAGGAGTTTACAGTGCAGTAATGCTGAACAGACATACTTTTCGGGTTCATTCTTTTGTTTGTTCAGTTTCACTGACGTAAACATGAACTGTTCTAACCCTGCCTCAGGGAAACCTTTAAAACCCATTTTTTCCCCAGTATTTTATCTTGACAAATTAAGTTGGGTTATTTTGATGTCCTCTACTGAGCAGCACTGCAAATTTCGTTCTTCACAGTCAGACCTTTCCCAGCCTTTCTCTCCTTTGTCTGGCCCGCTGGATTTAATTTTGTCTCCTGGACAGCACTTTTGTCCCAATTGATGGTTAATGACACACACCTTACCCCCCCCCCCTTAGGAAACAGTGAATTAAATGTGGACTATCTTTGTTTTCAGTGTTTTTTTATTAGAATCTTAGGTTGAAGTTTCCTTGGCAGTGTCTGCTGTTACTTTGTGCTTTTGCATTGAATATGCACAAATAAATCAGAGCAGCCAAAGTTTATTACAGATTTATTGTTGTGATAGTAACAAACTGTCACCATGCTAAAAAAGTTAATAATCCTGGTGGCAGTGTTATAGTTCACTTTGAAAGCAATAGCATGCCATAGAATGTGTTAGTCATGAGATCAGTATGAAACTGGTAAACAGATACATTTTCCTCCTTTAAGGTAGGTGGGGAGTTTTGCTAACAGCATTTTTTCCCCCTAGTCTAGAGTTGTAAGATTTAAATAATGCTTTGATGATTGAATTTGTTGCTTACCAGTAAGAAAATGAAGTTTCATGTTAAAGATATCAATGCTTTGCATTATTGGAAAGTTTCAGGAATTTCTCCCTCTAGTGTTTAGTTTTATCTTGGATTGGAAAACGTTTTTTATTAAAAGAATGGCTTACTGTTTACAAGATTCCTGTATAAATTCAAAAGAACATATTTACTTTCAAGATTCAAATGAGCATTTCATTTCTATTTAAAATGTTGCTGCTTCTTAAAAATGACAACTTTCTTTTATTTTGCAGAGATGGTTTAAAGCTTGAAACTGAATTGTTGGATGGAAAAACCAAGTTAATATTGTCTCCATATGGTATGCTGTGTTATTAGAAATCTAAAATGTTAATTTTAAATTCCTAGATAAAATTTATATGAGTTTAATATACTTTTTCCTTATAATAGATTGATATTTAAATGGTACTTTGCAGAAAGCTGTTTGGCTAACTTTCTCAGATTTATTTTTAGCCAAGTAAAGTCAGATTACATCACTGCTTACCACTGTCAGTATTTATTCATAAAACTTAATGCTTCAGTATATTTATGTTTAATATGTTGCCTAGTGAATAATTTAGATGAAATCCATGTAATTATGTTCTGTACATGTAAAATGTGTTGTTATAGAATATTAAATTTGTAGTAAGACCACAGTTGCTAAAGTTTTTAGTTTAATTTTAAAACTCCGTATACTTTGATAGTCCTCTTTTTCACATTATTTTCTTTTTCTCTGATCTGTTTATAGTTCTACCTTGGAAAATAAACAGAAATGAAATAGAAGTACTTGCACTACACTCTAAAAGTTAGAACACTCAAACAGGACCTAAAGTTAATGCTTGGGGGTTAATATTTCTACTAAATATCTTAAAACAATGCTAATCAAAATTTTCTTTTATGACTGCCTTAGTATGTTTTTGTTTGATAGTTCAGTAATTATTGTTTTCTTTTGTAGAATGTAAATCAAAAAATTCTGTGAAGGTAAGCCAAATGAATTGACACGTTCTTGAATGTAAAATGTGGTATTTTTTTTTTTTTTACAGTGGTTTGAAAATAATTCCTGTCAATATATTATAAGGGATATGAGATAATGATGAGAAGTTATTGTTCTCTTGCTTTCAGGCTGGTCCTTTCACAGAAATGGGATCATAATTTTTCAGTTTAAAAAGTCATACAGAACCTCTTTCTCTAGGTCAGTGCTGTCTAATAAATCTTTTTGTGATGATGGAAATGTTCTAAGATTAGTGTTTTCCAAGATGGTAACCAGTCACTAGTCATGTGTAGTTACTGAACACTTAAAATGTGGCTAGTGTAACTAAGGAAGTGAATTTTTAATTTTGTTTAATTTTTAATGTAGATTTAGTAGTTATTATGCAGTGCATATAACATAACTCAGTGCAGTTCCTGAGATCTTTAAAAATATATATTCACACTTTAAAATGAAAACATTTTTCTTTTCATACTCAAATTCCATTTTCCCACACCAGAATGGTGTATTTGATTCACAAATTCATACATGCATTTTGCTTTCTTCTTTAAGAGATCGTACTTGAACTTAATGATAATTTTCCTTTTAAATTATTTTTATCAGCAACCCAAAATGCCTTTACCACTTTAACAACTTTTTGATATCCTACTTTTCTTATTCCCTATTTCTTTTTCCATTTTTAGATTAGTATCACCAGAAATTTCAACTCCCCCAAAATTCACTATAGTCCTCTTTTTTCTTTTATCTTTGTAGCATCTTAAAGTCTTACTTTGCGTTTCTTGAATAGGGCTCAGTTTGGATGATGTACTTTTCACCTCTAAGCTCTTGATGGCTTTGCTGTTTTTTCCAGGTTTAATCAAGGTGAAGTTGCTTGAGTATCCAGCATAAGTGGGTGATGATAATCAGAGTAATTCCACATGCTACCTGTAAAAGTTACTTCTTTCTAAATATGATATATAGCTATATACCATGTGTGCTTTTTTTTAGTCACAATACAAATTGTGTAATTTTTCCTGATCCTGCACTATTTTTTTTTTAATTTTTTAAGATTTTAAAATTTATTTTAGTCAGGGGTGCAGAGGGAGAGGAGACTTAGCCGTCTCCACAGTGAGGACGGAGCACCACATGAAGCTCTAGGCTCCATCTCCGGACCCTAAGATCATGACCTTATCTGAAACCAAGAGTTGTATGCTTAACTGACTGTGCCACCCAGGCACCACAGGTCCTGCTCTGTTAAAATACTGCAACTAATTATTTTATTTGAGTCACATTAGCAAATACTGCACCCCTTTTTGAGATGTTAGATAAAAAGCTGCTTGTCATAGTTGATTTCCATCTTCCCCTGGTCTCTTCTCTTTCACTTTTCCCCTCCTTCCATTGATGTCTTTAACGGATTTGCTGTAGTCACCACATTTGTGAAGACATTTCAGTCTTTTTAACCAACTTAGAACATATGATGGTTTCTGATAAAATCATTACAAGATTTTGCTAGTAGTCTAGAAATATTTTTTTCTAGGATTCTTCTTTCCAGAATAATGTGTCTCAGCTGATGTTATCTTAAATTACTTACTCTCTTAGAGCAAATTATTTGGTTTTATTCCTCTTGCTTTGGGGACTTCAGAATACTGATGATGGTAACTATGTGAGGTAATGGATATGTTAATTCACTTGATTGTGACTATTTCACAGTGTATGCATATATCAAATCAAGTTGTACACTTTAAATATATACAAATTTTAATTGTCAATTATACCTTAATAAAGCTGGAAAAAAATACTGATGCAACCTAAGTCTCCCTTCTATATTGATTTTATTTTAAGTAGCTTCTCTTCCCATATTTATAGGGGTTGCTAAGATCCTCCTCATTTTTTTCTTCGCTCTTTACAGAAGACAAAAAAAACCCAAGAAGAGTAGTGCTTATCTTTTTTTGCTTAAATCTGTTTTTCAGTCTCCCAGATCTCAGTAATGCAGCTATATGTTGGATTCTCTTTTCCATAAGTTACTGGTGAATTCTCTTTTCATAGTGTTTTCTTTTTCTGCTGGGAGAAGTTCCTGAGAGACTACAACACCTATCTGCAGTTCTGGCTTTCCCCTACCTCACAGATTGAATTACTGTCATCGTCATAGTGTCTTCTTTAAACACAACTGAACTCGCATCATCAAGTTAAACACGTGTGGTCAGAGTACTTTCTTAATTTTTTCAAAATCCCTTCTGCATTTTTTTGAATCTGTGTAAGGAATATAAAGTAAAAATGGTTACCAGCTCAATTTCTTAAGCTTATAGGAGGAGAAATGAAAGAAATATTAATGATTCAGTGTCATGAGTAATTTACAAATTTCAAACGCTTATGCATTTGTCTCACAAATTAGTTGAAATATAAAACATTTAAAAATTTTTTTCACAGATATTTCTACATGTGAGAACCAGAGTAGTGACACACTAAAGGGTGTATAGAATGTTAGTGTTAGGTAGCATATTTTATAATTTAAAATGTTACTTTTCTCTGGTTCTTTCTGGCCTTGGATCCTGGCCCCATATAAATGGTAAACTCAGCCAATATTAAACAAATGCTTTGGACTTTGTTTATATTATGAAAAATATTGGTAGAATTAAAACTAGTTAAAAGAGCCAACTTGCTACATAAAAATGTTTAAGACATGAAGACTGTTCTTCAATCTATGAAAATTTATCTGATCCATTAAACACTTGGGGAATTATTTGGGCTAGATTGCTTTGTCTTATGAAGTAACCTGAATATGATTGAATATTTATTTGGTAGTTCATGATTTTTTGCTGGCTCCATTCATTTTTTTTTTTTTTCCTGCTGTTTAGCTACCAAAAATAATCAGGGGCTGCCTGGGTGGCTCAATCATTGAAGCATCCCACTCTTGGTTTTGGCTCAGGTCGTGATGTCAGGGTTGTGAGATCAAGCCCTGCTCTGAGCTAGGTGTGGACCCTGCTTGTGATTCTCCCTCTCCCTTTCCCGGGCCCTGCCCCCCCCCCCCCAAGTAATCGGACTTGAGCTGAATATATACAGACCTCATGCCAGATCATGCCCTTTTCCCCCTTATTAAATATTTTTAGAAGATTTTTTTTTTTTGGTATATTTTTTTCTTTTGTAAGTGGAATGTGGTGGAATAATTCTACTTAAATTAGAACTCCAGTTAGTAGGTTTCTATTTAACAAGGATATATTAAAACTGTAAAATTTTAGTGGAGTGCTGTTCTTGGCTGTTTTTCTTCTGTGACTGAGAGAGAAAAATGAGTAAAGCCTAGGCCTTATTTTCTGAATGTGGGGTTATCAGGTAAATAACTATACAATAAAGTAGAATATAATGTATGCCATGGTAGGGCTATAAAAGGCAGAGAACACTGCAAAGAGCATCTCTGTGGTTTGCGGAGACCAGGGAAAGCTTCGTAAAAGGAGGTGACTTTAATTAGAACTTAAAAGATGAGGCAGGGGCGCCTGGGTGGCTCAGTGGGTTAAAGCCTCTGCTTTCAGCTCAGGTCATGATCCCGGGTTCCTGGGATGGAGCCCCGCATCGGGCTCTCTGCTCAGCGGGGAGCCCGCTTCCCTTCCTCTCTCTCCGCCTGCCTCTCTGCCTACTTGTGATCTCTGCCTGTCAAATAAATAAATAAAATCTTAAAAAAAATAAAAAAATAAAAGATGAGGCAGATATTTATAGATAAGTAGGTATGGGAGTATATTCTAACCTTAGAAAATAGCAAAACACCAAGATAGCATAATTTGCATTTGGGGAATAGTGGGCATCTTGGGGAAGTGTAGAAGGAGGTAGCTTGGAGGGAAGGGAGTCTTACAGAGTTTAAATGTATACTCAGACAGTTTGAACTTCCTTTATTTATGTATAGGAGCATTAAAGAATTTTTGAAAAGAGAAGTCCATACAGTATAATTTGTGTTGTAGGAAAGGGCTTCAGACAGCGTGGTGAAGGACAGATTATAATGGGGAGACCAGTCATGGACCAGTTACAGTTCAGAGAGAGTCTTAGGTGTTCCTGAATATGTGTAGTGGTTAGTGAAATGGGAAAAAGGGGACAGAAATGAGAGACTTTCAGGACATGTTAATGGTATGCACTGTACTTATTAGTAGTTTGAATGAGCAACTGATTAGAGATATGAAATGTTCAACTATCAGTGATCCAAAAAAGGCCAGTGTGAATCAGAGAAAGGTGACATCACAGTAGCTGTAGTTAGAGACTGAGGAGGTAGGGCTCAGCTGTGTAAGCTATATGCAATCTGCTGATAATTTGCTTAATCCGCATAGTGCTTTCCAAAAACTAGAGTGAACTATCTAAAAATTGGAAAATTTAATGTAAATCTGGCTTTTTTGGTTCTCTTGAAATATTGGGTAATCTAGCAAGTAGACTAAAATTCCTCTTTGGAGGTGTGGGCTGGTTCTGAGTTGTGGCTGCCTCCTTTAGATGGAAAAATGATTTTCAGCTCATCCCAGTTCCTGCCAAGCCTAATTTACAGTAGGTATTTGAGGTTGCCATCTCTCTTAGAGAATTAGTTGTATTAAAATAGCCTCAGTGGCACCTGGTTGGCACAGCCAGTTTAGCTCCCCACTCTTGGTTTTGGCTTGGTCATGACCTCAGAGCTGTGAGGTCAAGCCCTACACTGGGCTCTGTGTTCATTGAGGAGTGTGCTTGAGACTCCCTCTCTCCCTCCCCCTCGATCCATCCCTTCTCTACTCTAAAATAAATAAGTAAATCTTTAAAAAAGCTATAAGTTGCGAGGGTAAAAAGGCATTTTCCATTGTGGTACTGGTGTTATTAAAAGCCTAAGGCCAGGAACAAATAGGATGTAGATGAGATGAAGAGGAAAACAAGCAGATCTTGTGGCTGATAGTACAGGTACATTTTGAATAGTAGGGTGAAATGGGATTGGCTATTGGTCTAAGTATGGTTATATATTTTGTAAGTTACGAAGGACAAGGAGATTTGGGATGTAAGCTGGGTGAAAGTCATGTGGCATCTGCCTCAGTCTTTGACAGCAAGTATGTTACTAATCTTTATCTAGCACTTTTCCATATTGGTGAGCACATAAAAAGCAACAGTTAATTTTGATTGAATGATCGTTGAATTATTTTAGTTTAATTGGGTTTGCCAAAATGTACAGTGGATTAAGTAGAGGAAAGATATGAGATAGGCAGGCTGTAATCTAGTAATGTTGTAATGAAATCCTGAATTTAGGCTTATAATGATGTAAATGGTGAGAAGATATTTGGAAAGAAGAAATGACCAATACTTGTGCATAAGCTAAAGAAGACCATGAAGGAGGATAAAGTTAAGGACGACTCCATGCTTACTGGTCTGAAAGATTAGAAAACAGTGCCACAGAAATGGGATATTTTGAAAGAGGAAACAAGTATGGGAGAGAAAGATAATTCAGTTTTTAAATGGTATAGTTGAGGATAATAAAAAATATACTGAACACCTACTCTGTTCCACTCAGTGTTCTGTACTGGGGTTATAGATAGCAGCGGACAAAGTATACAAAAATTTCTGCCCTAGGGAGTTTGCATTGGAAAAGGAGTTAAATGGACATACATTTAGCAAAATAAATGTAGAATGTTACAAGATGAAAACTATAGAGAAAAATAAAGGAGAGAAAGGGGGAGAGGCACACTACAGAGGCACAGCAGTCTTTGGAAAAGGGTATGCTAGGTAGGTGAGAGTGTGAGAGAGTGTGAGAAACCTGCAACTACCCCCCCCCCCAAAAAAAACAAACAAACAGGAAATCTACAATTTTAAATAGGATGGTCAGAGAAGACCTTACTGAGTTAGTGATGTTGGTTGAGTGCATGAACCATGTAGAATCTGAAGGAAGGGTGTCCCAGTTAGAGGGATTGATTAGTGCTAAGGCCTAAAACTGGAGTCTCTTATGAATACAAGGAATAGCCAAGAAGCCCATATGACTGGAGGCTAAGATAGAAGATGAGATCAGAGAGATCAGATAAGGGGATAAAGTGTGAAGAATGCACAGATCATTAGGTCTGTTTTGGTTATTGTATGAAGTTCAGTTTTCCCTCCTAAGTAAGATAGGAAACCATTAGAAAGTTTTGAAGAAAGTGACATGATCTGACTTAACCTTTTAAGGTACTCACTGTGGCCGCTGTGTTGAGAACAGATTGGGGAGCAAGGGCAGAAGCAAGAAAATTTGAAGGCTTTTCAGTAATTCAGGCAAGAGCTAATGTCTTGGAGTAGAGGTATGGTAAGAGTTTTTCAGGAGTGGTCAGATTTAGGATATATTTTGAAGATGGAGCAAAACAAAGTCTGATGAAAGTGTGGCATATGAGAGAATAGGTGATAATTCCAAAATTTTTGTCATGGGTAGGTGAGGTGGGAAAAATGAAGGAAGGAAGTTATTTAGGGGCATGTGGGAGATCAAAAGTTTGGTTTTAGGCATGCTGTCTTAAATGGCTATTAATAACTCAGTGGAAGTGTTTGGATAGGGAGATGGAACCTCAAGTTAGGGGAGAGGTCCATCCTGGAGACAAATTTGGGAGTCATCAGCATATGGATAATACTTAGAACCACAAGGGTCAATGAAATTAACAAGTGAATGAGGTAAGTGAGAGCTAAGAGATTCTGGGACTAAGCAGTTGTTAAGAGGTCTGGGGGAAAGGGAGCCAGCCAGTGAAGACTGAGAAGGAACAGCAAGAACCAGAATTGTGGAGTCCTCAGGAAATGAAGTAGAGAAAGTGATTCAAAATGGGAGGAATAATCAACTGTGTCACAAGCTGCTAGTAAGTCTGGTAAGATGATCTGAGGAACAGTCACAATTTGCAATGTAAAGTTATTAATGACCTTGATGAGCAGTTTTGGTGGAATGGTGTGGTTGAAAGCTAGGCTGGAATGGGGTTGTGGGAGATGAGAAAGTAGTATCGTATTTCTAAAGATGACAAAGATGTGATCTAGCAGGAAGGAAACAGTTGGTTCAGGAGAAAGCAAAGGATTGCTAGAGAAAGATCGCTGAGAAAGAAGGAGTTACAGGAGTATCTACAAATAATAGGAGTATAAGCAGTTTGTATGAGTACTGATCCTGGTACAGATTTAGTGGTAGAAACTTGGAAATTTTTTCTGAATGCTTCTCTGTTAAGATTTTCAGTGCAGTAGTGATCAAGATCTTCAGCTGAGAATAAGTATGAAAGGGAAAGTGTTAGTTTTGGGAAAGAGGAGAAAGTTGAAATTGTTAAAATTTTGAGTGAGAGAGTTAATGAATTTGTGAAATGTGTAACTGCCAAGTAGCATGAAGGGCACAATTATTGTTTTGGGTTATGTATTTAAGGTGAAACTAGATATTGTGGCTTTGTGTTTTTCTTCCTGAGTGCAGGCACAGAGTAGGTGAAAAGTTAGATTTTACCAGTCTGGGGATTTGCAAAGCATATATGTTAGAGCAGAGGTGTTGAGAATACAGGGTGGTGGTGGTTTTGGTTAATCGTGGAATTTAAGATTGGTAAGGGAGGACAAGAGGAAGGTGGTAGGATAAATAGATCATAGATCCCAGCTGAGTTAAAGAATTATCAGAATTGGGATATACAAGAAAAGTGAGCTGGGAAACATTGGGTGTTGGTCATTGTGCTATACTTGAAACATTATGGAGGGATTGTAGTTAGGAGTAGTTACAAGGTTAGTGTAAGCTATCACTATGAGAATGAGTAGCTGAGGTAGCATGGAGGACAAGAATATAGGAGCAGAGTTCAAGGAAATGAGAAGCCAGGAAATTGAAAGAATGATCTATGTAGATATGAAAGCACTTATAATTAAGCTAGGAGTTATGTAAGAGGGACGTTGACCCACAAGTTAAGTTATTCAAGAAATAACTAACCTATGTTGCTAACTCACAGGTCTATAGATACCTATAAAGAAAAGAGGTGGTCTGAGTGACATAATCATGACATGAGATTCAAAGTCGAAGTAGAATGGAGATGTCCTGTAACAACTAGAATAAAGCTTCTGTATTCATTATGTTGAAATAAAATTGTAATTTCCAGTTGTTGATGAAGCTTTCAAGTGAAGATTTGAAAAGGTTAAATGTTAGTGTCTCATGGAGATAGTGTCTTAACAGCAAAATGGAAGAAAGTTTAGAGGCCTGACGTCACAGATTATATAAAGATAATTGTTGATTTTTCATGGACTGTTACAAAGAATAAATTTTTGGTGTTTTAACAGATGGGAAATAAGACCAAGCTTGCAAAATGTCCTTTAAGAACAAAACAAACTGGATACATTCTCAAATCAACACAAAATACTTGTATCAGGAGTGGAAAACTTTTGCAAAAGAAGAGAATGGGTTCAGAAACTTCACTGGCAAAAGGTGAAAAAAATAGTATGACTTTTTCACCCACTAAGGATTTATGCGAGCAGTGTATAGATAAAGACTGTCTTTATGTCCAGAAAGAGATTTCATCTGCAACCCCCAATATACAGAAGACTAGAAACACCATAAATACATCTGTAGTAGCTAAACAGAAGCTTTGCAAAAAACACATCACAGCTGAAAATATGAAGAGCAGTTTGGTGTGTCTAACACAAGACCAACTACAACAGATTTTGATGACTGTGAACCAAGGAAATAAATCTGTTTCCCTGATTGAAAGTGGAAAGGAAGAAAAAAGTAAGGTTTTTCTGAAGTTTTAATTAATATTAATTTTACCAGTATGTGTTTTAGAATTTCTCATTCTTTGGATTTTACGTAACTGTGCCTCTGAAATTCTAACTTACCATGTAACAGTCTTTTAAAATATTCTTTTAGAGAATATTCTCATGCAAAATTACTTTTGTAGCTGTAATATGCCATATTTTAAGGTTAAAGCTCAGAATATTACAATCATGTTACAATAGCCTTAAGAAACCCAGTTCTATGGATTCTAGAGTAAAGATCTTAGTACAAAAAGATGTTGTACTTATTCCAAAATGTAGAAAGCTTTACTTACATTAAAAATAATTATATAGGGGCACCTGGGTGGCTCAGTGGGTTAAGCCTCTGCTTTCCGCTCAAGTCATGATCTCAGGGTCCTTGAATCCAGTCCTGCATCAGGCTCTCTGCTCAGCGGGGAGTCTGCTTTCCCCCCTCTCTCTCTGCCTGCTGCTGTGCCTACTTGTGATCTCTCTCTCTCTGTCAAATAAATAATAAAATCTTTAAAAAAATAATATAAAATGTTCTAAAAAAATTAATATAGTATTTCTAGTGAAAATGGGAGAAACCTTATTTTGAATATTTGACTTGAATTGCTGAAAAGGATTATTTTCCTGGCCCCTGCGTTGTACTTTTCCTGACCCTTAATCCATGCTAAGGATTGGCAGCACTGTCTTTTTAACCAATATAAAATACAGACTTGGGGGCCGCCTGGGTGGCTCAGTGGGTTAAGCCTCTGCTTTCCGCTCAGGTCATGATCTCAGGGTCCTGGGATTGAGCCCCCATCAGGCTCTCTGCTCAACGGGGAACCTGCTCCCTCCCCCACCCCCCGCCTGCCTCTCTGCCTACTTGTGATCTCTGTCTGTCAAATAAATAAATAAAATCTTAAAAAGAAAATACAGACTTGGAAGGAATAGAAGAATGTTACGTGTCTTCTGTTTCGTTAGCCAGAGCATTGTATTATGTTTTTAAAAGCCTTCTGATTTCTTTAGTGTTGAGCTAAGGAATTAATATGAATAGAAACGTCATTAATATTTTGTTAGGCAATAATGAAATAAAAATAACATTAACAGTCACCAGGAGGAGGTCCCACAATGATCTGGGGACTAGGTAGCTTCTGTACATTCCCAAGGTGTTCAAGTTGAAATAATTTGTCTTGGTTTAGATTATTCTTTGTAAAATGAGGGAGCTGGGTCTTTAAAGCTAGAATTGTAGCCTAGAGAACAAAAGATAAAAACTTAAAGCTTGTAATGAGAGAGAATGTCAACAAAATTGAAGGTAGAATTCGTCTAATCATACAGTGACCTGCATATTAAATATACTTTCTCCTCGGGGCGCCTGGGTGGCTCAGTGGATTAAGCCTCTGCCTTCGGCTCAGGTCATGATCTCAGGGTCCTGGGATCGAGTCCCACATTGGGCTCTCTGCTCAGCGAGGAGCTTGCTTCCCCCTCTCTCTCTCTGCCTGCCTTTCTGCCTGCTTGTGATCTCTCTGTTAAATAAATAAATAAAATCTTCAAAATATATATATGTGTGTATATATATATATACTTTCTCCTCATTGGGAAAACTAGCACATTAAGAAGAAATAGAACAATTTCTGAGCCAAGCGTAGGAGCCTATATGAAATATTTGGAATAGACATAATGGAGGTGTAGAGATGGTTTTTCATGGATTTTCCAGCTAAATGGGAAAAATAAGGACAAGGTGATGAGTTTTTCATAAACCTATTTGCATTTATTCTTTAAGTTCTGATTTGTGTTTTATATTATTCTTTAAGTTCTGATTTGTGTTTTTATTATTGGTAAAAATACTGTTAGCAAGAGTAAATAGAAGATTTTTGTTGTTTGTTTTCATACTGGACACATGAGGTTATATAGCAATGGCCATATCACTGGACCATTTAACCTCTGGGCTCAGTTTCCTTTTTTGCAAAAGGGAATCATAATACCCACTAAAGGACTGCTGTGAGAGGTGATTACTTTGTTAATGTGTAAGGCAGTGTTTCTAAAGTGTGTAGCAGTATGCCAAAATAAGGTATTATAATACATGCGATTTTAGTGTTCATTTTAAAACATGCATTTTTACCCCCTAGGTCAGGGCAATCTACATTTAAACAATATTTCCAATCAGCCAGAGGATGAGAACATTATGGGAGTATTCCAGAAGACTGAGACGCTTTCATCTCTCCTAGATGAAAATAAATCTGTTTTAAGTACAAATCAAGAGGCATCTAAGCAGTATGAGCAGAAAATTGCCATGTATGTAACTCATGTCTGTTATTGTGGAGTCATCTTGTGAAAATGGTTTTGCTTTTCTTTGAATTTCATGTGAAATTTTCAGTCTGAAGACTGAAAGCTATTTAAGTTTATTACTTAATATTTATGGAGTAGCTTGTATAGAAACATACAAGATTTCTGTTATTTTTTTGTGTTGTTTTAGAGAGAATGTGTGGAAACCAGCTGACATATTCAGTACTCTGGGGGAAAGAGAACGTGACAGAAGCTTGTTGGAAGCAAAAAAAGCTCAGTGGAGAAAAGAGCTTGGTAGATAATTATTATACCTTTTATTATAGTTTTGTTGCCTTAAGGAGTATATATTAAGGTTGAAATAGATCTTTCAGTATGATTTTATAAAAAAATTTTGTTTTATAACATTTACCATCTAGACTAATTTGTTGCAATATGTAGAAAGCGTTGTGGTTTTATATTCCTTTAGGTTGTGACTTTTTGTCTGGTAGTCTCTTGGTGTGTACTAGAAGACCAGAGGTGAGCAATAAGCCTTAATGTTATCAGTATCATTCTGGAGCTCAAAGATTCCTAAACTTTTCTCATTTCCTGAGAATCCATTTTCATATTTCTCCATTGTAGAAATCCTATGGATTTAAAGATGGTTTGATTTAAAAATAGAGTTCATTCTTTAAAATAAAACATTCTGACCAAGAATCATTAATATGGTATCAGTAAGTATATTCCATACAAAAATAAGTTCATTGCTTTTTTTCAACCAAAGACCTTGTAACAGAAAAATTTATCTTTTCTATTAGAGTCTTAAAATATTGATAGTAACTAAGAAACTCTTGCTTCTTCTTGGACTAGACTTATGGTCTATGTGTCAGAATTTGGGAAATATGGGAAGTAACCGTTGTACTTCCTTTTTTTTTTTTTTTTTTTTTTAAGGATTTTATTTATTTATTTGAGAGAGAATGAGTGAGAGAGAGCATGAGAGAGGAGAAGGTCAGAGGGAGAAGTAGACTCCCTGAGGAGCTGGGAGCCCCATGCGGGACTCGATCCTGGAAGTCCGGGATCATGACCTGAGCCGAAGGCAGTTGCTCAACCAACTGAGCCACCCAGGCGCCCCAACAGTTGTACTTCTTAAGAATAACTATACTAGGGGCACCTGGGTGGCTCAGTGGGTTAAAGCCTCTGCCTTCAGCTCAGGTCATGATCCCAGGGTCCTGGGATCGAGCCCCACGTCGGGCTCCCTGCTCAGCAGGGAGCCTGCTTCCTCCTCTCTCTCTGCCTGCCTCTCTGCCTACTTGCGATCTCTGTCTGTCAAATAAAAAAAAAAAAAAAAAAGCGGGACAACTACTGATTTAAAAAAAAAAAAAAAAAAAAGAATAACTATACTAAAAGCATAAAGATGGGCTTTACCCTCCATTGAAGTAGGAAATCCTATGAGGCAGTCATAACACTGTGGAGACAGGTGATAGAGAAAAAGAGATAAGCAGAAGAAAACGGGCAAGAATTGGTGTTGGAAGTCAAGGTAACAGAGAAGTTTGAAGAAATTAAATGTATAGTAGCAGTATCTGAAGGTTTGGAGATTTGATGTGTGTATGTCATACTTTCAGTTTTAAATATTTTCTTTCAGTACAAATTTTGTTTATCAAACTGTAATACCAAACTTCTGAAGTTGGATGGAACTACTTGGAAATGACTGAAATGTTTTATGCTTTATCATGTAAAAAGTTTACTTTTTTATATTTGATCCTGTTTAAAAAACTGATCTCTCTTTGTTGAAGTCATGCTTATATCTCCGAATTTTTAAGAACTACTGATGATTTCAGGCCTAGTTTTTATATCAGTTTGTTAGACACAAGATTTTGGTTTTTTACTCTTTAGCAGTTATGAATAACAGAGGCTAATACTTATTACATATTACTTTGAGCTAGACCCTGTACTGGAAGAGATACTTCTCATTTTACAGAAGAAACTGAGTTTTAAGAACGCTAATAGCAATTGGCCCACAGTTGCATAGCTAGGAAGTGGTTGAACTTGGATTTGATTCTAGGATCCTTGATTTTTATTGCTAATTATAATAAACATTTTATATCCATTGTGTTATACTTAAGTTTGGTTCTGGTTAAATGTTTTTTTCCATATCTCTTAAAATTCTTCTCTGTCTTGTGAGTTAATCTCCTTAAAAAACAATTTTGATTAGATCTGTATTGGAATCTCTGCTCTTTAAGAAGGTCATGATTTGTTTACATGATTTTTTTTTTACAGTTTTTTTACATTTTTTAAAAAAGGACATTATTTACAGATGAACAGGTTGCTTTAAAGAAGAAAGAAAAAGAAGCTTCTGAAAAATGGAACAATCCTTGGAAAAAATTTGGAAGTGATAAAATAGTATGGGAAAAATTTCAAATTCTTGACCAGCCTAAGGTACGAGTATCAAAATGAAGCATTTATGGAATATAAGACATCTTAATTTTACTTTTTAAAATGCTAAGCCATATTTATATCATAAAGCTTTTTAAAAATTATCTTTCCTATGTTACTGTAAAACAATGTTATTTTGAATTTAATTATGACCTCATCTAGTAACTGTTTGTGTTCTGTAAATTGTCTTACTATGTAGGTAAGTATAGAGGCCTGAGGCACTTTGTTTAGGCTCTTGTAAAAGAGCTCTGCAAATTTTTAGATGACCATGAAACTCTTACCACTGACCATGTGGTATCTGCCACAAGGTTATATCAGACATAAGTGATTGCTTATCAAGCACAAGTAGACACCAGGTGTCCCTTAGGTAGTGTTTTAGTGACCTTTAAGTTTTGTCTGTGCTTACTATTATACAGAGAAAAAGTACCCGTGTTTTCTCTTTGTTTTTAGACTTGTGCTAGCTCTTCCAGCATTCTGTCACAGTCTCCCAGTCAGATAACAGTGGTCCAGGCTGATGGGCACCCACTACCTAGAGCTAGTCAGATTTTAGAGGTAAGTCATAGGTGTCACTACTTTGAATATATAAGCCCTTTAATACTTGATCTTTATATTACCTATTTTCCTTGAAAGAGTGGACCTTAATACTCTTATTTTTGAAATTATTGGTTAATTTTTACTGAATGCACTATGCTCCTTAAATTTAAAAAAGTTATGAACTGTTTCTTTTATATGCATATAGTAATTGTTCCTTCCTAGGGAACACTTGCTTTAACAAATGTATTCTGAAAATAGTATAGTAACCTAAAGGGGATGATTCTGACAGGAGGCATTTTCAGCACTGGTAGATTTCTTATAGAATCCCTCCAAGTTAGATTGTTTGCATGGCTTTCATGGCTGTTTGTTCTGCTCTATATAGAGCTGACTGCCTATATCATAGAGTTTTATAGTTGTTGATAATTTTACATTAACGAAGGAATGAAATCTGAATTATATTTTTCCACGTTCCCCAAAGCACTTTGACTATTGAAAGGCAATAAATTAGCCTTGATAGAAGACATTTTGCAAAAATATATAGTTCTGGATGATAGTTCTTTTATTTTTTTTTTTTCCCCCTTTGGATGATAAGTTTTTTTAAAGTGGGGGCGCATCAGAGGTAGAGGGAGAGAGTATCTTCAGCAAGCTTCACTCTCATCACTCTGAGATCATGACCCAAGCCAAAATCAAGAGTCGGATACTTAACTGAATGAGCCATTCAGGCACCCCTGGATGATAATTTTAAGTGTAAAGTTTAAAAATTAATGCATGCAAATACTACTAAAAACTACAGCTAAAACTATTCATGAAGTTGGTAGGAATCAGTTGTTTATTTACATTTCAACATTAAGATTGAAGAATCTTTAATACTAAAGATATTAAAGTATTTTCAGTTAGCAAAAAAGTTTATGTTGAAATGTTATTATATTATTTATTGCTTAATTTGCACTATTTTTTTAGGTTATTATGTGTGAATAATTCATAGTATGATTGCTAATACAAATAAATAGCCATTTGAGGCTATTTTTAGGTGTTTTTACATTTTGTATATATTTTTAAATGCTAGCATGCATCTTTTTTTATAATCCAAAAAACCAATAAAATTATTTATATTTTGCAGTAGAGATGGGAGTTGGGGATGGGAGAAAGACTAGAAAGTAAAAATACACACTAAATATAAGGCTGGACAACCTGTGGTTAAAGAACGTGATTACCTACTCATCCTCATAGTATTTAAATACAGTTTTTATGCATTTTTATATGCATGTGGTAAGATATTGGAGAAATGCTATTGAGGGGAAGTGAATTTAACTGTGTAACTAAAAAACCCCCCTTCGTAAATGTCTGAAAACAGTTGGTTTCAGAAATCCAAGCCATAGCTTATAAATAATAATAAATAAATAATTTATAAATAATTATAAATAATATTTATATTATTTGAATATGAAGTTAAACTTTTCATGTAATCAAGAGGAGCAGAAATTTGGTTTCAGGCAGAATCACCAAGGCCAATTTTGTTAAAACACAAGGTAGTGCATATAAAGTGCTTAAAACAGTGACTGACAAATAGCAAGTGCTTGATGAAGGTTTACTCTGTTTATAACTTAACAAAGCAGATCAATTTGGGGCTTGAGACTGTTACGGGTCTGTCATCTCAACAGCTTTCCTTCTTTTCTTTTCTTGATTCTCAGTCTTACACGTCCTTCCCCAGTGGAATGGCCCTGTATTATCATCCCTATATTGTTCAGCCCAAACATTCTTTTATACTGCGTAATTTTGAACTATTCTGTGTTTAAGTTTCTTATTGCTACCACCATTCCACAGTTCTACATTTGGCCAGTAAAAAATTCTATTTTCATTCCTTTTGTTTTTTTAAATTTTATTTACTTATTTGACAGAGAGACAGAGTGACAAAGGGAGCACAAGCATGGGGAGTGGGAGGGGAAGAAGCAGGCTTCCCACCAAGCAGGGAGTCTGATGCGGGGCTCGATCCCAGGACCCTGGGATCATGACCTGAGCCGAAGGCAGATGCCTAATGACTGAGCCACCCAGGTGCCCCCTATTTTTATTCCTTTTCAACCTTTTTTTTTTAATTATGGCAAAAGATACATAACATAGAATTTACCATTTTAATAATTTTTAAATTATTTTTAAATGTGCCATATTGAGAGATTAAGTACATTCACATTGTCAGGCAACCATTACCACTGTCCACTTCCAGAATTTTTTCATCTCTGCAAACTGAAACTGTATCCATTAAACACTCCCCATTTTTCCCTCCCCTGACTGCTGGAAACCATTCTAATTTGCCTATGATTTTGACTATTCTCGATTACTTTAAGTAGAATCATGCAATATTTGCCCTTTTGCCCTTTGGTATCTGACAAAGTTCACTTATAATGTTTTCAGGGTTCATCCATGTTCTACACTGTATCAGAATTTCATTCCTTTTTAAGGCTAAATAATATTTCATTGTATTTATAATAATTGCATTTTGTTTATCCATCCAGATGTTGATGGACATTTGAGTTGTTACCTCTTTTTGACTATTGTGGAATAATGCTGCTATGAACATTTACGTATGATCTCTTCAAGGCTTTGTTCTTAGTACTTTTGGGTATATACCCATAAGTGGAATTGTTGGATCCTGTGGTATTTTATATTTAATTTTTTGGTTAAACTTTTATCAATTTTCTTTTCTTTTTAAGAAGAGGGAAAAAAAAATAAGAGAGTTTTTGTGGGGTGCCTGGGTGGGTCTGTTGGTTAAGTGTCTGCCTTGGGCTCAAGTCATGATCCCAGGGTCCCCGGATTGAGTCCTGCATTGGGCTCCCTGCTCAGAGGGGAGCCTGCTTCTCCTTCTTCCACTCTCCCTGCTTGTACTCTCTCTCTATCAAGTAAATAAATAAAATCTTAAAAAAATTTTTTTTGTTTGTTTTTTTGAGAGAGACCACATGCAAGCTGGTGGGGTATGAGGGGGAGTCTGGAGAGTCGGGGAGCAGAGGCAGAAAGAGAATCTTAAGCAGGCTCCACACCCATTTTGGAGCCACATGTGGGTCTTGATCTCATGACCCTGAGATCATGACCTGAGCTGAAGTCAAGAGTTGGATGCTTAACTGTGTGAGCCACCCAGGCACCCCAGACTTTTACCAATTTTCATTTGGTAATTTTATGTTTAACTACTATCCTGTTTTCCATAGTTGCTACACTGTTGTACATTTCCATCAGCAGTGCACAAAGGTTCTGATTTCTCCACATTCTCAACTTTCTGTTTTTAAAAAATAGATGACTTCCAATAGGTGTGAAGTAGTAGTAGCTCTTTGTAGTGTTGATTTACATTTCCTTTAATGATTTGTAATGTTGAACATTTTTTTCATAGCTTATTGGCTATCTCTGTATGTTCTTTGAGAAGTATCTGTAAGTTTTTTGCCCATTGAAAAAAAATTTTTATTGTTTTATTTTTTATTATTTTTATTGTTATAGGCATTTAATTTTTATTTCTATACGTGGGAGAGCATGAGACGGGAGAGGGTCCGAGGGAGAAGACCCATCCTGGGACTCCAGGATCATGACCTGAGCCCAATGCTGTTGCTTAACCAACTGAGCCACCCAGGCACCCTGAGTTGTAGGCATTCTTTATAAATTTTGCATACCTGATCAGATATATTGTTTGCAAATATTTTGTATCATGCTTCATTTTACCTTTTCACTTGCTTGATAGAGCCCTTTGATGCACAAAAGCTTTTAATTTTGATGAAGTCCATTTTATGTTTTTGTTTTTGTTTTTTTCCTTTGTTGCCTGTGCTTTTGGAATCCTGTCTAATAAATCATTGCCAAATCTGATAGGGAGCTTTTCTATGTTTTCTTCTAAGAGTTTTAAGTTTTATAGTTTCAGGGGCGCCAGGGTGGCTCAGTGGGTTGAAGCCTCTGCCTTCGGCTCGGGTCATGATCTCAGGGTCCTGGAATCGAGCCCCGCGTCGGGCTCTCTGCTCGGCGGGGAGCCTGCTTCCCTTCTTTCTCTCTGCCTGCCTCTCTGCCTACTTGTGATCTCTGTCAAAAAACAAAACAAAAACAAAAACAAAAAAACTTAAAAGAGTTTTATAGTTTCAGCTCTCATGTTTAGGTCTTTGATCCATTTAGAGTTATTTTTTGTATGTAATATAAGACACAGGATGTTTTTTTCTTATCCATATTTTGCATTTATATCCAGTTTTCTCAGTGCCATTTGTTTGAAAAGATTGTTCTTTCCCAATTGAGTGGTCTTGGCACATTTGTCAAAAATCATTTGACTGTTTATGGGCGTATTTAATTCTGGGCCGTCCATTCTAGTCCATTGTTCTGTATGTCTCTTTATGTTATTGTCTCACTGTTTTAATTATCATACCTTTGTAGTAGGTTTTCAAAGCATTAATTCTCCAGTTTTTGTTCTTTTTCAAGATTGTTGTAGCTATTCAGGGTTTCTTGAGATACCATGGGAATCTTAGGGTAGATTTTTTCATTTCTGCAAAATACAGCAAGTTTTTCACAGAGGTTACTTTGAATCTGTAGATTGCTCTAGGTGATCTTTTTTTTTTTTAAGATTTTATTTATTCATTTAACAGATGGAGATTACAAGTAGGCAGAGAGGCAGGCAGCTGCGGGGGGCGGGGAAGAAGACTCCCTGCTGAGCAGAGAGCCCTATGCGGGGCTCGATCCCAGGACCCTGAGATCATGACCTGAGCTGAAGGCAGAGGCTTAATTCACTGAGCCACCCAGGCACCCCTGCTCTAGGTGATCTTGACAATACTGTCTTTCAATTCATGGACGCAATATCTTTCCATTTATTTGTGACTTCTTTAATGTCTTTTAGCAATGTTTTGTAGTTTCCCATGTACACAACTTGTTGCCTACTTATTCCTAGGTATTTTATTCTTTTTGGTGCTATTACAAATGGAATTGCTTTCCTAATTTCCTTTTCCCAGATTGTTCATCATTAGTATATAGAAATGTGATTAGTTTTTCTGTGTTTGTTTTGTATCCTGCAACTTTGCTGCATTTGTTTATTTCTAACATTTTATTTCTTGTGTAGAATCTTGAGGGTGATGATTATTGTGTGGCACATGAACTTGTGGATCTTTCTGGTACTATATTTTCTTAATGAGTAGATACATAAAACACTGGTCTGCATTAATAAGACATTCATATGTATGCATAATCCTACCTGGGTAATATGTATGTATAATTTCCTTTTTTGACTTTTACTTTGACTGAAAAATACTATGTAATATTTTTGGCATGCAAAAGGATATAAAGGGTAATACAAAACACATTTCTACCCATGTCCTGTCCCAGGAACAGCACATTATAGTATAGTATAGTTTAGAGTTCATGAATTTTTATGGATTTCTATCAGTAATGGGACAAGCTTTTTTTTTTGTAAGATTTTATTTACTCATTTGAGAGAGAGAGAGCACAGGCAGGGAGAGTGGCAGAGGGAGAGGGAGAAGCGGGCTCTCCACTGAGCAGGGAACCTGATGCAGGGTTCTATCCCAGGACCCTGGGATTATGAACTGAGCTGAAGGCAGTCGCCTACTAACTAAGTCACCCAGGTACCCCAAGACTTTTTCTTTTATAAATACTTTGTTTATTTATATATAGAGAGAGAATGAGCAGGGAAAGTGCCAGAGGGAGAAGGAGAAGCACACTCCTCACTGAGCAGGGAGCTGGATGTGGGGCTGAGCCAAAGGCAGATGCTTAACCAACTGAGCCACCCAGGCACCCAGGACAAGAGGTTTTTTTGTCTGTTTGTTTTTTAATATTTTATTTATTTGACGGACAGAAATCACAACTAGGCAGAGAGGCAGGCAGAGAGAGAGGAGGAAGCAGGCTCCCTGCAGAGCAGAGAGCCCGATGCAGGGCTCAATCCCAGGACACTGGGATCATGACCTGAGCCGAAGGCAGAGGCTTTAACCCACTGAGCCACCCAGGTGCCCCAGGACAAGAGTTTTTAAAAATATAGTCCACAACCCAACAGAATGAAAATGGAATACATATAACCATTATGTTCCTTCTCTTGTCAGTTTACTTCAGAATCTTGAGAATAATGTTTGTGGATTGTGAGGCTCTTCCCACAGCAGAACTGGGATGTGACTAAGTTATAACTTAGTCCCAACCCATTGATGGCCTTATTTCAGGACAAAGAAATACTGCAGCCTGACCAAAATGAGCCAGTACTGGCCAGAGCCTTTTCCTCTCTACACAGGCAGCCTTGGACTCAAGGGAACTCTATCTCAGTTCTCCAAAATTGAACTCCCTAGAAAGAGACCTTCCTTATTCAAAACTAGGAGGGTCTCTTGGCCTTGCCAAAAAGATTTAATGGTTAACTAGAATAAGTAAATGGAATTGTTTAAAGGCTTGTTAGGCTCCAAGAAGTATACTAGGCACTTCACAGACTTGTGCATCCAGTTTTAGAATAAGAGCCAAATATACTAACACTTAAACAGGTGCAGGAGAGCACTTAAACATCCTGACTACCTGTAACAGTAGGCTGGATAGGTCTTTGTTCAAGGAGGGTTATATAGGGAAAAATGGAGACTATGAAAATATTCACACTAGAAAGAGAGATATTCCTGCTGAGTACTCAGAAAAATCTCAAATAAGAAATATGTCTCATTTTGTGAAATAGGAAATTTTTAAAGAAAACACTGACTTAGTTTTTATTTATTCCTATCTTATTCCACAAAGGACTTGAAGTGATTTAGGAAATCTGTATACAAGAATAGACCCAAGATGAGAGTAGTAGAAAACTAAGAATAGGGGCGCCTGGGTGGCTCAGTGGGTTAAAGCCTCTGCCTTCAGCTCAGGTCATGATCCCAGGGTCCTGGGATCGAGTCCCACATCGGGCTCTCTGCTCAGCAGGGAGCCTGCTTCCTCCTCTCTCTCTGCCTGCTTCTCTGCCTACTTGTGAACTGTCAAATAAATAAATAAAATCTTTAAAAAAAAGAAAGAAAACTAAGAATACAGTAGAAGGAAAGAAAAAAAAATTTGTTAATGAAATAAATTGAAATCACAGGAAGGAGAAGAAATCACTCTGGGGACACTCCATGAATATAGGTAAAATTTTGTTTTTAAAGATTTTTATTTATTTGAGAGAGAGGGAGAGGGAGCACAAGTGGGCTGAGGGACAGAGGGAAAGGGAAGGGGACAAGCAGATTACCCATGGAGTGTGGAGCCTAATGCAGAGTTCAATCCCAGGAATATAAGATCATGACCTGAGTCAAAGTCAGACACTTAACTGACTGAGCCACCCATGTGCCCCAAATATAGATAGAATTTTTAAATGAAAGTCTGACATAGAAGATTACAAATAGCTTATAAAGATACAACCTTGAATGATATGCTTTTTTGAAGAAGAAAACAGCAAATAGATAGCTGTTAATAGGTATCAGAGAAAAAACTTCCTAGACCAGAAAAAAAATTAAATGAAAGAGGCTGATTTGAAGAGACATCCTGATAACTGTTAAAATTTCATTGAACAGGGATGCCTGGGTGGCTCAGTTGGTTAAGCGGCTGCCTTCGGCTCAGGTCATGATCCCAGAGTCCTGGGATCGAGTCCCACATCGGGCTCCTTGCTCGGCAGGGAGCCTGCTTCTCCCTCTGCCTCTGTCTGCTTGTGCTCACTCTTGCTCCTCTCTCTCTCTCTGACAAATAAATAAATAAAATCTTTAAAAAAAAAATTTTCATGAACAAGTATAGGCTTCTTCAGGCATTTAAAATAAGAAGACCGGGAACAAAACTCAAATTAACCTTAGATTTCTTCTCTGTAGATAATAGAACAGTGTTTATAAAGGTTTATTTGTTTGTTGTTAACATATGTATTATTTGCTTCAGGGGTACAGGTCTGTGATTCATCAGTCTTACACAATTCACAGCTCTCACCATAGCACATACCCTCCCCAAAGACCATCCCCAGCCACCCCATCCCTCCCATTCCCCTCCCCTCAAGCAACCCTCACTTTGTTTCCTGAGATGAAGAGTTTCTTATGGTTTGTCTCCCTCTCTGGTTTCATCTTCTTTCTTTTTCCCTCCCTTTCCCTATGATCCTCTGTCCTGTTTCTCACATTCTTCATATCAGTGAGATCATATGATGATTGTCTTTCTCTGATTGACTTATTTTGCTTAGCAGAATAGCCTCTAATTCCATCCACGTTGTTGCACATAGCAAGATTTTGAGTTTCTTGATGGCTGCATAATATTCCATATATATACACATATGTATGTGTATATATCTATGTATACACACACACACGCACGACATCATCTTTATCCATTCATCTGTTGATGGACATCTAGGCTCTTTTCCATAGTTTGGCTATTGTGGACGTAGCTGCTATAAACATTGGGGTGCACATGCCTCTTCGGATCGCTACATTTGTATCATTGGGTAAATACCCAGTAGTGTAATTGCTGGATCATAGGGTAGCTCTATTTTCAACTTTTTGAGGAACCTCCGTACTGTTTTCCAGAGTGGCTGCCCCAGCTTGCATTCCCACCAACAGCATAGGAGGGCTCCCCTTTCTCTGCATCCTGGCCAACTCCTGTTATTTCCTGACTTGTTAATTTTAGCCATTCTGACTGGTGTGAAGTGGTATCTCACTGTGGTTTTGATTTGTATTTCCCTGATGCCGAGTGATGTGGAGCACTTTTTCATGTGTCTGTTGGCCATTTGGATGTCTTCTTTGCAGAAATGTCTGTTCATGTCTTCTGCCCATTTCTTGATTGTATTGTTCTTTGGGTGTTGAGTTTGGTAAGTTCTTTATACACTTTGGATACTAACCCTTTTTCAGACATGTCATTTGCAAATATCTTCTCCCATTCTGTTGGTTGTCTTTTGGTTTTGTTAACTGTTTCCTTTGTTGTGCAAATGATTTTGATCTTGATGAAGTCCCAGTAGTTCATTTTTGCCCTTGCTTGCCTTGCCTCGCCTCTGGCGGTGTTTCTAGGAAGAAGTTGCTGTGGCTGAGGTGGAAGAGGTGGCTGCCTGTCTTCTCCTCAAGGATTTTTGAAGGATTCCTGTCTCACATTGAGGTCTTTCATCCATTTTGAGTCTGTTTTTTGTGTGTGGCGTAAGGAAATGGTCCAGTTTCATTCTTCTGCATGTGGCTGTCCAATTCTCCCAGCACCATTTGTTGAAGAGACTAATTTTTCCATTGGACATTATTTCCCACTTTGTCAGTGACTAGTTGATCATAGAGTTGCGGGTCCATTTCTGGGTTCTCTGTTCTGTTCCATTGATCTATGTGTCTGTTTTTGTGCCAGTACCATATTGTCTTGATGATCTCAGCTTTGTAATAGAGCTTGAATTCTGGAATTGTGATGCCACCAACTTTGGTTTTCTTTTTCAACATTCCTCTGGCTATTCGGGATCTCTTCTGGTTTCTATACAAATTTTAGGATTATTTGTTCCATTTCTTTGAGAAAGTTGGTGGTATTTTGATAGGGATTGCATTAAAAGTGTAGATTGTTCTAGGTAGCATAGACATTTTCACAATGTTTCTTCTTCCAATCCATGAGCATGGAACGTTTTTCCATTTCTTTGTGTCTTCTTCAGTTTCTTTCATGAGTAGTCTATATAGGTTTTTGAGTACAGATTCTTTGCCTCTTTGGTTAGGTTTATTCGTAGGTATCTTATGGTTTTGGGTGCAATTGTAGATGGGATCGACTTCTTAATTTCTCTTTCTTCTATCTTGTTGTTGGTATAGAAATGCAACTGATTTCTCTGCATTGATTTTATATCCTGACACTTTACTGAATTCCTGTATGAGTTCTAGCAGTTTTGGAGTAGAGTCTTTTGGGTTCTCCACATAAAGTATCATGTTATCTGCAAAGAGTGAGAGTTTGACTTCTTTGCCGATTTGGGTGCCTTTTACTTCTTTTTGTTGTCTGATTGCCAAGGCTAGGACTTCTGGTACTGTGTTGAATAGCAGTGGTGATAGTGGACAGCCCTGCCATGTTCCTGACCTTCAGGGAAAAGCTCTCAGTTTTTCCCCATTGAGAATGTAATCGCTATGGGATTTCATAGATGGCTTTGATGATATTGAGGTATGTACCCTCTATCCCTACACTTTGAAGAGTTTCGATCATGAAAGGATGCTGTACTTTGTCAAATGCTTTTTCAGCATCTATTGAGAGTACCATATGGTTCTTGTTCTTTCTTTTATTAATGTATTGTATCACACTGATTGATTTGCAGATGTTGATCCAATCTTGCAGCCCAGGAATAAATCCCACTTGGTCCTGGTGAATAATCCTTTTAATGTACTGTTGGATTCTATTGATTAGCATTTTGGTGAGAATTTTCGCATCTGTGTTCATCAAGGATATTGGTCTGTAATTCTCCCTTTTGATGGGGTCTTTGTCTGGTTTTGGGATCAAGGTAATGCTGGCCTCATAAAATGAGTTTGGAAGTTCTCCTTCCATTTCTGTTTTTTGGAACAGTTTCAGGAGAATAGGTATTAATTCTTCTTTAAATGTTTGGTAGAATTCCCCTGGGAAGCCATCTGGCCCTAGGCTCTTGTTTGTTGAGAGATTTTTGATGACTACTTTAATCTCCTTACTGGTTATGGGTCTGTTCAGGTTTTCTATTTCGTCCTGGTTCAGTTTTGCTAGTTTATATGTCTGTAGGAATGCATCCATTTCTTTCAGAGTTGGCATATAGTTGCTTATAATATGTTTTTATAATTGAATTTTTTTGGTGGTATTTGTGATCTCTCCTTTTTCTTAAAAATTTTTTTCCTTCTTTTTTTTTTCAAAGATTTATTCATTAATTTGAGAGAGGGAGAGAGAGCAAGCACAAGTGAGAGAGGAGAAGCAGAAGGAGCAGGCAGAGGGTGAGGGAGAAGCAGACTCCCCCCTGAACAGGGAGCCCAATGTGGGACTCCATCCCTGGACCCCTGGGATTATGACCCGAACCCAAGGAGACGCTTAACCAACAGGAGCACCCACAGGTGCTCCTGTGATCTCTCCTGTTTCATTCATGATTTTACTTATTCGGGTCCTTTCTCTTTTCTTTTTGATAAATCTGGCCAGGTGTTTATTAGTCTTATTAATTCTTTCAGAGAACTAGCTTCTAGTTTTGGGGATCTGTTCTGTTCTTTTGGTTTCTGTTTCATTGATTTCTGCTTTGGTCTTTATTATTTCTCTTCTCCTGCTGGGTTTAGGCTTTGCCGTTCTTTCTCCAGCTCTTTAGGTGTCCTTAGGTCTTTGTGGATAGGTCTTCTGGCAATCTAACGTTTCTACCTTTGTAGTTTACAGACCCTTTGTTCGGAGGTGCTTTCAGGATTTTCTGTTTGTCTCTGACATTTATAAGTGTTACTATTACATGTCAGGGTGTTGACCCATATTTACTGATTTTGAGGGGGATTCTCTGTGCCTCCTGGATTTTTAAAAAAATTTTTTTTTGTTCAAGATTCCATTTATTAATTTGACAGGGAGAGATCACAAGTAGGCAGAGGAGCAGGCGGAGGGGTGGGGGGAAGCAGGCTCCCCACTGAGCAGAGAGCCTGATGGGGAGCTCGATCCCAGGACCCTGGGATCATGACCTGAGCTGAAGGCAGAGGCTTAACCCACTAAGCTACCCAGGTGCCCTGCCTCCTGGATTTTGATGCCTGTTTCCTTCTCTAATTTAAGGGACGTTCTCTGCTATAATTTACTGCAATAAACCTTCTGCCCCTCTCTCTTCCTTCTTCTTCTGGGATCCCAATTAGTCTAATATTCTTTTGGTTTATGTTATCACTTACCTCTTGAATTCTCCCCTCACGATCCAGTAGTTTCTCTCTCTTTTTCTCACTTCTTTATTCTCTATCATTTGGTCTTCTGTATCACTAATTTTCCTTTCTGCTTCATTTATCCTAGCAGTTAGAGCCTTCATATTTGATTGTACCTCATTAATTGCCTTTTTTATTTCAACTTGGTTAGATTTTATTTCTCCAGAAATGGATTCTCTAGTATCTTCTGTGCTTTCTTCAAGCTCAGCTAGTATCTTTACAGTCGTCATTCTGAACTCTAGTTCTGACATCTTACTAATGTCCGTGATGATTAGGTCCCTGACAGTTGGTACCACCTCTTCTTTTTTTTTGAGGTGAGTTTTTCCATTTTGTCATTTCGTCCAGAGAAGAATACATGGTTGAGAGAAAAAAATGCTAAAAGGGTAACAACGACCCCAGAAAAATATACACTAAACAAATCAGAAGAGACCTGAAACTGCTGGGGAGGGAGGGGAACAACAACAACAAAAAGAATATGATTAGGCTGGTGAATAGAACGGAGCTGCACAGTAGATTTTGTGTGTATTTTGGTATGTTGGAACAAACTGCCTCCTAAAATTTTAAAGAAAGAAGAACTTACAAATATATACAAAAATAAGGGTAAATACAATGTAGGGATGGACTATGACTGTAAAAATGAACATGTAAGAAGATTTTTAAAAAGGAATTGATAAGAAGTTGGTTGAAAGAGGAATGAAACATCATTAAAAAAAAAGGGATCAGGTGGGTGAATAGAACAAAACTATATATTAGATTTAGGGTGTATTTTGGTCTGTTAGAAGAAACTGCATCCCAAACTTAAAGAAAGAAAAAATTATATACAAAAAATAAAGTTATATACAATGAAGGGATAGAATATGACTATAAAAATGAAAATTAAAAAATATTTTAAAGGTTTGTTTTTTTTTTTTAATTTATTTGTCAGAGAGAGAGAGGAGCGAGAGTGAGCACAAGTAGACAGAGCGGCAGGCAGAGGCAGAGGGAGAAGCAGGCTCCCTGCCGAGCAAGGAGCCTGATGTGGGACTCGATCCCAGGACGCTGGGATCACGACCTGAGCCGAAGGCAGCTGCCCAACCAACTGAGCCACCCAGGCGTCCCGAAAATTAAAAAATATTTTAAAGAAGCAGTTGATAAGAAGTTGGCTGGAAGAGGAAAGAGGAAAAATTTTTTTAAAAAAATCTAAAAAAATTTTTTTTTAAAAAATTAACTTTGAAATACTAAAGAATCATGGGGGAAAAGCCATAAATTCTATGTGCTGTATTCCTCTGGCTCTGGAGTTTTGTGGTTCTGATTGTTTGGTAAACTTGGTCTTTGTTGGATTTTTTTTTTTTTTTAAGATTTTATTTATTTGTTTGAGAGAGAGAATCAGAGAGAGGAATAGAGGAGAGCAGTCAGTGGGAGAAGCAGACTCCCTGTCGAGCAGGGAGTCCAATGTGGGACTCGATCCTGGAACTCCAGGATCATGACCTGAGCCGAAGGCAGTTGCTTAACCAACTGAACCACCCAGGCGCCCTTGGTTGGATGTTCTTGCTGATCTTCTTGGAGAGGGGCCTGTTGCAGTGATTCTCAAATGTCTTTGCCTGGGCGAAATTTCACTGTCCTTGTCAGGGGCCATGCTGAGTAACCTGCTCAGGTTTGCTCTTGGTAGCTTTTGTTCCCTGAAATCTTTCTGTACAGCTTTGGAGGATGAGGATGAGAATGGTGGCCTCCTAATATCCAGCCCCAGAGATGCTTCGAACTCAGGGCCCCATTCCTCAGTGAGCCCTCAGAGAAAAGCAGTCAGTCACTCCTGTCTCCATGGTCTCCAGCTGCTCTCTGAGCTCACCTGGCCTGTGACTGAGCATTTCTGTCTCTGGCACAGGACCTTGTTTAGAGTTTACAAACCTAGCAGATTCCTGCAGTGTGCTCCTGTGCTACTCCTTCTAGGGGAGGAAGGGGAGTCTCCCTGAATCTGCTACTTGTTCACTCTGTGCTTGAAGAGTAGTGGCCTGACTGTGCCACAGATCATGGCTGTGAGCCCCCTCCTTGGCTCCCGTCTTTGCAGCCAGCTTCCTTCCTCCTATATGTGGGAGCTCTGGCACACTCAGGCACACCTGGTCTTTCTGTGACCTTGAGGGTCCTGAGACCACACTGCCCCAGCGAGGGTTCTACCCCCCCGTTTAGCCACTGAAGTGATGTCCCTCCGTGGAGCAGACAGACTTCTAAAAGTTTTGATTTTGTGCTCCACTACTCTGTCACTTACCAGGAGCCAGCTGATGGAGGTTCCCCCCCACCTGTGGTCTGTCTTCCCAGATAATTGCCCCGGATTCACTTCTCCGCATGTCCTGCCTTCCAGAAACTAGTTCTTTTTATGTTGATATCATTACTGCTATTCTTTACTTCGATCTCCTGTTGAGTTTGTAGATGTTCAGAATGGTTTGATAACTATCTAGCTGAATTCCCCTTGTAGAGGTTTAATAGGTACACTAAGACAAAGAATTTAATGCCTAAACACGTTCACATGTAAAGGGACCATAAAGTTATGTTCAGACCTGTAAGAATTTATAAAATATTCTTCCCCAAGATCTTTCTCTGATTTTTTTTAAGCAGTTTTTAAAGATTATTCCTGGGTCAGAAAAGTGAATCAGAATTAAAACACAATAAGGAATTTATGGTTTAAAAAAAGGGAATATATAGCTGACACAAAGTCTCTATAAGACTTTGTGAAATAAGGTAAATTGCAAAAAAAATACATACAATGTCACCATTTCCATGTTTAAAGGAAAAAAAAATCTGGAGGACCTATTAACAAATATGAATATGTAAAAGAAAGCAGATTGTTGGCATTGTCTAAGTATAAGAGTAATGGAAACAAAGGGGACCTTTCCACTTTTGTTCTTTATGCTTTTGTTTGTTTTATGTCTTATATTTTTGTGTTGATATGTTGCATGATCTCTGTTAATTATGATTCTGAAACCCAGATAAAGGTATAAGAATATAGAAAGCAAAGATAATCACTACTTTAAGTATAAAGAGACTATCTACTAATGTAACCTGTACAACAGAAAACAAAAATCAACTCCAAAATGTCAGAAATCTTTTATTTAAAAGCAGAGGTGTGAGAACCGCCCCCCGCACCCCCGCAGACCTGCTGCTTGAAAGAGATACACTTGAAATAATATTATACATTATTAAACATAGATAACATAAGCCAATCAAAATTAAAAAAAAACACAAAAAGCAAAATTGCTTGTAATTTTAGAAACATTACTCTGGGAGAGAAAGCTGTTAACTTATTTATTTTAATGTAGGCTCTATGCCTAGGGTGGAGCCCAATATGAGACTTGAACACATGCCCCTAGGGTTGCTTGACTGAGTCACCCAGGCACCCCCATAAAAAATTATTTTTGATAAAAAGTAGAGTCAGTCACAAAGATGTAAGAATAATATTTTTGTGATTCATAAGCCAAAAATAAGTAGGAGAAATTGAGGCACATTTTTACTGGGGTATTATCAGAGTATTTGGGACATAAAAGTATCAGTGATTTTATTTTCTACAAATACACATACCAAATTTTTAAAGGTCAACAGAACATCTACAAAATTTGCTATAATGTTATAAGAAAAACATAATCAAAAATTAAAGTCAAGCAGAAAATATTGACAATAAATAAGCTTTTACAAAGTTAAAACTACTAAGATCCCATGATCAAGATATTGAACCTTGGTTATAAATTGCTAATATCTCCCCTTAAGGTCATTTCTTGAGATAATAGAAAAATGAGGGAAGGATACTTTTTTGTTTTGTTGGATTGGTAGCTGGCCTATGGTAAAAGTTAACCCAGCATCTCTGTGGGAAAGGAAAATAAGAAATGAATTTTTAGAATTCTGTTCTTTTTGACATGCTTTCCCCCATCCCCTGATGTCATTGTCTTAAACAGTGCCTCACTCTCCGTTAACTGTAAATTGGATCTCTGTTCTAGCTGTCCTCTAGAATAAAATCCTGGGCCAGTCCTTGCTTAAATCTTACTTCTTTGCAGGAACTCGGAAAATCAGGTGGAGACTTCTCTACTCCTTCCTGTTCATACTCACTTATCTGGTGAATTACAATAACAGTCTAAGGAATGCTCCTAAAAAAGAAGCTCTGGGGGAGTAATTGTAGTTTAACACCCTAAGTTTCAACCCTAGGGCTAGTCTTCTCTTTGCCATTCCTCCCACTGAATATTTGGCTGTTCACTGCTGGAAAAGTTTGTTGATAGTGCCAGGAAAAAAAAATTAACTGCTGCAAGTAACAAAAATGTTGGGGGAACACAGCTATTTCAAAGGAAGCAGTGTAGATAGAGTATATCAGAGTCTAACAGAAGCAAAAATATTAGGACAGATAAATTGATAAATTTAGTCTAATGAATGTAATAAAAGAAGTAAGGGAAAGTGTTACAAATGAGAACATAGAGCAGAGACAACCCTGCAGAAAATTTAGGTGTGAAACATTAAAAAAGTATAAAATACAATAGATGTGAAGTAGTGGGAATGATAGAGCTAGGGAGTAAATAAATAATTGGTAGGACATATTTAGAAAATATCTTGAAAAGGGAAAGGACAGATAGGGGAAAAAATTTAAGGCAGTATGAGAATGAAAATAGAAATGCTGACTTTTCCCTCCAAACAAGAGGGACATTGGGGGAAGAGAGGAAATATTTGAAAAAGTAATTGAGATCCGTTTGTTAACTGACCTCAGATTTAAAGGGCTAGAAAGCACCCCAAAAAGAGAATAAGGAACACCTCACTACACATACTAACCTGGAATTTAAGAATATGGAAGACCCAGAAATTCTAAAAGCCTGCAGAAAGAAAGAACAAGCAATATATAAGAGAACAAGTATGAGCTTTTTTTTCCCGGCAGTAGCACTGGGTACAAGAATTCTAAATTCTAAATTTAGAATTTAATATCTAGCCAAACTATCATTGAAATGAGAGTAGATAATAAAATATCCTCAGGCATTAAAGTGCTCAGAGGATTTTTATTAAAAGGTGACACTGAAAACAGTTTTGAATGAAGTGCTTAACCAAAAAGGTAAGGTAAATTAAGGGATGCTGCAAGAGATTTGTGATTATTTACCTTAGTAGAGTGGATTATTACCTTTATAACAAATAAAAAAGGTCTAGTTAATACCAGTCTTGATGGGTTGGCAGTGGAAGGCAAGGTCAAAGGATATGAGGGCATATTAAAATTCTTATTAGAAGATGATATCTTTGATGTCAAAAATTTAAAGAGAGCCTTAAAAATAAAGTGAGATAAAGTGGAATGTAAGATAAAAATAGAAATAGGACCAAATACATCAATAAAGATAATAAATCTAAGTGAACCAAAACTCACCAACTAAGAAAATACTGATTAGAATAAAGAAATCTAGATACTTTATAGAATACAAGACACACGTAAAGCATAGGAATGCAGGAAGGTTTAAAATAATAGGATTAAAAAAAAAAAGAAATGCTAACCAAAATAAAATTGTTATTGCTACACTAATAAAAGTAAGATCATTATTGGGGTGGTGAGGGTTGTAAATATAGATAGAAGATTTAGGAAATCAAGAAATAGCAATTTTTAACATGCATGAATCTGATAAAATAAATGAAGCAAAAATGGTAGATTTAAATAAATGAAGACTTCAGTATCTCAATTTCTCAATTGAGAAATTGCTAAAACTACGGAGAAATTGTTTTCAAAGATTTATTTACTTATTTATTTTAGAAAGTGAGAAAGATCATGAGTGGGAGGGGCAGGGGCAGAGATAGGACAGACATTTCATCAAAGAAGACATACTACAGATGGCCAATAGACCTATGAAGAGATACTCAGCATCACTCAGCATCAGGGAAATGCAAATGAAAAGTATAATGAGCTATCACCTCACACCTGTTAGAATGGCTAAAATCAAAAACCCAAGAAACAAGTATTGGCATGGATGTGGAGGAAAAGGAACTGTCACATGCTCTTGGTAGGAATGCAAACTTGTGCAGCCACTGTGGAAAACAGTATGCTTAGAAAATGAAAAATAGAACTACCATATGACCCAGTAATTGCAGAACTGGATTTTTACCCAAAGAATAAGAAAACACTAATTTGAATGGGTACGTGCACCCCTATGTTCATTGCAGCATTATTTACAATGTCCAAATTACGGAAGCAGCCCAAGTATCCATAGATGAATGGATAAAGAAGATATGGTATATGTACAATGGAATATAACCCAGCTATAAAAAATAATGAAATCTTGCCTTTTGCAACAACATGGAGCTAGAGAGTAAAATGCTAATAAGCAAAGTAAGTCAGAAAGACAGATATCATATTATTTCACTCAAATGTGTATGTAAAAAAAATTAAAAGATTAACTGAAAAAACAGATTTGAAACCAAATCTGGTTAAATCATATGTAAGAAACGTGAACAGAGTTCTAAGGTGATTGAGTGCTGTGTTGAGAATGTCTTGTAAGGAGTTCAAAGGGCCATTTGTTTTTCTTTTCCATTTTCATCCTTAAGATAACATTTTTAGAGCTAGAATTGTTCAGTTACTTACCTGAAGATAATGTTCCTTTTGAAGTGGTTCTTTTAGGCTTAAAGAAATGTGATGGTTTTTATCTCTTTAAAGTATGTAAGAATACATGAGATACTAAGATTTTTTTCTTTTTTATAAATACTTCCTTTGATTTAAGCAACTGCTTGTAAACTAGGAGCTTTGCCATTGTTTCTGTTAAAAACAAAGGCAGAAAGTAACATCAGGTATATTGATTGCCATTGTAGTATTCTGTCAGACTATTTTTTAAATCATATCCTGCAGTTATTCTGTATAACAAAGTTTGTTGCTTAGCTTTTGCCTTTCAGGACAATCTGAGTAGAATATATTCTTTTCTTTTTGTTAGAGCATACCAAATTCTCATAAATTAAGAAGCAACTTCAATTAAGAAATTTTTATGCTACTGTTCAATTTTTAATTTTTGCTTTTTTTCTTAGAATTCAAAGACGTAACCTGAACACAATACGTTTTTCTTATTGAAATGTCAGACTGTGATAGGGCTATAGCAGTAGAAATGGAAAAGAGGGATATCCTAGAGAGACATCATGATTCAGGAGAGAAAGCTTCTGGCTCTCTTACATCCTCCTGGCTTTTGGTACAAAGGCAGTATTTATTGTATCCTGAAGCCAAATTTAAAACAATATTCATCTGTTTTATTTTTTATTTATTTATTTATTATTATTATTTTTTAAAAAGATTTTATTTGTTTATTTGACAGACAGAGATCACAAGTAGGCAGAGAGGCAGGCAGAGAGAGAGGAGGAAGTAGGCTGCCTGTTGAGCAGAGAGCCCGATGCGGGACTCGATCCCAGGACCCTGGGATCATGACCTGAGCCGAAAGCAGAGGCTTTAACCCACTGAGCCACCCAGGTTCCCCTATTCATCTGTTTTAAATTATCCGTAATTCCTTGCAAAGTCTAAAGAAGACTATTAGGATAGACTTTTGAAAAATCTTATACTTAGTTTAGAAAAAATTTATTCACTTATTTATTTTTTAAAAGATGTTTATTTATTTATTTGACAGAGAGAGAGAGAGATCACAAGTAGGCAGAAAAGCAGGCAGAGAGAGAGGGGGAATCAGTCTCCCTGCCGAGCAGAGAGCCCGATATGGGGCTCGATCCCAGGACCCTGAGATTGTGACCTGAGCTGAAGGCAGAGGCTTAATCTACTGAGCCACCCAGACTCCCTGAAAAAATTTATTTTTATTAGAAAATGACTTTTTTTACATTTAGTTATTCTGTGTTCTCTATTTTATGTTACAAATATGATTCCGAAAATTGGAATACATCTGTTTAAGTCTTATATAATTCAAAATTTTTGTTTACAGTTGTTGTTCCTCTCAGAGATAAATGCCTTTCTGTTTGTATAAATTTTTGTCAAGATTGATAACGTGGTTAGAAAGAGAGAGCTGCAATTTAAATAGTATTGATGACTGTTGTTTAGGAAGCAGTACCACGGGAGCGCCCTTTCAGTGCCATGAAACAAGAACAGCAGAGGAAATGGATTGAAGATTTGAACAAGCAAATAGAAGATGATCGGCAAAGAAAAATAGAGGAAAAAATTACATCTTCAAAGGTAACTTAACAAATTTAGGTGGATGTTGTCATGGGAAAAAAATAATTTGAGTCCTTAATCATAAACCTAAAAGTATTCTAAAGCTATTTGACAAGACTACAGTATTCAAATTAATACACATTTGCTCATGTAAACCTTTTATTGAATGCATTTAGTAAGTGATTTTGCGTAATTTCTTAAAACTGGCTTTTCAGGAATTTCCTAATTTGAATTTCTCATACTCTTCATGTTAGTTATCTAAGTATATATGGAATTAATAAAGAATATAGCTCTGTTAATTTTTGTGATGCTTATTCTGCTCTGTGGTGACTTTTAAAAATTGTGTTTGATTATCGTTTTAGAACTTTATACATGAGAACAGTTGGAAGAATTCTTAGTAATTCTTATTTATCATGATTAGGGTGAGGAACATGACAGATGGGCAATGCATTTTGATTCATTAAAGACCTATCCTGCTTCTCAGTCTCAACTGTCTTCTTGGTCAACACACAACCAACCAGAGTACTTCTGTGTCTCTCCGGACACTCATGAACTGGCTGATATCAGCAGTGTTTATACACCTATGACTGGAAGCCAGGTTGAACCTTCAGAGGAGGAGCATATAGCAAAACCAGTTAGAGATAAGACCATGGCAGATAGTCAGAAAACAAAGTAAGTTTATTTTTCAGTATTTATTAAATGTTTAAGAAAGTCTATGTGCTTTATTAAAAGGACTGTCATTATATTTATAATATGTTAATTGATTTCAGGTTTGGTATTTTCCTTTAAAGTAGAAATTACTAGTGGATGTATCTGGAGCAAAAATGATTTAGCATATTTTGGGGGTTTTGTATAGCTAAAGTGTCTATCTTGCCAGCTTTCTCCGTTCTATGACTGCTCTCTTGGATCCAGCTCAGATTGAAGAACGTGAGAGGCGACGACAAAAACAGTTAGAACATCAGGTATTGCATTGTAAAATACTATCCTTTGCCTTAATAAGTAAAGTCATTTCCAGTGGATACCTAAATAAATGGAAATTAAAATTCCAGTATAAATGTACAGCACAGGCCCTTCCATTCCTGTGATGAATCTAATTCTTACTCCAGCTGGCAGTAATACTAAAATTATATTGATGCTGAGAACCAGACAGTATCACATAGTACATCCAGCCACTTGCCTTCCAGAAGAGAAGGCAAATCAATATGTTTTAAATAAATAAATATGTTTTATATATGAAATGGCACTAAATCTTAACTTAGTACTGTTTTTTTTTTTTTTTTTTTCAATCTGTTTATAGTTCTCCTGAATTTTGTTTAGGATGAGAATTAGTTCTTTTAAGGGAATTATACAGGGCACTGAAGTAGAATTCTGATTGAGAAATCTAGCAGATAATATAAGGAAAGAGACTAAGATTAAAATTCTAATTTTTTTAATAAGGATTTTTATTTATTTATTTGACAGGCAGAGATCACAAGTAGGCAGAGAGGCAGGCAGAGAGAGAGAGAGGAGGAAGCAGGCTCCCTGCTGAGCAGAGAGCCTGATGCGGGGCTCCATCCCAGGACCCTGGGATCATGACCTGAGCCGAAGGCAGAGGCTTTAACCCACTGAGCCACCCAGGCGCCCCTAAAATTCTAATTTTAATCTAACACTAAAAGGACTTAAAATTCTGAATAATTCTTTAAACCTTTGATACATGAAGAATTTGATGTAATTAATATTGTTAATCTTAATCAGTGAGTGAATTACAGAGTGTCTGCTACTTACCAGGCACTATGCTAAGTGCTGAGATTTTTTTAGTTGTTTTTGGATTACTTCTTCTAACAGCCCTCCTCTGTTAAAAGAAAAAGCATATAGAATTCCAGGAACAAGAGATGGGATAAATACATTGGAAATTTGACATTTTAACTTTATTTATGTATGTAAGATTGCATTACATATTATCTGCTACTGATAAACTTATTTTAGAAATTCAAGTGCTTCAAATAGATTTTTTAAATTTGTGACAGTGCATTTTGTGATTTATGATTTATAACTAGAAAGCCATCACCGCTCAGGTAGAAGAGAAACGCAGGAAGAAACAGCTGGAAGAACAGCAAAGAAAGAAGGAAGAACAAGAAGAGGAGCGTCGCTTAGCACGGGAACGAGAAGAGATGCAGAAACAGTATGAAGAAGACATACTTAAGCAAAAACAAAAGGAAGTAAGTATATATTAAATTTTTTTCATTGAAATATAGTTAACACAGTGTTACATTAGTTTCAGGTGTACAACAACATAGTGATTCAGGAGTCCTATATGTTAAACTATGTTGACAAGCATACAATACACACTATTATAGTACCATTGACTGTATTCCCTATGCTGTTGCTTTCGTCCCTATGTCTTGTTCCTTTAATATCTGGAAGCCTGTACCTCCCACTCCTCTTCCCTTATTTACTAACCCCCTCTTCCCTGTTACCAGTTTGTGAGTCCGTTGTTGTTTTTTAAAGATTTTACTTATTTATTTGACAGAGATCACAAGTAGGCAGAGAGGCAGGCAGAGAGAGAGAAAGGGGAAGAAGCAGACTCTCTGCAGAGCAGAGAGCCCGATGGGCTCGATCCCAAAACCCTGGGATCATGACCTGAGCCAAAGGCAGAGGCTTTAACCCACTGAGCCATCCAGGCACCCCTGTGGGTCTGTTTTTTTGTTTGTTTGGGGTTTTTTGTTTTGCTTTTCATTTTATCTCTTTAGTTTCCACATATAAGTGACTTCATATGGTATTCATCTTTCCCATCTGACTGACTGACTTTAGCATAATACCCTCTAGGTCCATCCATGTTACTGCAAATGGCAAGATCTCATTCTTTTTTATGGCTGAATAATACTCTACTTTTTGTATATACCACATCTTCTTATCCATTCTTCTGCTGATGGATACTTGAGTTGCTTCAGTATCTTGGCTGTTACAAATAATGCTGCAGTAAACATTCGGGTGCATATATCTTTTGTTTCCTTTGGGTAAATACTTTATAGTGAAATTACTAGACCGTGTGGTAATTCTACTTTTAATTTTTTTAGGAGGTTCCTTATTGTTTTCCATAGAGGTTATACCAATTTCCATTCCCACCAATAGTGCACAAGGGTTCCCTTTTCTCTACATCCTCACCAACACTTGTTTCTTGTCTTTTTGATACTAGCTGTTCTGATGATGGTGAGATGATATAATTATGGTTTTGATTCACATTTCCCTGATGATTAGTGATGTTGAAGATCTTTTCCTGTGTCTGTTAGCCATCTGTATGCTTTGCAAAAACGTTTGTTTGGGTCCTCTGACCTTTTTTAAAAATTAAATTATTTTGGGGGCAGTCGGCTAAGTGTCTGAGTCTTGATTGCAGCTCAGGTCATGCTCATTGGGTTGTGAGATCAAGCCTAGTGTGGAGCCTGCTTATCTCCCCCCACCCCCACTTTGTCAGCCCATCTCCCCATTCATGTGGTCATGCTGTCTCTCTTAAAAAAAAAAAAAAATCATTATTTGGTGTTTTGGTGTTGAGTTGTACAAGTTATTTGTATATTTTGGATATTAACTCCTTTTCACATGTGTTGTTTGCAGATATCTTCTCCCATTCAGTAATTTGTTGTTTTGTGGATGGTTTCTTTTGTTGTGCAGAAGCTTTTTATTTTGATGTAATCCCAACAGTTTATTTTTGCTTTTATTTCCTTTGCCTGAGGAGACAGATCTAGAAAATGGAAATTAAAATTCCAGTATAAATGTACAGCGCAGGCCCATGGTAATACCGATGTCCAAGAGGTTACTGCCTCTGTTTCCTTTAAGGAGTTTTATGGTCTTAGGTTTCACAGTTTATATCCATTTGAGTTTATTTTTGTGTATGGTGGAAGAAAGTGGTCCAGTTTCATTCTTATGCATGTAACTGTCCAGTTTTCCCAGCATATTTTATTGAAGAGACTGTCTTTTTCCCATTGGATATTCTTGCCTTCTTTGTCATAGATTAGTTGACCGTATAAGCATGGTTTTATTCCTGGGCTCCCTTTCATCTTCTTTTGATCTGTTTTGTGCCATTGCTATACTATTTTGAGTACTGGCTTTGTAGCATATATGGTTTGAAATCTAAGATTGTGATACCTTCAGCTTTGTTCTGCTTCCTCAGAATTGCTTTGGCTATTTGGGGTCCTTTGTGGTTCCATACAGATTTTAAGATTATTTGTTCTAGCTCTGTTGAAAATTCTGTTGGTATTTTGATAGGGATTACATTCAATCTGTAGATTGCTTTAATAGAGTGGACGTTTAAAGTACTAATTCTTCCAAACTGTGAACATGGTAGTATTTATATTATAAATAACATTATAGAGTAAAAATGGATAGAGTAAAAATGGGTGTATTTTTAAAGGAAGAATAATCAGAAGTTGAACGTTTGCATCTGTTTTGGAATTTTGAAGGTGTATGCAGAAACACTGAAGTGTTGCATTATAAAGGTTATGAATGTAAAGGAGAAGCTAGAGAAGGTTTAATTATTTCAAGTGATCAGTTCACAAATGCCATATTGCTTGGGTTTTTTTCTCTGCTAAGAAAGGCCAGTACAGCACAAAAAAAATTATCCATGTGCTTCATTTTGGAATGTTTTCTAAGCAATAATTATTATTATTATTTTTTAAGATTTTATTTATTTATTTGACAGATCACAAGTAGGCAGAGAGGCAAGCAGAGAGAGGGGAAGCAGGCTTCCTGCCGAGCAGAGAGCCCAGTGCGGGACTCAATCCCAGGACCCTGAGAACATGACCTGAGCCGAAGGCAGAGGCTTAACCCTCTGAGCCACCCATGCACCCCTAAGCAGTAATTATTAATAAATATCCTAGATGTGTTAAGAGAAATGATTGGCCTTTCTGTCTGTATCCATTAGTGAACAGGAGCATATATTTGCAGTGATTGGCTGGATTGATGATACATTTCATTGCTGTGTTAAAGTTTTCCTGTGTGATTAAAAAAGATCTTTTTTTTTTTAAATTTTAAAATTTATTTATTTATTTGAAAGATTTTATTTATTTATTTGAAAGACAGAGATCACAAGTAGGCAGAGAGGCAGGCAGAGAGAGAGGGGGAAGCAGGCTCCCTGCTGAGCAGAGAGCCCGATGCGGGGCTCGATCCCAGGACCCTGGGATCATGACCTGAGCCGAAGGCAAAGGCTTTAACCCACTGAGCCACCCAGGCGCCCAAATTTTTTTTATTTTTTATGATTTTATTTATCCATTTGTCAGAGAGAGAGAGTGCGCGCAAGCGCGCGCACAAGGGAGAGCACAAGTAGGGGGAAGGGCAGAGGGAGAAGCAGGCTCCCCACCAAGCAGGGAGCCAGATGTAGGACTCAATCCCAGGACGGTGGAATCATGACCTAAGCTGAAGGCAGCCGCTTAACCAACTGAGCCACCCAGGTGTCCCTAAATAAGATCATTTTTTAAAAAAGAGTAGATAACTGGTTAGCTACGAGAACATCTCTATTAAGTGGTATATGTGGCATAGGGATGATTGTGTGAAGTGTCATGTTTGAGCTGACCTGACATGAGCAAATCCTACAATGACATGTGATTGCCAAGGATTTGTGAGTTTTATAGTAGAGCATAGAGCATTTCCCCTCGCCCTCGGAGATGCAGCCCAGAGCCTGCATTTTCTTGATTTTTCCCATTTTCAGCCTTAACTCCACACTGATGAAGCGGATGATCTGGGTTCTATTTTCATTATGTTGAATAGGTTAAGCCAACTACTCCTATGAAAAAACTATATATGTGAATAAAGTCAAAGGGTCATTTGTTTGAATTGCAAGAAATGGCCATAAATCCTCTTAATAATCTTTTTAGTCTTAATGGAATTTTGATGGACTTAATCACTGGTTTTAGAAGCTTTGAAAACTTTATTATAATAAACTTCAGTGGGTAAAAGAATTCTTACATTTGTGGTCTAATACAGCTGTAGAATATGATACTAAAATGTAAGTTCCAAAAGGGAGAAGCTTTGCCCTGTTGACTTTTTCCCAGTATCTTGAATAGTGCCTGGCACATAGTAGGAGCTAATCTACTCAGAATAGTCAAGTCTGTAGGTGTCTGATAATTGCATTTAATAATTCTGTGCCCTTCAATATTAACAGGAAATCATGACTCTCAAAACAAATGAGCTATTTCAGACAATGCAGAGAGCACAGGAGCTAGCACAGAGGCTGAAACAAGAACAGAGAATCCGAGAATTGGCTCAAAAGGGACATGACACTTCTGGATTGATTAAAAATCTGGGCGGTAAGCAGTTCACTAGAATTTTACTTAAAATATCTTTTGAAGAGGATTTTAAATAACTGCCTATTTTTGGTACCTTTAACACACCTATTGACTAAATATTGTTTTAGGAATTTCAGATCTTGAACTGATGTAACTTTATAAAAATGCTTATTTTGTTTGGGAAATTGGTTTAAGAGAAGAACTAAATAATGTTACACTTTCCAATAATCTTCTTTGATACAGGAAGGATGTTAGGGTTTGAAGACAACAACCAAGAATTCTCGAGATGTTTTTGGTGCAGAAAGGTGGTTTTATTAAAGCATGGGGACAGGACCCGTGGGCAGAAAGAGTTGTGCTAGGGTCGTGAGGAGTGGCCCATCGTATACTTTCAAGTTGTGAGGGGTTAGGGATAGTGTAAGTATGTAAGGAATTTGGAAGCACAGTTTCCAGGACCTTGGGGGGGCTAGCTGTTGTTGGGAAAACGTCATTTATTACTGTCTAATAAAAACTTAGTCATGAGACCCTTCAGATGTATATCAGTGGGTCATATGATTGGGGGATGATTGCCAACATGTATTGGGGAGAGGGGTAGAGATAAAGGCAGTTTCCAGAGGAATTTTTTTTATGTTACAGTAGACGTACAAGATCGTGGGGGTTGGGCTAAGATTACTTTCTGCCCTTAGCAAAGTGTGAACATCCAGGCAGTTGAGTTCCTAGAGGAATGTCACTGACGACTTATTTCAGGGACTTGTCAGTGAGCCGTAAGTAGTAAGGAAATTTAATAATTTTTCTTCTACCTTTGTTTCCTACATTTTACATAAATTTTCTTATGTTTTATTTATAATAGGTAAAATGTATACTTTTTTTTACCCAGTGTTTTTAGAGAAATCTCTGAAGGGATCCTCATGTTCAATGAGGGATAAAAATGCAGGTCACTTTTTGTAAGAAAATTTAAGATAGCCCTTTTATATTTTTATTGTAGTGTTCACATTGATTACACTGAAAATATTGTGCATATTTAGTTGCTGCTACACATACTTTCTTTTAATCTTCCTGAACTGTCATTATGTTGGATAATATATTTCTCTTGCTATTTGATAAAGTGACTAACAACATTTCAAATTTAGGACATGGCTTGGATGATGTCAGTGGTAAAAAGAATACATGTATCAATTCTACAACCTCTCCCAAAAAGGATACTGCTGTGCAAACAGGTATTTGTTTAAAAGTTGTGATTTGGTTTAAAATTTACTTAAAATTAATGTCACAGTCAGAATTAAGCTCAATTTAGAATTGAGCTCTGTTTAAAAATGAAAGGAATTCACCAGTTTTCAGTAAGGATTAGAAAATAAAGGGATCTCTTGATTTTTAATTTCTCTGTAAACAGCTTCATTGAGGTTTAATCCACATAGCATACAGTTAACCTCTTATAGGATACAGTGCAGTGTTTTGGTTTTGTTTTTCTTCAAGTTTTTATTTAAATTCTAGTTAACATATATGGTAAAATTGTTTCAGATGTAGAATTTAGTGATTCATCACTTACATATAATACCCAGTGCACATCACAAGTGCCCTCCTAAATAGCCATCACCCAGTTAGCCCATTTCCCCACTCACCTCCCTCTATAATCACTCAGTTCTCTTTTTTCCCCCTCATTTATATGAGCGAGAGGGAGAGTGAGAGAGAAAGTAGAAGCAGAAGGGAGAAGCGGAGGGAAAGGGAGAAGCAGGCTCCCTGCTGAGCAGGGAGCCCAATGTTGGGCTCAATTCCAGGACCTGAGATCATGACCTGAGCTAAAAGCAGATGCTTAATCGACTGAGCCACCCAGGTGCCCCAGTATCTTCTAGTTCTGTCCATGTCATTGCAAATGGCAAGCTTTCATTCTTTTTGATGGCCAAGTTACATACCATCTTCTTCATCCATTCATTAGTCAATGGATATTTGGGCTCTTTCTATATTTTGGGTGTTGTTGATAATGCTGCTATAAACATCATGGTGCATGTGCCATCATGCACCATGAATGAATGGTATTTTTGTGAATCAGTATTTTTGTGTCCTTTAGGTAAATGCCTAGTGGTACAATTGCTGGGTCATAGGGTAGTTCTATTTTTAACTTTTTGAGGGATCCCCATACAGTTTTCCAGAGTGGCTGCATCAGTTTGCATTCTCATCAACAGTGTAAGAGGATTCCCTTTTCTCCATATATTCGCCAACATCTGTTGTTTTCTGTGCTATTAAATTTTAGTCAGTTTGATAGGTGTGAGGTGGTATCTCATTATGGTTTTGATTTGTATTTTCCTGATGAGTGAAGTTGAGCATCTTTTCATGTGCCTATTAGGCAACTATGTGTCTTTGGAAAAATGTCTGTGTCTTCTGCCCCCCCCCCTTTTTTTCTTTTCTTTTTAGAATTTTTAAATTTATTTCACAGAGAGAGCACAAGCAGGGGGAGTGGCAGGGAGAGGGAAAGGGAGAAGCAGGCTCCCCGCTGAGCAGGGAGTCCAATGCAGGGCTCGATCCCAGGACTCTGGGAACGTGACTTAAGCCAAAGGCAGCTGCTTAAGTGACTGAGCTACCGAGGCACCCCTTCTTGCCCATTTCTTAACTGGATTACTCATTTTTTGGGTGTTGAGTTTGATAAGTTATTTATAGATTTTGGATACTAACCCTTTTTCAGACACGTCATTTACAAATATCTTCTCCCATTCTGTAGGTTTTCTTTTAGTTTTGTTGATTGTTTTCTTCACTGTGTTGAAGCTTTTTATCTTAATGAAGTCCCAGTAGTTCACTTTTGATTTGCTTTTGTTTCCCTTGCCCCTAGAGACATGTTTAATAAGAATTTGCTATGGCTGAGGTCAAAGAGGTTGCTGCCTATGTTCTCAAGGATTTTGATGGATTCTTGTCTCACATTTAGGTCTTTCATCCATTTTGAATTTATTTTTGTGAATGGTATATGAAAGTGGTTCAGTTTCATTCTTCTGCGTGTTGCTGTCCAGTTTTCCCAGCACCATTTATTAAAGAGACTGTTTTTTCCATTGGATATTCTTTCCTGCTTTGTCAAAGATTAGTCGACCATGGAGTTGAGGGTCTGTTTCTGGGTTCTCTGTTCTGTTCCATTGATCTATATGTCTGTTTTTGTGCCAGTACCATACTGTCTTGATGATTACAGCTTTGCAGTAGAGCTTGGAGTCCAGAATTGTGATGCCACCAGCTTTGGTTTTCTTTTTCAACATTCCTTTGGCTATTTGGGGTCTTTTCTGGTTCCATATAAATTTTAGGATTATTTGTTCCAGCTCTGAAAAAACTTGATGGTATTTTAATAGAGATTGCATTGAATGTGTAGATTGCTCTAGGTAGCATAGACATTTTAACAATATTTGTTCCTGAAGGTCTATAAGCAGGGAATGTTTTTCCATATCTTTGTCTTTCTCAGTTTCTTTTATGAGTGTTTTGTAGTTTTGTGAGTACAAATCCTTTGCCTCTTTGGTTAGGTTAATTCCTAGGTATCTTACAGTTTTTGGTGCATTTGTATATGGGATTGACTCCCTAATTTCTTTCTTCTGCCTCATTGTTAGCATATAGAAATGCAGCTGATTTCTCTGCATTGATTTTATATCCTGCCACTTTGCTGAATTCCTATATGAGTTTTAGTGATTTTGAGGTGGAATCTTTTGTGTTTTCTTTGTAGAGTATTATGTCATCTGCCAAGAGTGAGAGTTTGACTTTTTTGCCAATTGAGATGCCTTTTATTTCTTCTTGTTGCATGATTGCTGAGGCTAGGACTTCTAGTACTGTGTTGAACAGTGGTGACAGTGGACATCCCTGCCATGTTTCTGACCTTAGGAGGAGAGCTCTGTTTTTCTCCATTGAGAATGATACTTGCTGTGGGCTTTTTGTATATGGTTTTTATGATATTGAGGTATGTTCCCTCTGTGAACAGTTTTAATCAAGAAAGAATGCTGTACTTTGTCAAATGCTTTTTCTGCATCAGTTGAGAGGATCATATGGTTCTTGTCCTTCCTCTTAGTCATGTGGTATATTACGCTGATTGATTTGTGAATATTGAACCTTCCCTGCAGCCAAGGAATAAGTGCCACTGGATTGTGGTAAATAATTCTTTTAATTATTGAAATTATTAAAATGTACCCTCAATTATTGAAATGGACCCTCGACTCCATGGTTGACTAATCTTTGACAAAGCAGGAAAGAATATCCAATGGAAAAAACAGTCTCTTCAACAAATGGTGCTGAGAAAACTGGACAGCCACATGCAGAAGAATGTTTTAATGTACTTTTAATGTACTGTTGGATTTGATTTGCTAATATTTTGAGAATTTTCACACCCATGTTCATCAATTATATATTAGGTATAATTCTCCTTTTTGGTGGGGTCTGTGTCTGGTTTTGGAATCAAGGTAATGCTGGCCTCATAGAATGAATTTAGAAGTTTTCCTTCCATTTATTTCTCTTTTTTTGGAACTATTTGAGAAGAATGTGTATTAACTTTTTTTTTTTTTGTCTAGTAGAATTCTTCTGGGAAGCCATCTGGCCCTGGACTTTTGTATTTGAGAGATTTTTGATTACTGATTCAGTTTCTTTGCTGGTTATGGGTCTGTTTAAATTTTTTTCTTCCTGTTTCAGTTTTGGCAGTTTGTAGATTTCTAAGAATTTATCCATTTCTTCCAGATGCTTGTTTTGTTGGCATATGATTTTTCCTAATAATCTCTAATAATTGTATTTCTGTGGTGTTGGTTGTGATCTCTCTTCTTTCATTGGTGATTTTATTTATTTTGGTCTTTTTCTGTTTTGATTAAGTCTGGCTAGGGGTTTATCAGTTTTTTTCTTTCAGAGAAAAAGATTTTAGTTTCATTGATCTGTCCCACTAGTTTTTTTATTTCTGCTCTAATCTTTTTATTTCCTTCCTTCTGCTGGCTTTAGGCTTTATTTCCTGATCCTTTTCTAGCTTCCTTTAGGTGTAAGGTTAGGTTGTATATTTGAGATTTTTCTTGCTTCTTGAGGTAGGCTTGTGTTGCAGTATACTTTCTTTTCAGGACCACCTTTGCTGCATCCCTGAGGTTTTGGACTATCGTGTTTTCATTTGCTTGGACTATCGTGTTTTCATTTGCTTCCGTGGATTTTTAAAAATTTCTTCTTTAGGGCGCCTGGGTGGCTCAGTGGGTTGGGCCGCTGTCTTCATCTCCGGTCATGATCCCAGGGTCCTGGGATGGAGTCCCGCATCGGGCTCTCTGATCAGCGGGGAGCCTGTTTCCCCCCACCCCATGCTCTCTGCCTACTTGTGATCTCTATCTTTCAAATAAATAAATAAAACCTTAAAAAAATTCTTCTTTAATTTCCTGGTTAACCTCTTCATTCTTCTTCTTTTTTTAAAAAAAAATATTTATTTATTTGATAGAGATCATAGGTAGGCAGAGAGAGAGGGGAAGCAGGCTCCCTGCTGAGTAGAGAGCCCGATGTGGGGCCTGATCCCAGGTCCCTGAGATCATGACCTGAGCCAAAGGCAGAGGCTCAACCCACTGAGCCACCCAGGTGCCCCCTCTTCATTCTTTAGTAGGATGTTCTTTAATCTCTATGTATTTGTGATCTTTCCATATTTTTTCTTGTGGTTGACTTCAGGATTCATAGCATTGTGGTCTGAAAATATGCATGGTATGATCTCATTCTCTTTGTATTTGTTGAGGGCCTGATTGGTAATCCAGTATGTGATCTATTTTGGAGAATATTCCATGTGCACTTAGAAAGAATGTGTATTCTGCTGCTACTTTAGGATGAAGTGTTCTGAATATGTCTGTTAAGTCCCTCTGGGCCACTGTGTCATTCAAAGCCATTGTTTTCTTTTGATTTTGGGCTTAGATGATCTGTTGCTGTTAAGTGGGGTATTAAAGTTTCCTATTGTTACTAATGAGTATCTTTATGTTTGTTATCAATCGACTTACATATTGGGTGCTGCCAAGTTGGGGGCATAAATATTTGCAATTGTTAGATCTTCTTGTTGGATAGACCCCTTGTTTATGAGATAGTGCCCTTCATCTCATTTTTTTTGGCTTAAAATCTAGTTTGATATTAAACATGCCTACTCTGTTGACTTCTGTTAGCATGATAAATTGGTTTTCATCACCTCACTTTGAATCTGCAGGTGTCTTTAGGTCTAAAAATGAGTCTCTTGTAAGCAGTATATAGGTGGACCTTTTTTTAAAATCCATTCTGATACCTTACATCTTTTGATTGGGGCATTTAGTCCATTTACATTCAGGAATTATTATAGATAAGAAGGTAGTGCCATTGTATTGCCTGTAAAGTCACTGTTTCTGGAGATTTTCTGTTTCTTTCTAGACTTTGTTGCTTTTGGTCTTTCTTGAACTTTAAAGGGTCCCCTTTAATATTTTTTGCAGGGTGGTAGTTTAGTCATCATAAACTCCTAGTTTTGTTTGTCTGGGAACCTCTTTATTTCCTTCTATTCCAAATCCTTGATGGATAAAATATTCTTCACTGTGTATTTTTCCCATTCAGCACCTTGAAATATATCATCCCACTCTCTTCTGGCCTGCTGGGTTTCTTTGGTAAGATTTACTACTAACCTGATTTGTCTTTCCTTGTACACTAGGGATTTCTTTTCCCTTGCTGCTTTCAGGATTCTTTCCTTATCACTGTATTTTGCAGATTTTGCTGCGATATGTCTTGGGGTTGGCCGGCTTTTGTTGAGTTTGATGGAAGTTCTCTGTGCTTCCCAGGTTTGGATAACTGTTTCCGTCCCTAGATTATAGAAGTTTTCATCTATAATGTGTTCATATAAATCTTCTGATGCAGTATTTTTTTTTTAAAAGATTTATTTATTTATTTATTTGACAGAGATCACAAGTAGGTAGAAAGTCAGGTAGAGAGAGAGAGGGGGAAGCAGGCTCCCCGCCGAGCAGAGAGCCCGACACGGGGCTCGATCCCAGGACTCTGGGATCATGACCTGAGCCGAAGGCAGAGGCTTTAACCCACTGAGCCACCCAGGCGCCCCTGATGCAGTATTTTTTTTAAAGAGTACAATTAGAGTTTAGAGTTGTGCAACCATCCCCACAATGAATTTAAGAACATTTTTATCACCCCAGAAAGAACCCCTGTGTTCACCAGCAGTCATTCTCCTTTTCTCCCTTGTCTCCAGTTAAAGGTAACCAGCAATCTACTTTCTGTTACTCTAGATTTGCCTATTCTAGACATTTCATATAATTGGAATCATACCATATGTGGTATTTTGTGCCTGGATTCTTTCATTTAGCGTAACGTTTTAAGGTTCATCATGTTGTAGCATGTAGCAATACATCATCATCCTTCATCACTGAATAATATTCCATTTTGTGCATATACCACGTTTTGTTTATTCCTTAAGCAGTTGGTGGATGTTTGGGTTACTTCTACTTTTTGGCTATTAAAGATATGCTATGAACACTTATGCAGAACTTACCTAGATGTATATTTTCAGATCTCTTGGGAGAGAAGAATAGCATTGCTGAGTTATATATAACTGTGTGTTTAGAATTTGATGAATTGTAAAACTTTTCCAAATTGTATGATTTTACATTTCCATCAGTAGTGTATGTAATTTCTCTGCATGTTAACCTACACATATTATTCTCATGGTTATGAAGTGGTATGTTTGTGGTTTTGATTTACATTTTCCTGGTGACCAATGATGAACATTTTTTATGTGTTCATTTTATTCATTTATTTTTTTAAAGATTTTATTTATTTGAGAGAGAGAGAAATAGAGAGCAAGCAAGTGCACAAGGAAGGGAAAGGGAAAGCAGGAGAGGGAGAAGCAGGCTCCCCATTGAGCAGGGAGCCAGATGCAGGGCTCAATCCCAGAACCCTGGGATCATGACCTGAGCCAAAGGCAGACAATTAACTGACTGAGCCACCCAGGCCTCCTCATGTGTTCATTTTAATTTTTTAAAATGTAATAAGGTAAGATCCATGTTGGGCCTTATTATTATAGGTCTCCATGCTTACTGTGAATCCTTTCAATCCTTTACATATCTTTCTGGGAATTTTTTTTTAATAGCTTCCAGAAAATCCCTTTAACTTTTCACTTTTTAAAAATCCAGGGATAATTGACATACAACATTAGTTTCAGGTGTAGAGCGTAATGATTCTATATTTGTGTATGTTGCAGAATGGTCACAGTAAGTCTAGTTAATATCACCATCAGTTAGAAAATTTTTTCTTGTGATGAGAAGATTTACTCTCTTAAATATGGAATTATTATTAACTAGAGTCACTGTGTTGTACATTATATCCCCATGACTTATAACTGGAATTTGTAGCTTTTGACTCTTCACCCATTTTGTCCTTCTTTCCCCTCCCACTGCTGCCTTTGGCAGCAATATATCTGTGAGCTTCTGTGGTTTTTTTGTGTGTGTGTATATTTTTTTTTAAGATTCCACCTGTAAGTAAAAAAAAAATAAATTCCCCATATAAGTTAGATCATTATGGTATTCGTCTTTCTCTTTTTTTACTTAGGATAATGCCCTCAGGGTCCATCCATTTGGTCACAGATGGCAAGATTTCATTTCTTTTTATGGCTGGATAATATTCCTTTGTGTATGTAAACACTGCATTTTCTTTATATTTATCTGACACTTAGGTTGCTTCCATGTCTCCACTATTACAAATAATGCTCCAGTGAACACAGGAGTACATACATCTTTTTGAGTTAGTGGTTTTGTTTCTTTTGGATAAATATCCTGAGGTGGAATTGCTGGATCATGTGGTAGTTCTTCTTTTTAACTTTTTGAGGAATCTTTATATTTTCCGTAGTGGAAATTAACCAATTTATAAGTCCTACCAACAATGCATGAGGGTTCCCTTTTCTCCACCTCCTTGCCGACTCTTGTCATTTCTTCTCTTTTTGATACTCAACATTCTGAATGGTGTGAAGCCATATCTCACAGTGGTTTTGATTTTTCATTTCCCTGATAATTAGTGATGTTGAGCATCTTTTTATATAGCTGTTAGCCATCTGTAGGTTTTCCTTTGAAAATTGTTCAAATCTTCTGCCCATTTTTAAAATCAGATTGTATCTTTGCTTTTCTTATTGCATTGTATAATTTCTTTTTTTTGAATTAACATATATTACTTGTTTCATGGGTACAGGTCTGTGAATCATCAGTCTTACACAGTTTACAGCACTCACCATAGCACATACCCTCCCTAATGTCCATAACCCAGCCACCGTATCCCTCCCCCCACCCTACTCCAGCAACCCTTAGCTTGTTTCCTGAGATGAAGAGTCTCTTTATGGTTTGGCTCCCTCCCTGGTCCCATCTTGTTTCATTCTTCCCTCCCTTCCCCCCATGAACCCCCACCCTGCCTCTCAAATTCCTCATATAAGAGAGATCATATGATAATTGTCTTTCTCTGACTGACTTATTTCGCTTAACATAACTGCCTCTAGTTCCACCCATGTTGTTGCAAATGGCAGGATTTTGGGGGTTTTTTGATGGCTGCATAGTATTCGTGTGTGTGTGTGTGTGTGTGTGTGTGTGTGTGTGTGTATCCACATCACATCTTCTTTTATCTTTTATTTATTTTTATTTTTTATAAATTTTTTATTTCTTTTCAGCATAACAGTATTCATTGTTTTTGCACCACACCCAGTGCTCCATGCAGTCCGTGCCCTCCCTAATACCCATCACCTGGTTCCCCCAACCTCCCCCCCCCCAGGCCCTTCAAAACCCTCAGGTGGTTTTTCAGAGTCCATAGTCTCTCAGGTTCACCTCCCCTTCCAGTTTCCCTCAACTCCCTTCTCTCCATCTCCCCTTGTCCTCCATGTTATTTGTTATGCTCCACAAATAAGTGAAACCATATGATACTTGACTCTCTCTGCTTGACTTATTTCACTCGGCATAATCTCTTCCAGTCCTGTCCATGTTGCTACAAAAGTTGGGTATTCATCCTTTCTGATGGAGGCATAATACTCCATAGTATATATGGACCACATCTTCCTTATCCATTCATCTGTTGAAGGGCATCTTGGTTCTTTCCACAGTTTGGCGACTGTGGCCATTGCTTCTATGAACATTGGGGTACAGGTGGCCCTTCTTTTCACCACATTGTATCTATGGGGTAAATACCCCGTAGTGCAATTGCAGGGTCATAGGGAAGCTCTATTTTTAATTTCTTAAGGAATCTCCACACTGTTTTCCAAAGTGGCTGCACCAACTTGCATCCCCACCAACAGTGTAAAAGGGTTCCCTTTCTCCATATCCTCTCCAACACACGTTGTTTACTGTCTTGTCAATTTTGACCATTCTAACTGGTGTAAGGTGGTATCTCAATGTGGTTTTGATTTGAATTTCCCTTATGGCTAGTGATAATGAACATATTTTCATGTGTCTGATAGCCATTTGTATGTCTTCTTTGGAGAAGTGTCTGTTCATGTCTTCTGCCCATTTTTTAACATGATTATCTGTTTTGTGTGTGTTGAGTTTGAGGAGTTCTTTATAGATCAGCCTCAGCGTCTCAGCTTTTATCTTTTTACCTTTTTTTTAAATCTTTTTACCTATTTTTACCTTTTATCTGTACTGTCATTTGCAAATATCTTCTCCCATTCCGTACACACCACATCTTCTTCATCCATTCATCTGTTGATGGACATCCAGGCTCTTTCCATAGTTCTGCTTTTGTGGACATTGCATTCTGCTATAAACATTTGGGTGTGTGTGCCCCTTCGGATCACTACATTTGTATCTTTAGGGTAAATACCCAGTAGTGCAAATGCTGGGTTGTAGGTTAGCTCTATTTTCAACTGTTTGAGGAACCTCCATACTGTTTTCCAGAGTGGCTGCCCCAACTTGCATTCCCACCAACAGCATGGGATGGTTCCCTTTCTCCCCATCCTTGCCAACACCTGTCATTTCCTGACTGGTTAATTTTAGCCATTCTGACTGGTGTGAAGTGGTATCTCACTGTGGTTTTGATTTGTATCTCCCTGATCCCAAGTGATGTGCAGCACTTTTTCATGTGTCTGTTGGCCATTTGGATGTCTTCTTTGCTGAAACGTCTGTTCATGTCTTCTGTCCATTTCTTTTTTTTTTTAATTAATTAATTATTTTAATTTTAAAATAAACATATAATGTATTTTTAGCCCCAGGGGTACAGGTCTGTGAATCGCCAGTTTACACATTTCACAGCACTCATCATAGCACACACCCTCCCCAATGTCCATATCCCCACCACCCTCTCCTGTCCCCCCTCCCCCCAGCAACCCTCAGTCTGTTTTTTGAGATTGAGTCTTTTATGGTTTATTTCCCTCCCGATCCTATCTTCTTTCATTTTTTCTTTTCCTACCCCCCAAACCCCCCACATTGCATCTCCACTTCCTCATATCAGGGAGATCATATGATAGTTGTCTTTCTCCGATTGACTTATTTCGCTAAACATAATACCCTCTAGTTCCATCCTCGTCGTCCCAAATGGCAAGATTTCATTTTTTTGATGGCTGCATAGTGTTCCATTGTATATATATACCACATCTTCTTTATCCATTCATCTGTTGATGGACATCTAGGTTCTTTCCATAGTTTGGCTATTGTAGACATTGCTGCTTTAAACATTTGGGTGCACGTGCCCCTTTGGAGCACCATGTTTGTATCTAGGATATATACCCAGTAGTGCAATTGCTGGGTCATATGGTAGCTCTATTTTCAGTTTTTGAGGAACCTCCACACTGTTTTCCAGAGTAGTTGCACCAGTTTGCATTCCCACCAACAGTGTAGGAGGGTTCCCCTCTCCCCGCATCCTCGCCAGCATCTGTCATTTCTTGACTTGTTAATTTTAGCCATTCTGACTGGTGTGAGGTGGTATCTCATTGTGGTTTTGATTTGTATTTCCCTGATGCTGAGTGATGTGGAACATTTTTTCATGTGTCTGTTGGCCATCTGGATGTCTTCTTTGCAGAAATGTCTGTTCATGTCCTCTGCCCATTTCTTGATTGGATTATTTGTTCTTTGAGTGTTGAGTTTGCTAACCTCTTTATAGATTTTGGATACTAGCCCTTTATCTGATATGTCGTTTGCAAATATCTTCTCCCATTCTGTCGGTTGTCTTTTGGTTTTGTTAACTGTTTCCTTTGCTGTGCAAAAGCTTTTGATCTTGATGAAATCCCAATAGTTCATTTTTGCCCTTGCTTCTGTTGCCTTTGGCGATGTTCCTAGGAAGAAGTTGCTGCGGTTGAGGTCAAAGAGGTTGCTGCCTGTGTTCTCCTCAAGGATTTTGATGGATTCCTGTCTCACATTGCGGTCCTTCATCCATTTTGAGTCTATTTTCGTGTGTGGTGTAAGGTCTTCTGCCTATTTCTTGATTGTATTGTTTGTTCTTTGGGTGTTGAGTTTGGTAAGTTCTTTATACACTTTGGATACTAACCCTTTTTCAGACATGTTATTTGCAAATATCTTCTCCCATTCTGTTGGTTGTCTTTTGGTTTTGTTAACTGTTTCCTTTGTTGTGCAAATGATTTTGATCTTGATGAAGTCCCAGTAGTTCATTTTTGCCCTTGCTTGCCTTGCCTCGCCTCTGGCGGTGTTTCTAGGAAGAAGTTGCTGTGGCTGAGGTGGAAGAGGTGGCTGCCTGTCTTCTCCTCAAGGATTTTTGAAGGATTCCTGTCTCACATTGAGGTCTTTCATCCATTTTGAGTCTGTTTTTTGTGTGTGGCGTAAGGAAATGGTCCAGTTTCATTCTTCTGCATGTGGCTGTCCAATTCTCCCAGCACCATTTGTTGAAGAGACTAATTTTTCCATTGGACATTATTTCCCACTTTGTCAGTGACTAGTTGATCATAGAGTTGCGGGTCCATTTCTGGGTTCTCTGTTCTGTTCCATTGATCTATGTGTCTGTTTTTGTGCCAGTACCATATTGTCTTGATGATCTCAGCTTTGTAATAGAGCTTGAATTCTGGAATTGTGATGCCACCAACTTTGGTTTTCTTTTTCAACATTCCTCTGGCTATTCGGGATCTCTTCTGGTTTCTATACAAATTTTAGGATTATTTGTTCCATTTCTTTGAGAAAGTTGGTGGTATTTTGATAGGGATTGCATTAAAAGTGTAGATTGTTCTAGGTAGCATAGACATTTTCACAATGTTTCTTCTTCCAATCCATGAGCATGGAACGTTTTTCCATTTCTTTGTGTCTTCTTCAGTTTCTTTCATGAGTAGTCTATATAGGTTTTTGAGTACAGATTCTTTGCCTCTTTGGTTAGGTTTATTCGTAGGTATCTTATGGTTTTGGGTGCAATTGTAGATGGGATCGACTTCTTAATTTCTCTTTCTTCTATCTTGTTGTTGGTATATAGAAATGCAACTGATATCTCTGCATTTATTTTATATCCTGATATTCTACTGAATTCCCGTATGAGTTCTAGCAGTTTCGGGTATTTTATTTTTGATGCAATTGCAAGTGAGATTTTTTTCTTAATTTCTCTTACAGTATTAGTGTATAGAAACACAACAGATTCATGTGTATTGAGTTTTTTATCCTGCACCTTTATGGAATTTGTTTTTTCTGACAGATTTTGGTGGTCTTTTGGGTTATCCACATAAAGTATCATGTCTTCTGCAAAGATTGAGAGTTTGACTTCTTTTTTGCCGATTTGGATACCGGATACCTTTTATTTCTTTCTGGTGTGTGATTGCCAAAGCTAGGACTTCTGGTACTCTGTTGAATAGCGGTGGTGATAGTGGACAGTCCTGCCATGTTCCTGACTTTAGGGGAAAAGCTCTCAGTTTTTCCCCATTGAGAATGATATTCACTGTGGGATTTTGATGATACTGAGGTATGTGCCCTGTATTCCTACACCGTGAAGAGTTTTGATCAAAAAAGGATGTTGTACTTTGTCAAATGATTTTTCAGTATATGTTGAGAGTATCATATGGTTCTTGTTCTTTTGTATGATTTATTTATATATTTTAGATATTAACCTCTTATCAGATATATTATTTGCAAATATTTTCTCCCATTTAGTAGGTTGCCTTTTCATTTTGTTGGTTTCCTTTGCCCTTTGGTGTGAAGAAATGTTTTTAGTTTGATACAGTCTTAGTTGTTTACTTTTACTTTTGTTGCCTTTGCTTTTGGACTCAGTTTCTAAAAACGATTGCCAACATCAATGTCAAGGAGTTTATTACTGCCTATGTTTTCATTTCTAGGGGTTTTATGTTTCAGGTCCTATATTGAAGATTTTATCTATTTTGGGTTCATTTATGTGTATAGTGTAAGATAGTTGTCAAGTGTCATTATTTTGCATTTGACAGTCCAGTTTTCCCAGCACTATTTTCTAAAAAGACTGTCCTTTCCCTATTGTGTATTTTGGACTTCTTTGTTGTAATTAACTCTTCATATAAGTGTGGGTTTATTTCTGGGCACCTTGTTCTTTTCTTTTTGATCTGTGTCTCTGTTTTTATGTGAGTACTGTACTGTTTTGATTACTATAGATTTGTAATGTAGTTTGAAATCAGGTACTGTGATGCTCTAGCTTTGTTCTTTCTCAGGGTTGCTTTCGTTATTTAGGGTCTTTTGTGTTGCCATAGAAATTTTGGGATTGTTCTATCCCTGTTGGAAAATGCCATTGGAATTTTGTTAGGAATTGCGATGAGTCTGCAGATTACTTTGGACAATATAGACATTTTAGGAATAGTAATTCTTTCAGTCAGCATGGCATGTTTTTGCATTTATTTGTGTATTCTTCAGTTTCTTTTAGTAGTATCTTACAGTTTTCAGTGTACAGGTTTTTTACTTCCAAGGTTAAATTTATTCCTAGTATTATATTTTTGATACAATTGCAAGTGGGATTTTTCCTTAATTTCTCTAACAGTATTAGTGTATAGAAACAGAACAGATTCGTGTATATTGATTTTTATATCCTGCACCTTTATGGAAATGGTTTTTTCTGACAGATTTTGGTGGAGTTTTTAGTTTTCTGTATATAAATGATGTCATCTGTAAATAGTGACAGTTTTACTTCTTCCTTTCCAGCTTGGATGCCTTTTCCTTTTCTTGCCTAATTTCTATGGCTAGGATTTCCAGTGCTATGTTGAGTAAAAGTGTGGAGAATAGACATCCTTGACTCGTTCTTGATCTTAGATAAAAGCTTTCACCTTTTCACTGCTGAGTATGATGTTAGCTACTTGCTTGGCATGCATATATAGTCTTATTTTGAGGTATAGTCCCTTTATACCTTGTATATGAGGATTTTTATCATAAATGGGTTTGAACTTTGTCAAATGCCTTTTCTGCCTCTGTTGAGATGATCATATAATCTGTAGATTTCATTTTGTTACTCTGTTGTATCTCAATTTATTAGAAGATGTTGCAACATCCTTACATCTCTGTAATAAATCCTACTCGATCATGGTATATGATCCTTTTAATGTATTGTTGAATTCTATTTGCTAATATTCTGTTGAGGAAATTTCTTTAAAAAATATTTTTATTTATTTTTATTTAAAATATATTTTAAATTTTATTTAAAATATTTTTATAATATTTATAAATATTTTTATAAATCTTTATAAATATTTTTATTTGACACAGAGAGAGAGAGAGAGAGCACGCACAAGCAGGGGGAGCAGCAGGCAGGCAGAGGGAGAAGGAGAAGCAGGCTCCCTGCCGAGCAAGGAGCCCGATGTGGGGCTTGATCCCAGGACCTTGGGATCATGACCTGAGCTGAAGGCAGCCACTTAACCGACTGAGCCACCCAGGCGTCCCTGTTGAGGAATTCTTGCATCTATATTTATCATGGGTATTGGCCTGTAACTTTCTTTTCTTGTAGCAGTCTTCTCTGATTTTGGTATCAGGGTGATGCTGGCCTCATAAAATAAGTTTGGAAGTGTTCCTTGCTCTTGTGTTTTTGGGAAGAATTTGAGAAGGATTTGTATTAATTCTTTGAATGTAGGGTAGAATTCATCATTGAATCCATCTGGGCCTGGTCTTCTATTTGTAGGGAGGTTTTTTAAATTATTAATTCTCCTTACTAGTAATAAGTGTGTTTGGATTTTTCTTTGTGGTTGTATGTTTCTAGGAATTTATCCATTTGTTCTAGGTTGTCGAATTGTTCATTTGCAGTTGTTCATAGTATTTTATGATCCTTTGCATCTCTTTGGTATCTTTGTCATGTCTCTTATCCTGATTTTGAGTCATCTTATTTTTCTTGAAGATTCTAGCTAAAGTTGGTCAGTTTTGTTTATCTTTTCAAAAAAACAGCTCTTAGTTTCATTGATACCATGTGTTGTCATTGTATATCTGTATTTCATTTATTTCCATTCTGATCTTCGTTATTTCCTTCCTTGTCCTGAGTTTGGTTGGTTGTTTTTCTATTTCCTTGAGATTTAAAGTTATGTTTATTTGAGACTTTTCTTGTTTCTTGATGTAGGCATTTATCACTCAGTTTTCCCTTCCCTCTTAGAACTGTTTTTGCTGCATCATGTAAGTTTTGCACCCCATGTGTTGTATTTCTAGTTTAAATTGCCTCAAGACATTTATTTCTTTTCTTTTCTTTTTTTAAAGATTTTATTTATTTATTTCACAGACAGAGATCACAAGTAGGCAGAGAGGCAGGCAGAGAGATAGGGGGAAGCAGGCTCCCCGCCGAGCAGAGCGCCTGATGCAGGGCTCGATCCCAGCACCCTGGGATCATGACCTGAGTCAAAGGCAGAGGCTTTAACCCACTGAGCCACCCAGGTGCCCCAAGAAATTTCTTTCTTTCTTTCTTTTTTTTTTAAGATATTTTATTTATCCATTTGACAGAGATTACAAGTAGGCAGAGAGGCAGGCAGAGAGAGAGGAGGAAGCAGGCTCCCTGCAGTGCAAAGAGCCCGATGTGGGGCTCAATCCCAAGATGCATGACCTGAGCCGAAGGCAGAGGCTTTAACCCACTGACACACCCAGGTGCCCCGACATTTCTTTCTTTTGACTTTTTTTTTGACCTGTTGATTAAGTGGCACGTTATTTAATCTCCACATAATTGTGAGTTTTCCAGTTTTCCTCAGGTAATCATTAATTTCTAGTTTTGTATCATTGTGGTTGAAAAAAATGCATGATGTAATTTGAATTTTCATGAATATTATTATTAAAACAGACTTTGTGGCATACCATAATCTATCTTGGAAAATGTTCCTTGTGTACTTGAGAAGAGTGTGTATTCTGTTGCTTTTAAATTTTTCTGAATCTGCCTGTAAAGTTTATCTGGTCTAATGTTTAAGGTCTGATGTTTTTTTACTTTCTCTCTTGATGATCTATGCATTGATATAAATGGGTTGTTAAAGTCTCCTACTATTATTGTACTCCTGTCAGTTTCTCTCTTTAGGTGTGTTAATATTTCCCTTATATATTTAGGTTCTCCTGTGTTGAGTGCATAAATATTTACAGATGTTACATTCTCTTGTTGGATTGACCCCTTTATCATTATGAATTGCCCTTCTTTGTCTCATAGTTATTGCAGTCTTTGTTTTAAAGTCTATTTTGTTTGATAGAAGTGTAGCTACCTTCACTTCCTTTTCCATTTGCATAGAACACCTTTTCCCATCCGTTTATTTTCATTGTGTGTGTGTTTCCTTCTGAAACGAGTCTCTTACAGGCAGCCCAATTTTGTTTCCCATTCAGCCACTCCGTCTTTTGATTTGGAAAATTTAGTACATTTAAACTTAAAGAAATTATTGATAGGTGTGTGCTTATTGCCATTTTGTTCATTTTATTCTAGTTCCTTTCTTCTCTTTGTTTTGATGACTTTAATAGTATTAGATTCTTTTTTTGATCTTTTGTGAATCTCTCTTTTGTGTGTCTACTATAGGTTTTTACTTTGTGGTTACATTTAGTCTTACATAAAACTTAATTTATAAGTCTTTTTAAAGTTGGTAACAATTTTAAGTTTGAGAGCACTCTAATGCTCTGTCTCACATCTTTTTATCTTTTGTATCTTTATCTTTCATATCCTGTAACTAATTATTCCAGTTATGGTTATTTTTACTACTTTTCTGTTTTAACCTTCAGAGTAGCTTTCAAAGTGATTAACCCACTACTTTTATTTTGTATTAATGTTTACTGATGAGATTTTTATTTTCATAAGTTTTCTTGTTGATTAGCACCCTTTGTTTTCAACTTGAAGAAATTTCACATTCCTTTTACAGTCAGTTTAGTGGTGGGGTGGCCTGGGTGACTCAGTCATTAAGGCCAGTTTAGTGGTGATTAACTCTTTTATTTTTTGCTTGTTTAGAAAACTTTACTCTCCTTTAATTCTGAATAATTCTGCCACATTGGATGGAAGTTTTTTTTTCACACTTTGAATATATTGAGCCACTGTCTTCTGACCAAAAATTGTCTGCTAAAAATATCTCATGAGGGTTCCTTGTATGTAACAAGTTGATTTTCTACTGTTTTTAAGATATACTCCTTGTCTTTAAGTTTCAACATTTTAATTATAAGAATCTCAGTGATGGTTTCTTTGTGTTTCTTATTTTGAATTCTCTGTGCTTCCTGAATTTGGATATTGGTTTCTTTTCCGGGTTAGGGATGTTTTCAGCCATTGTTTCTTCAAATAAGTTTTTTGCTGCTTTTCTCCTCTGAGGCTCCAAATAATTTGAATATTTGTTGGCTTGGTGTTGTCCCATAAGTTCCTTGAGCTATCTTCACTTTTATTTATTTATTTTTTTTGATGCTCTGATTGGATGAATTCCACTATCCTGTCTTTGAGTTCACCAATCCTTTCTCGATCCTTTCTTCTGTATCATCTAGTCTCCTGTTGAACCCTTCTAGTGTATTTTTCAGTTCAGTTAATATATTCCTCAGCTCTGTGACTTGTATTTGGTACCCTGAATACTTATATTTTCTTTTTGAAGTTTTCACTGTGTTTATCCATTCTTTCAAGGTCTGTGAGCGTCTTTGTCACCATTACTTTGAACTCTATTAGGTAAATTTTTTTCATTAAGGTTTTTATCTTATTCTCCTGTTTGGAACATATTCCTCTGGTTTCTTCATTCTGTCTTGGTTTGTGTGCATCAGTTATAACAACTGCCTCTCCCAGGATTGGGAGGATGGCCTCATGTACACACTGAACCTTATTGTTCAATCCTACTCATGCTCTTGGTTGTCTCTCAAGCCTTTGTGATAGTCCCTGCTGCCAGTTTTATTTATAAAAGCTCCCAGTAGTTGAGTGTGCCAAGACTGGTCAGTGTCCTAGAGAGGGGAGTATCTGAGTCAGCACTTAGATTCAGGCTGATGGAAGTCAGACCTTCAGGCAGCAGCTTTTAACATATATATAATTCACTAGGACCACAAGCAGAAGCCCCCCTGGCCTCCAGGGCCTGGTTATCCAGGGTACAACATAAAATACAGGGCAACAGACGTGTATAAAAGTTCCCTTCTAGAGGATGTTGGTGCTCTGGAGTAGGACAGGAAAAGCATGAAGATGACACCTGCTGGTTGGGGTGAGGTGGGGTAGGGTGGGGGCTACAACTCTAAAGATAGCACCTGTTGGAAGTTCATAGTAGGCCTATATATATATATATTTTTTAAATTTTCCTTAAAGGTTCTATTTTTATTTAATAGAAAGCAGTCAGGAGTGGGGGACAGGGGGAGGTAGAGGGAGAAGCAGACTCCCTGCTGAGCAGGAAGCCTAATGCCAGACTTGATCCCAGGACTCCCGGACCATGACTTGAGCTGAAGGCAGCTGCTTAACCAACTGAGTCACCCAGGCGCCCAGGCCTAGTGTTTTAAATGAAGATAGTGCCTGCCAGCCTTACTTCCCTGGAATAGTATCCCAGTAAGTCCCTAGATATGTGGTTAAGTTAGACGCCTGCCCCTTAGGCCAACACTTTATGTGAAAAGAAGTTCATTTACTTATATTAGTAACTCTGGGTACTACTGGCTGCATCTTTGCTGGGCCCTGGGGGAAGTTAGTCCACCCAACAGGCATTCTTGCCTTCTGCTTTAACTTCGTGGGTCTCATAGACATCAGCCCTATTGGCTTTCTGAGCTAGATGTTTTGGGAACTCCTCTCTCAAGATCAGATCTTAAAAGCTGGGGTGCCCAGTGTAGGGTTCAAACCCGTTGCACCTCAAGAAGGTGGTCTGGGTTACTTACTTACCTGAAAGTTGCTCACTTATCTAAAATTATTCTGCTTATGAGCTCTTGGTATTGTTTGATACTTTGTGCTTAAGGTTGGTGAATCAGTTTCAGTCCTTTCTCTATGTCCAGATAAGTAACAGACTTACATGAATCCTACACATTTAAGGGAAAGTGAAAATAATTAAGACAGTGAAATTATGTGTATTATCACTGAGTGGCTCTAAATAAGAGAATTTAATCAGTCAGGTCCAAAATAGAGTAATTCAGGATGCTTTATGTAGAAAGGGACCATTTCCAAAAACACCGGGTGTGAGGGAATCAGAGATAGTTCATGACTTCGGTGCTAGTAGCAACTAAGCTGATTACCAGAACCTGGAAGGCAAAAGTTGTGTTAGAGGTAACTTTGAGGGGAACAATGACCTTTGGTAAAGGGACAGAGTCAGCCTCAGGTCAATACAGGGAATGAGCCAGTGGAATAAATATCCTGACTTCATTTGCTTTCCTCCCTTTAATCTGCCAGTGAACCCTCTTGACTGAAGTTGGAGGACCCAGGAACCCATTGATAATGGTTCATACCAGTTTAGTTTGCCAGGGCAGAGTGTCATGGTAGAAAAAGGCGTTAAGTGGGTATAGAGTGGCAAAAGAAGATATCCAGTATTAGAATGATGCAGGCTAAGCAGCCTTACTAGGGATTGGTCCTAGAGCATCTCCATCCTGGAATAACAAACCTGGTAAGTGTCCAGGATAAGAGAGCAATAAGTGGACTATTAATTTTTTTTAATGTGTATCAAGACCTTTTTTCATTAGCTAATTGTGTATTTAAAATTTTAATCATGAGTCAAAGATTTTGAAATTTTGTAAAATTGTTCAACTGGTTTCACAGCTGTTACAGCTGAATACATCCATAAACATGTAAGAAGAAAATTTCAGAAGTCTTTTTTGCATAAACTTTTCCAGTGTTTTATGTGATTTAGCGATGGTCTGCAGGCAGAATATAATGGTATATGAGTCATATGGATCTAAAAGTACAAAAAAACACAACATGACTTTTCATCAACATTTCCCTAAAAATTTTACTCCAAGAAGGGAGGTGTAAGAGACATTTTCCCAGTACTTCAGACAATGGAAGGACATTTTCCAGATCCTGTATATTTATGTACTTTAATTTCAAGCCAAGTTATGAAAAAAAACTTAACATCTCACTTTTTTGTCAGTTACCACTGATATGAAAAATATAAATTAGACTTTTGCTGAGAAGGAACTACTCTTAGATATACAAGATGATACTCTATATGGCTTTTGTATATTTAAGTGAAAGCCAGGACAGTCCTGTGAAAAGTTTCTTTTAAAAAATGGTCTGTATTATGTGATGTTAAGAACAAATCATCTGGGGGAGCCTGGATGGCTAAGTGTCTGACTCAATCTTACCTGAAGTCATGATCTCAGGGTTGTGAGTTCAAGCCTGGCATTGGGCTCCGCAAAAGACTGAACCTTCTTAAGTTGTGAAACACTTTATGGCATGGATGACCAAGGCACCTTGCTGAGTAAATAATGTGGGTCTGTGTTCGTCAGGAGTGCCGAGAAACACAAATACCCTATAGCTTCACTTGTGGGAGGAATCTAGAGTGGGGTGGACAAATTCATAGAGATGGAAGGTAGAGAGGTGGGGAGGGAGGGTGGAATGTGGAGTTACTACTTAGTGGATGTAGGGTTTCTGTTTGGGGTAAATGAAAGCATCTGAAAATTGTGGAGTACTGTGGGTTTGTTTGGTATGGTGAATGGTACACTTAAAAATGGTTTAATGTAAGATTTAGAACCCTTGTGCACTATTGGTAATGCAAAATACTGTAGTCACTATAGGAAATATAAAGCATTTCCTCAAAACAATTCAAAAATAGGGGCGCCTGGGTAGCTCAGTGGGTTAAAGCCTCTGCCTTCGGCTCAGGTCGTGATCCCAGGGTCCTGGAATCGAGCCCGCATCGGGCTCTCTGCTCAGCAGGGAGCCTGCTTTCTCCTCTCTCTCTGTCTCCCTCTCCGCCTACTTGTGATCTCTGTCAAATAAATAAATAAAAAATCTTAAAAAAATTTTTTCAAAAATATAATTAGCATATGGTCCATCAATTCCCGTTCTGGGTATATACCCAAAAGAGCTGGAAAGTGAGAAGAGATATTTGGACACCAGTGTGCATAGCAACATTAGTCACAGTAACTAAAAGGTAGAAGCAATCCAAATGTTGTCCCTTGACAGATGAATGGATAAACAAAGTGTGATATACACCTACGATGGTATATTACTCAGCCTTAAAAAGGGAGGATTTATGACACATGCTGTACAAATACACGGGTGACCTTCAAGGACATTATGCTAATATGAAATAGGCCTGTCATAAAAAGACAAATACTGAATGATTCTACTTGTATGAGGTACTTAGAATAATCAAAATCATAGAAAGTAGAATGGTGGTTGCCAGAAGCTGGCAGGAAGAATAGAAAGTTGTTTAATTATACAGAATTTGGGGGGGGGACCCCGCAAAACTGTAATGCCTTTGAAAAAAATAAAATAATAAATTCTGTGTTTTACAACAATTAAAAATTAATCCTCTGAAATTTTTCTTTAGATGACTTAAATACAGGAACATTCACCAATGCAGAATCATCCTGTGGAACAGTAATAGAGAGGGAAATTCTAAATTGTTCATCTCCTGAGATTCCTGCGGAATTTAATGAACAGTTTAACACTAAGAAAGACAAAGAGGAACTAATAAATCAGGTTAAAGGAGCCAACCTAGAAAAAGAAAACAGTTGCTATGATGATGAGTGTAATGAGTTTGCAAGGACAGAGAAAACACATACAAAGAAATGTCCTAAAAGGCCTGATTGGAATATAAACAAACCACTCAAAAGGTACATTCCAGCATCAGAAAAGTACCCCAAACAGCTTCAAAAGCAGAGAGAAGAAAAAAAAGTGAGAAGGCAGATGGAACTGCTTAATTTGGTAGAAAGAAATAGTCCTGGACATCTCTCTCAAAATAGAGGCACTTCACCAGTTCTTCCTTCATCTCAAGAAACTGAGCCAAGGTTCAGGTGGCATCTAATCAAAAAGGTAAAACTTTTCTGTCTTAAAAATATTTTTAAAGTATGTATTGATGTTTCTAGATTGAAAACAATTCCCCACATGCATATTTTAACAAGGTGGCTCTCTATCTGAGCAAGAATTTAAGAAATACACTTTGGTTTATACTAGGGGTTGTCAAACTATGGCCTGTGGGCAAATCTATCATGCTGCTGCTTTTGCAAATCAAGTTTTAGAAAAAGTTTTATAGCTTTGCGCAGTGGCAGTATCGTAGCCAATGAGGTTTATCCGAGTCGCGATTATTGCTAATAGAAAAAGTTTTATGAATTGTCTGTGTCTGGCTTAGAGTAGTTGTAAGAGATCACCACATGGCCCACAAAGCCAAGTGTTTACTATCTGGTCCTTTACAGAAAAACTTGACACTTTAACCTTGTATAGATGAATGCTATTCATTGTTTTAATAGCCATTCAAAATTCTTGTTTGTAGTTCATATAGACAGAGGATAATTTTACAAGGTCAGGAATTACTGCATTGGTTCTGTGATTGGAAAAATACAAAATCTGTCCCATTATCCAGTATCTGTTATTCAGTTATCATCCTCAGATTATCTCGTTTTAGGAAGTATTTGTGGGGACATACGGCAGTACTGCTACTCCTTCTGCATTTTTCTACCCTTTAGGAAGAAGAGCCTCTGAAAATTAATTCTTTCAGCAAGGAAAGGTACGTCATGGACTGGATTGATTTCATAGTTAACTTAGTGCTGTGTGGGACAAGAGTACAAAATATTTGCTCAAAATATAGGTAAAATCAAAGCTTATATATATATGAAGTCAGAAACCAGTAACGTGTAGGAACTTAGAGGTGAGAAGTACAGGTTTAAGGGAAATGTGGCTGACATTTTACCTAAAGTTTGAAGGCCCAATTTGGACTGGGCCTAACTATCTAGGTAGGAATGTAAATCTGCAAGCTTAGCTAAAATAATTTTGACTTGGGGCACCTGGCTGGCTCAGTCAGTTAAGTGACTGACTCTTGGTTTCATGAGGTTGTGGTCATGGATGGAGACCCACGTCAGGCTCTGTGCTTAGCACAGAGTCTGCTTGGGACTCTGTCTCTAAATCTTTTTTTTTTTTTTAATTTTTTATTTGTTAGAGAGAGCGAGCGAGCGAGCACAGGCAGACAGAGTGGCAGGCAGAGGCAGAGGGAGAAGCAGGCTCCCTGCCGAGCAAGGAGCCCGATGTGGGACTCGATCCCAGGACGTTGAGATCATGACCTGAGCCGAAGGCAGCTGCTTAACCAACTGAGCCACCCAGGCGTCCCTGTCTCTAAATCTTTTAAAAAAAATAAAAGTTTTGACTTTCCAGTTATGTCACAAGTGGAACAGACCTTCTGCTTGGATTGAGGAGTTTATGAAGAAATGACCAGGAGGGATAATGAGAAATTCAGCTACAGTAGATTTAGATGGTTAGAAATTTTATTTTATGCCTTTGTGCATGAACCAGGTGGTTTAGAGTTGTGTCAGAATGTGGCTCTAACAGGAAGTTTGGTTCACATGGTAAGTACATTGTTTTATGGTGAATTATCTAAGAAAAAAGTTAAATCTTAAATCAGCCCAGCTAGTGTTGATCCTCATTTTTCCTCTGTATATCCTTGCCAAGTTAGAAGTCATCCTATTCTCTTGCCATTTTAGGAAAAGTGTCATAGAACTCGTTTGTCTTCCTAGTGTTCCAAAGGTGTTACGTGTAGACTGAATTGAAATGTGACTGAAGAGTAGATATGCTCAAATACATAATTTTGCATTAAAGCTTCTTAGTCCTTAATTGTGCTTTTTTGGGGGGGAAAAACAGGTCTCAGTCACCACCACCAGTTCCAGTGGTGAAAAACAGAACACAACAAACTCTAAAAAACAGTAATTATGAAAAACAGAATCTGATCTTAGAAGACAGTCAAACAGAAACATCACCTGGACTTCCTGAACGGTCCCATTTTATCCCTTATGTCCGAACCAATGAGATTTATTACCTTGATCCAGATGCACCACTGTCTAGGCCTTTAACCCACGATCTTCAGTACCAAAATCCACATGGTAAGTAAACATAAGTATCCTTCCCTCCTTTCCCCCCAACATTAAATTCAGAATCCAAACTAATATTCTTGCCCTTAGGAGGGGTAGACTTTCCATTTTGGGGTCCATTACTAAAAGTTTATTAACAAATCCTAGGGAATATCATACTAGAGGTGTATTTAACCTACCACTTTCATCTGTCTTCAGCCTGTGACCAAGAACAACGGCAGCTCTTTGATTCTGATGTCAGGGACCCACTTCTTAATCCTAACTTGGTGAAAAACAGGGACCGACAGCAAGCAATCCTTAAGGGACTATCAGAACTGAGACAGGTAGGAGCTTTTTCACTAAGTGTGAATGTAACTTTTCTGTTTATGGCTAATGGAGGACTATGTATCAGAAGGGCGAATTTACTTTAAAGGCTTAATTGGTTACATGATTATATGGGACTTTTACCACATCCCAGTTAAAAAGTTACTTCCTTCAATTTGATTCACATCACAATACTCCAGTATGAAATCGTGAGACAGTTCTAATATTAAGACAGTTTTATTGAAGGAAAAAAAGCATACATATTTAAAGGTATTAGTCATGATTAATAAGCCCTAAAACCCAAGACAGAAAATACACAATTATGCTTTAATGAATTCTTAGTAATCAGTTCACATTTTTAATTGAATGTGTTGGCAGTGTTCAGAACAGAATATTGATGCAAGTCCCAAAGAATAATAAAATTCGGTGTGAAAGTATACACATAACCTTACCCATCAGACTACATCTCCTCCTCCCAGGTCAGTTACTGTCATTTCTCATTAGCTTGCTCAGGCAAGAATAAAATCTAGTAACACATTCAATATTTAAGTGTATATAACCTTTATCAGCTGGCCTTTAAATACCGATCCCTGATCTTAGGAAAAATAAATTGCCACTTCAGGAGTGCCCTTTTCCATGTCCAGTCATTTCCATATATGCCTCTTGCATTTCAAATTGTCGATTCATGCGTTGCTTACCCAATTTGTTCACATAGAGCTAGAAAATCATAGTAACAATTATAAAGTATCTTTTGGTTCTTTAAATGGTTACATATAGATTATGTAACAAGCAGTAAATCTTTTACATTTTCCTTTAAAGTGACAAGGCACTTTTCTTTAATAGAGGTAAAAGTTGTGAGGTCAAGAGGCAGGAATATATACCATGTACATAGTGACCCACCTATATAGTAGCCACATCTTAATTTCAGCAGGGCCTTGTCTAAGCCACTAAGGTCAGTGCAGTCAAGATAAAACACTGGATGTTAGGAGACTCCTTCAGTGTGTCTCATTACCATTTTAAGAGCCTTTAAGGGGATTTCAGCCCCATAGTTATGCAGACTTGGAAAAGTCATCCCTATTGGTTTTTATGCTAAAAACATAATCTTACACATACGTGATAGCTACACAATATCCAAGTGAGAAAGTCTGATGTAGGTTTTTTTGAGTGGTTAAAATTTAACATGACAAAGATAAAGCTTAAGCTATAGCCAAGTAACTGAACTAATTACAGGTTTTCAAAGTAATGTAAATATAATTCTGGATTAGAAGGGCAGAGATGTAAAATAGGAATAACTTGCAAGTCTGCTGCACACCTTACTAACATATCAATGTGATTTCAGGGCCTTCTCCAGAAGCAAAGGGAGTTGGAAACTAATCTCATGCCTTTAGCTGCAAATCAAGAAGAGAATTTTAATTCTTCGTTTTAAATGTAGAAAATCAAATCCTTCACATTTGTTGCTTCTAAATTATAAAATGTGTTCATTGCATTACTGTATTTTCCAAATAACCTAGATTTTACAAATGCTTATTTAAAACTTGTACATTATGTAGTACAACGCTGTGTGTGTATATATATATTTTTTACAATAAAACAGACATTTTTGTAAAGCTTAGTAAAAAAACATTTTTTTGCTCTATCACAATCTAGGTATTTAAACACTTTCTACTTACCTTAAGACAGGTTTCTGACCTGTTCACAGACCACGTTCTTCTACACTTATGTAGCTTATTATTGGAATACCACTTAGGTATTTTGTTCTATAAAAAGATTTAAGAGGTTAGAACTCTCCCAAGTTCTTCTGAGGGGCCAAAGGAAGGTCTGACTTACCACATCCCAACTTTAACTAAAACAGCTCAGTTTTTTTCCTCTAATTCCTGGTTTTAGGACTTTATAAAAACACTTTACAAGTTTGCATTTCTAATGCAGGCATTTATAAGGAACAGATATGGTTTTAAAATTGATCATCTTATACTTTAATCTGTGAATTTTAAAAGTTATTTTTAGTAAAGCACTTAAGTTTTTACCACCTCAAAAATATACTTAAATTTCTCTAGCACTACTAATTTAAAAATCTATAACAAAGTTCTTCCAACAGAAGCCTATCTTTTGGAAATATGGGATTGAATTTGGTTACGTCCAGGACCATACTAAAAAGCACTGAAAATTGTAATGATCAAACACCTCGAATAAGAGGTTGATCCAACATTTTAGCAACAGGCAATTTTTACATGGCTAAGCCTGAAGATAAAAATAATGCTGCCTGGTATTACGTCCTAAGTGTTACTTATATACATAGTTTATCATCTAAATTGAAACTGCATTCACTGTTAGATAAATCTTGAGGTATTGAGCCAAAATCCATTAAGTATCTGTTGACATCACTGGCTTATACCTGTATAAAACACTATACAAAAGCTTAAAATAAATACAATAGTTGATTGGTATGTCATTTCAGCAAAAGTAATTGGTATCATCTGATGGGGGGAAGAAAAAGAAAAGCCATTGTTGACTATCCTTTTGCAAATTATCTGATTTTATATATATAAAACAGGCTTCAATTTGAAGCCCAGGTATAGGTAACTTATAAATGTAAAACTTAAAAAGTGCCAACATGAGATAATTCAAGTACAATATATGTTAAAAATATATATATTTATTTCAGTTTTCAGATGCTTCAACTGTTACAAGCCATCATGATTTAAATAAGAGGAAAAAAAAAACATTGAGGAAGGACAAGAAACCTTTTGTTTAGAGAATGAAATATAAATTGTTAATTCACTTATAAGAAACAGATAAAGTCCATAACAACCTATTTCCAAAAAAAAAAGTTACTATAATTATTTCTCTTTTGAAAAAGGCCTGGAAGAATCACTTTTCCCCCAACTTAATGGAGATGGAGATTTATCTCTATCCAAGCTTTGAGTATAAGCAGATAAAAAGTAATTTTCACTTTCTTGAGACTGACTTGATGAAAGGGCATATGGTGTCCCCAAAAATGTCTGATGAGTAAGAACATTAAAATGACTAAACTGATGGGACATATTTAATTGACTGTGATAAACCTGAAAGTTGCTATATGAATCTTGTTCAGTTGCATTGCTGTTCTCTCCTTCAGAGCATACTATAGCAACAGAAGCTCTTTCTTCAGAATCAATTTGATAAGTCTTATCTTCTAATAAACTTTTTTGCACGTCAAGAGACGATTGCAACTCAATTTGAATATTCTTATTTTGATCTGTTCCACGTGATCCTTTGGTCTCTTTCGCCAATATTTCTGAATGAAAATTGCTGCATACTTCTATTTGTGAGATTTCATCCCCTGAATCCAGAGACATATCCTCTTCATCCTTTTCATCGTTTTCTAAAAGAGCTACATTTAAAAAACAAAAAGTCCTCCTCTATTGAAATACACAATTTGTTTAAGTTTTAAAATTATACACTACTCACACAATATAATGCGTCAGGGTCTGCAAGTCCACAATCCCTTAAAGCTTGGTCTTCTGCCACAAGTTCACTTAGTCACAACACTCACACTAGGTGTGAATGTCCAGATAATCCGATGCTAAAAGCTTCTGCGAAATGTGTTCACGTTTAATGTTGGGAAATCCCAACTCCCAGCTCCAAAGGGGTTAATGTCAAAACAGCATCTAAAGTTATACGGTAATTCAGTATTTGACAAGACAAATAAAAAATAAAAATTTTGACATCTAGCTTCACTGGATTATGACTAAACTGGTTAGTTCTAGCAAATGTTTGATCATCTCTGCTTTTCATCAAAAACAAAGTATGTACATCTTTCATTTAACATAACACCTGGAACCAAAGCAGAGGCCATCTCATAAAACACTACAGCTATGGATATATTCCTACTACCTTGTCCTTAAATTGCTATATACATCTGGGGAGATTCTGTAGCCCAATGCTAAATTCCCCATTATCTGGTGTCCTTTTTTAAAAAAAAACAACCCCTCTGGGCGCCTGGGTGGCTCAGTGGTTTAAGCCTCTCTGCCTTCAGCTCTGGTCATGATCTTGGGGTCCTGGGATCGAGTCCCGCATCGGGCTCTCTGCTCAGCAGGAAGCCTGCTTCCCTCTCTTTCTCTGCCTGTTTCTCTGGCTACTTACGATCTGTCAAGTAAATAAATAAAATCTTTGGGAAAAAAAAAAAATCCCTCTGCTGACAACAGCAGCCGATAAAGTTTACATACCCTCAAAGAGAAAATGCCTACTCTGGTAGTATCCAGCATACTTAAGAGCTTTTATTGACTACAGTATAATAAATGAGCAGATTTTGTGTACGCTAAGTATAAGAACGGTAAGTGGCTTGAAACACTTCCCCTGAAGCTGTTTACACAGAGGGCGAGTAGTTTCAAAGCAGGCATTTTGTTCTATGAAAACAACACAAAACCATTCCTCTTTTTCTGTCTGCCTTAAAGAAAAGTAAGACTACTGAAAAGTTACCTGACTGCGACTTAAGAGTCTCATTAGCACCAAGCAGTGGAAGGTTTTCTTCTGTGATTGAGTTGTGATAGCCCACAAGATTTTTAAAGTTTTGCATAAAGTCTTCAGTACTCGCAACCACTATTCCATTATCTGTATAACTGGAGAGCATCTTGATATTCTTTTCTAAATGAAAAAAATAAAAAGGTTCAGGTATAAAACATGTGAACCTACATGGACAGACAGACGATGATGCCACCCCCATGAAAGTGCTTAACACCCACCACTGGCAACAATACCCTTCTGTCCACATTCCTACATTCATAATAGAAAGCTTAAGACGGCACTCTTTACCTGTTAGAAAGACTATGTGTCGTTGCTGTATGTTTTGAGCCTGAAGTCTGATAAGGCAATCCAATTCTGGAGCATTTCGAGTTTGTGAATCACAATTGTGGTATGACAAAATTTCAACCAGATGTTTCTTTTGATAGACATTCAGAAGTGTCAGCAGACTCAGAGCTTTAGCATTCAATCTGTGGAAGTAAGTAGTTCAATATCTGGATCTGCATTTCTAAAATTTAGTATGGATGTTTTTGCTTCAAACTAAAACCATAATTTCTCAATTGAGGCAACCAGTGACAACTGCACTGCTTTAGTTCACTGCCTGATGGACGGGTGCTTCCTAGGAGAGAGAGGGGAGCAGGAATGTGCAACCCATGCTGACATCCAGGGGCTTTCTATGGGTGCAAAGCCTGAGAACCAGCTGTTCAGCTTTAGACTACAATCTCATTGTACCTACTGAATAACAATACTTTCCCCTTTAGCTTTACTAATTTAGAATGTGAACAAAGGGCATAGGAGGACCAAAAAAAAAAAATCTTTCCTTCAAAAAAATTCATGGCTCGAAACTATTTCTACACCTCCAAGCACAAGGCAACAATTGGTAGAAACTACTGTTGTCAGCAAGATGAGGGTACTAACTTTGCACCAGTCACACCTTTGGGCCTCATTATTATCTGCTTACTGTTATCCGTTACACAAAAGTAAAGGCTCTCCCAATGCCTATTTTCACATAATTTGAAGATAAAACAAGTTTTTAAGAAGTGAATTACTATAAAAAGTTAAATACTTGCCAGTCATTTAAACCTGAATTTCCCTATGTGTTCCATAGAAAGTATTAGGGTATTAGAAGAAAAATGTTTTGCCATTAAGTTTCAAAAATGCTGGTTGACAAAATGTAAAACAATTCTTAACTAGAGTCTCTCTCAGATCCTTAAATGTGTAAATATACTATACGGACACTCTAGTTCTTAAGAATATCCAAAATTCATCTTATTATAGAATAATTCGTGGAGCCTTTCAAGTGGACTAGTAATACAAGAATCACTGGGGAAATAAACTACTTACATAAATGAATGTCCTAATCACAAATCCCCTTACCATGTTGGGATTAATGTCTCAGTATATGTGTAAATAGATTAGCTGCCTAAGGTAGTTCTCCATTGGGAGAGAGCCTAATCTAGTTGGCATATATAGTTTGGTTAAAAAAAAAAAATATTGAGTGCTGACTGTTCTATTTTTTTTTTAATTATTCTAAACCCTCAAGTGGCAAAGATTAAACCAATTTTACCTATATACCTAATAGAACTTCAACTTTAGCAAACTTCTACCTAGATAAGAATACTATTTCCAAGCAGGCTAGAAAAATAACTACATTCCCCCTTATGACTGACTAAGGACATCTGTGAAAACTGCTATAAACACAGAAAAATAGAAATTTTATTAACACAATGTTGACATCAACAATTATATAGTTATTTTCCAACTCTCTCTTTTTTCTTTAAAGATTTTATTTATTTGACTTAGAGATCACAAGCAGGCAGAGCAGCAGGCAGAGAGGAAGGGGGAAGCAGGCTCCCTGCCAAGCAGGGAGCCTGATGCTGGGCTCTATCCCAGGACCCTGAGATCATGACCTGAGCCAAAGGCAGAGGCCTAATCCCCTGAGCCACCCAGGTGCCCCTATTTTTCAACTCTTACCTGCCCAATTCCTTTAGTTTTTTCTGGAATTTACAGTGGACTTTCCATTGCCATTTTCCTTCTGGAGTACTAAGTTCTTCAAGGAATGTCAAAAAATTTTTAAGGTTCTCTGTTAGAGATAATGAGGTTTATTTTAAATTCAATAAGTCACTCAACAATCAATTATGTAAGAAAGTTTGTTGATACTATATAGAAATACCTACTTCCCTATGTAGTATTTTACCCTCAAAGGGAGACAGACATCTATATATACTCTTAGATTTAAGAACATCTATGTAACAAGAACATGCTAGTAACAATAACAAAGCAGAACGGATCCAAATGCAACAGGTGAAAACAGACTTGCTTTATATCAGATTTAGAGGAAATTGCAGTGACTAAGAGACAAGGAAAGAAATTTGAGGTAATAAAATGATGGTAATGTACTCATCCATTTTGCCAATCAGAGATAACAATACATTTAAAAGCATGAGTCATTAATGAGAAAAAACCTAGAAAGGACAAAGTTCATACTCCAAATAAAGCATAAATCTTACCAATTGTAATAACTTCCGGATTTAGAATGGATTCATCAGACACAATGAAACCTCCAGATACAAATAGTTCATTATATGTATGATTTTTAACATCATCCAGACTATCAACACCAGCAAAACTAACACAAGAGAGCTTCTTTAAAGTCACCAAGCCAGGTACCTATTTAAACCCCAAAACAAAAACAGAAATAAGGACATAAGAGAATGAGATGATAAGACTCAAGTGTGAAGTAACCTACAACAGTAAAGTTTAACAAAATACAAAAATATTCCCAACATATCCAAAGACATAAACCAACATTTCTGTCCTGGGTACATACCATGAACAGAACATTCTGACAAAAAGGGACCTACAACAGACCTGCCAACAGAATAATGAAGGCAACCTGTATGGCCCTATGAGTGCAGTCAGAATTCAGAGGACAGCAAGAGCCCATACAGTCAGGAAAGCCTTAAAAGGGCAGAAGGACTTGAGACAGGTTCCTAAGACTGTATGGGTACCTCCAAATGCAATGGAAAGGGGAAATGGTCTGGCAAAGGGAGGGTACAAACAGGTTTTACCTGGGACATACAAATGAAGACGACAATATAGAGTCAACACACTCACTGACATTCAAGGAGTCAATACTCTTAGTCTTGATGAGTGACAGGGAAGGTCTGTGATGTGACGCAATTTAAAATTTTGCAAGGGTGCAAACGTGATCACAAGCTGATTCACAGATGGATCGTTTACATCTCAAGCCCTAAATCTCCCAAACTTGAAGTTTTATCTCTTTTAGACCTTATAAGGATATTTTAAAAACAAACAGTTTAGCCTCGAAGACAGTAAGATTTTAAAATAAGGGAATTTTTATAACCAAAATAATAGTGAATTTGACTTAACAGTCTACCTTGTGAATGAAACCTGCAATGTCTTCATTCTGAATAATAATCAATAGTTTATCTAATTTTGATCTTCTTTCCAAAAACTGTTCTGGATGACATTCTGTATTGCCTAATTTGATAAGATATTCCTGTTAAAGAGAAAAACTAAATCAACATTAAAAGCCTTTTTTGCAAATATCCACTCAACACCAGAAGTGCAAGATCAACTGATAAGTAGTCACTTAGAAATGGCCACTAGTAATGATGACCTTATACTATGGACCTTAGAGATCATCAGGTCCACTCTTCTTATAGAATCTATAGATTGGAGCCTAAATGGCCATGCCACGGTCACGATGTTACAGTGCTATGCAATCAAAGCCAAATAAATGCCAGTGGTGGGTACAAAAAGAACCGTTAAGAACAATGGATTAGCCCAGGTTCTTAACCCAGTTCCATCATTTATTCTGGGCAACCCAGAGCCCAATCATTAACCACTCTCTCATTTCATTTTCCTCTTCTTTCAAGGGAAGCCCTTGGTTATTTGCAGCAAGGTTACCAGTATAGTACGCCTTCCCTCGCAAAGCACTTTTCGGACTGCTGGACTCATTTAATTCACAACAATCCCAAAGTCATTCATACAGCGCATCAGTATGTACCATGGCATTCACAAACTATTTAGCCACGTCTGTCAAAAAGTCACACCTTCAAATAAAATAGACCCTCCCATCTAGTACCCCCCTCCATGTTGGTGACATGGTACTACCTTTCAAAGGACACAGAGTAGTACAGGCAGTTTCCTTTGCTCTTTGGTTGCTGGTGGAATCCTGAAATCTGAAGTAAACTGCAGGGTCCTAAAGGTCACATTCCTTGTTTCACAGATAACGGGAACAGATTAATTTTCTCAAGGTTGGCAAGGCTGGTTAGACAGCCATTAAGTCTAAAGCCAGCTTGCCTCACAAAGAGTCTGTTGCTCTATCAAGAACAGTCTACAAGCATCACCTCAAGGAGGATATTTCTGTGTAGCCCTGAACTGAAGCAGCATCTTCCACATTATTAGATTTTGGTCTAACCTCTACAGCTTCTGGGCAGATCTCAGAACAGCTTACAGACTGGTAATGAGAAAGTAAATTACAGGCCAGCTTGTAATTTTTTTTTTTTTTGGTCTTTTTACATTAAGAAGATTTAACTGCGAATTCATTTTAAATGAGACCACTGAACTCCTGTAATAAGTCCTTGGACTGCAGAAATATTCAAGATGCTTAAAATTTCATTAATAGTATTTTTACTCTATTTTAACATTTTTGCTGGATATTTTCCAATGGATATTGATTAAAAGAAAGTTCTGATCTGATTTGTAAAACACAGCATCCTTCTCTTCTACATAAGTAACAAAAACAAGATTTATTCTATGGTAGAATGAATTAAATGCACCATCATAAAACAGTACATTTTCTGTGTGATACAATTAGTGTATAAAATGTGGTGAGGAAGATGGGATGATGCTGAGCACAGTGGGGGACTGGATCCACTCTATCCTCTCAGCTAGAACCCCCAACACACAGCTATTTCCCCTCCCCACCAAGTACTATACTTGAACATGTTGCTGGGGATGGAAAAAGTTAAGCAGCTCTACATTCAATAATACAGGGCAAAATGCAACCAGGAAACTCCTATACGTCTGATTTCATCCTCCTAAGAAATCACAGGGAATCAGTAGTAAAGAAGGCACACTGAGCACTCTTCCACCTCCTTCATTTCCATGTTCTTCATGTTCTCAAGGGCACGCTACATGAAACATGCTGACATCAAAGAGACTCCCAAACTGACAAAGGCTCAGAACATAGCAGCACAGATTCTGGGCCACTCTCAGCTATAAGGCACTTATTTATAGTACCTTCTGCTTCCTCTAACAAAACAAGCAGAAACTTGTCATGGTAAGTTAATTCCATAAACGGGAACAGGCATTTATTTTAAAACCTGTATCATTTCCTGAAGGGATTAAAATCCTACAGTTTAGTAAATACTAACTGTTAATATTAAATACTGATACAGCTATTCCTTTGTGTCATAATTTACCTGTTACAAATTTTATATATGTCTGTATCTACACATACAAATACATGCATGTATTTTTAAAAATCAAATACTTAAAAGACTAGTCTTACTCTGTAGCTTCAGTAGAAAAAAATATACCTTGCACTGAGGAATCTTTCATGATTGGGGAGTCTTTGAGGATCATCATGTTTTTTGATCAAAAAGGCTGTAAGGAACCCTGACATGATCAGGGTATCAAGAAATGCCAAAAGACTATATATATCACCATTAGGTCATCCCTGGGCAGTTTTTTCTATTTGGCTGATAAAACCCCCCCATAAGAAATAAACCCTAACAGCTTCTTCTACCTCTCTGTATCTTTCTAGTTAAAAACTCAGGTAAGAAACATTTAAAATCTTCAAAGCAACAGTTTAAAGGTATTTGAAGTGTATATACAAATGGTCTATAAAATCATGGATAAAACAAGATTCTAAATTCTAAGATACTTAGATCAGAGGTTCTACATTTAATTGAACTTACTAGTCTTATTCCACTGTTTTAAATTATGAAAATATATGGTCAACATTTAAAAACAAAAAAAACCCCTCCATTTTATAGAGATCAGACCCAATAAGACAAGTTTATATAGCATTACCATTATTACCTTCTCATTTAGTTACCTTTATTTCTTTACAGAGCACACTCTCTTCTTCTTCATGAATATAAAATTTCACAGTATTTTTCTGGACATCTTTCATGATTTTAACCAAACTGTTAAATACTTCAGGTTCTAACTGGCTTATAAAATTTGAAAGAGCAGGCTGGGCAGAAATGTTTACATCACTGGGCGATTTTGTTGTTTCTTTTTCTACTGGTTCCCGGGCAGTATCAGCAGGTACAGTATGATCAGAAGTCACCATCAGCTCTGTGGCATGGTGTGGCTGGTTCACTTCTACTTCGGTTAAACCCAAAGCTGAAGAGGAATGCTGCTCAATGGAGTTGGTGTCTTTCAAAGTATCACTACAAAGTGGCTCAAGGAGCTGTTTATTGTTGAAGTCACTTGAGGAAACTGGTAGGACAGGCTTTCCCAGAGGATTCAACGCTATCTTACTACCAGAATCATTAGGACTGATTGGTGGCAAATTCCCACTCTTGGCCGATGCTTTGATAATAATAGTATTTAGTTTCTCATGCAAGCCATCTACAAACTCCTGTACACCAGCTTTGGAAGTCTTAGAATATATGAACTCAGAAAGCCGTTTCATCTTCTCTTGTGTTGAAAAAATAGGTGTGGAAATCCTACTGACATATGAAACATTCTTTTGCTTCAAAATCTCTTCTATCTTCCTAGAAAAGAGATTGTACTCTCCTAACACTGTCCTCTCTGTGGTTTCACTCATTGTGGGTGGCTCTGCTGCTGGCACACACTGCTCCTCCACTGTCACCACCTGACCTGTCAACACGTCATCCTCAGTGGTGCCCTTTAGTGTGTCTGTAAATGGAGAGGATGGAAACTGGTAATCAGAACTTCTCTGTCTACTTATTACCCGGGGGTCGTTAGGAAAGGCCTCCTGTGGTGGCAGATACACCACTTGTTCTTCTGGTGATTTCATACCTATACAGGAAGAGTTCATTATTATAAGAGCAATCCAAAAAAATAACATCTGAAAACACAAACTCATAAATAGGAATGTCAGATCAAAGTATGTTATTTAAAACTATACACTGGAAGGTAGAATAAATATCTTAAATGATGGTATGAGCCCCATTTTCTATGTGCCCTACTTATGGCTGGTCTTTGGATTTCAGGATTTTGTTACTAGAGTAACAAGTCTGGATGTTATTTTCTTTGATTTCTTTTGAAGTGTTCGAACATGTGCAAATCTGGCATCAATACAAATTGTTTGCTTATTTCTGCTTCCCAGATCTGTTGAGGGGGAGGCTTCAGTAATATGGAAAAAAACATATTTCATATATGCATTAACAGTAACACTCCTGAGATCTTGAGCAGAGGAGGTCATTCAACTACCTGGTGTTAATGGAACCGTAATACTGTGACTTTAGACAGCTAGCTCCATCTACAGATTACACTTTTTCCCCAGAGACTATAATTCAAACATATTTTGAATTTTTTTATTTTAAAGATTTTATTTACTTACTTGACAGAGAGAGACACAGCCAGAGAGGGAACACAAGCAGGGGGAGTGGGAGACGGAGAAGCTCCCTGCTGAGCAGGGCTCAATTCTAGGACCCTGGGATTATGACCTGAGCCGAAGGCAGATGCTTAACGACTGAGCCACCCAGGCGCCCCCATATTATGTTTTTTAAACTGTATTTCAAAACACATGCCCTACGTCCCTTTTTAAAAAACAAGGGGAAAATATGTTTAACAGCAATTTATAGTATTTTAGGAAAAGAAAAAAGTTCATGATCTTTGCCCAGATGATATTATAAAGTTTTATTTTTTTAATTAATTTTTCTTAAATCTTGGCGAATATTTCCTAACAAATCGCTGTTGTAGTCTATGAAATGGTACCTCTATATCAGGAAGTTGCAGGTACAAGTACAGTTTTTAGAACTATGGTACTTTGAAGATATAGCGAATTCCTTATTCAAATTTGCACCCATATGTGGCAACATACCCTCTCCACAGAAATTCAGTTTTGGTTTTCCTCACACTCACACTTTTCTAAAGCTCTTAACAGCCTCAAAAGCAGTCAGCTTGTGACATTTCTCCACCAACCCTGGTAGTTGCCATGAACCACTACACCCGTTAACTACTGCAAAGGTATCTGCTGGCAAGTAAGACCACAACAAGTCTGTAGGTGGAAGAAGAGTAGGGGAGCAAAATGTCCAATGTACCAAGGTAAGAATTAAAACTTATGAAACTGATAAAGCAGAATTCAAGTTCCATAAAATAACTCCAGAATACAGAACATCCTTCTTAAATCTGTAACATGGGGTTTAGTGCACACACAAAATGTCTGGAAGGATACATAAGAAATTTCTAACAGAGGTTGATCCATGCAATGAAACTAAGTGTCTAGGACAGGGCTGCAAGACTTTTTGAGGTATTTTACTTTTTGAAATACTTTTCCACTTCTTGAGTACCATATCAGATGTCTGATTTATTTAAATAAAAACATTTAAACTGTACCTTGTAAAGCAAACAGGTTGGGGAATACCACCTATAATTTTTAAACTTCCAATTATGTATTATTTCAAATGAAATACCTGTTCCCAAGACATAGAGTTGTAGTTCAGACCAATAAGCTTATGCTTGAAGGGCTATGATAAAGGGATTTTTTTTTTTAAAGCTGAATTAAGCTTAAATCCATGTAGGGAATTTTCCCCCATTAAAAAAGTTTAAATCCCTTTTAGAAAAGCAAAATACCATCACCTAATTCTATTTTGCACAAATTTCCCCTATAAGATTCTGATCACTAGAACTGACAACTTCATCTTAAAAAATGTCTTTTCAGTAATGATCTAAAGGAAATACATGCCAATAACAATAATACATGTTTTCTAGTGATTGTCATTCAAGCATTACAGTACTTTGACTCTGAAAGGGGAATAATGAGTTCTCTAAAGGCAGCATCATTCACATATTTACATTTTCCATCACAAAATATAAAGATGGTACAACAAATAAAAGAGGACTGCAGATGTCAATGGCGCATGTTGAAGCATAAACAAGATACCTGGCTGCTTCTAATGAGAAAGGATTACTGACAGATAGAAAATAGGTGAATCCCAGGGATAATGTTGAGTGAAACAGCCAAAAACAAAACAAGACATTATAGGTTCCATTTACCTTAAATTTAAGAACAGGTAAAACTAATCTATGGTAAAACAAAAAAAAATACTAGATTAGTGGTTACAGTTGGGTCAGGGGGAGTACTGACTGGAAGACTAGAGGAGAAAACCTGGGGATGTTGGAAATGTTCTAAATCTTGATTTGGGCAGTTGTAACATGAGTCTATACACATGTAAAAACCCATTGAGCTGTGTACTAAAGATTTATGCACTTTCCTGTATGTCTTATATCTGTTGTTCCTGTTTTGCTTTTTTGGGTCATTTTTCCTAGGAGGAGACAAAAAATTTTCTTAAAGAAAACCATTCAGTCTTTTTTTAAAAAACTCTGTGGAGAGGAAAACCATAAAGACCAACTAAAACTACGCCACTTAGCTTTCCTTCAAATTAAGGGAAAAAAACCCATTACCACTTAAGATTTCTGAAAGAATAAGATATAATGAAATTGAAACCAACCAAAAAAGGCCAACCACCAAACTCTAAGCAAGAAAACAATGCCTATGACCATCTGCAGAGATGCTGAATGGACAGAACTCAGACAAAAGTAAAGGTCTAAGAACCAACAGCAATTGGCTAATCAGCAACATCTGTAACTGTTTCTGGAATCCCAAAGTTTCCTAATCTCTTATTTACACTACTTTACTTAAATAATCAGAAGAAGAATTGGGTCAAAAATTCAAGATTAGGAATAATGAACCTAGAAGATAACGGGCCTCAATCCTTTTGTTTTTTAAACTTTAAAGAAATTTGAAGACTGTTTTGCATAGGGTATTCTACAGAAATGGATTACGAAAAATATTCCCATTTTCCCAAGACATCGTATCAGACAGAATCACTACAGTGAAGGAAACTTAAACTCCGAATACTCAGTGACTTCTTTAAACACATTCTTTGTATAAGAATATTTGATACAAATCAAAGAAAGATTTTAAATGCAAATGTGATACTGTCCAAATTTTCTGTAATAACAGAACTCAAAATGATGCCCTACTGATAGAGAACCAGAAATGCAAGTAGCAATTCTGAAGAAGGGCACATCGGGAGGAAAAGCAAAGGGAGGCCTTCTCACCTGGTGTTTGTTTCTCACCATGTTTCCCCAGCTGGTCTTCTGGGCTTCTTGCATTCCCTCCTGAGGGAAAGCATCCATTAGATTTGTAGACTCTTTTCAGATATATGTGATACCTATATTAAGCACCTTTCTGACAACCCCAAACACTAACAAATCCAAGTATTACATCTTCTGCCTAAAACAATCCAGAAGGGTCATTCAGAAATAGAAGTTGATTCCCTTTGCATTCAGATGATGATGGAATATCAACATCTAGATGTTGTGCCTTCAAATGGCTCTGAAAATCAATTACAAAGCTACCTAAATGAAGAATGGTTAGTTAGGATAAGCACTTGTATTGACTACTTTTTAACTGTGTTTCTCCCACTCAAGCCAACATCTCCAGCTCTTAAGTACCAGTCACTTCTCTACCATCACTTCTAGAGCTCTTGCCCTTCTGGTAAGGTACTAAGTAGAGAATGGTGCTTAAGCCCATGGTAATTCTTCAAGTTTCAGAAATTCTTCACAGAGTCCTTGGAGGTCTCAGTAGCTTCTAGGTCACAAGCCAGTCTAACTTTTTAGCAAAAAGTTGGTTGGTTTTTTTTTTTCTTTTTCTTTTTAAAGGACTAGGAATGGAAAAGATGTGCCCTGGGAATATTTCAAAAAATGCTTAGCTAACAAAGGTAAGAACTTAGAATATTAAGAATATGTATATATATGTGTGTGTGTGTGTTTATACATGTGTTTACACAGAGAAATTAGAATACTGCAAAATGATCTTTCAACATTAACCTAGTCTTGCCCCATGGTCCAATAAGCTTTCTAGGGACTTCTGCATTTTATCACTTCAGGATAATCTCTATGATGATCTAAGTTTTCTAAGATAATCCAATGTTAAGAAATCAAGTTTGTTTTTTTTTTCCCAAACAGATGAACCTCAACATAACTTCTTAGATGATAGCTTCTTATGGTGATAGCTTATGGTGAAGTGTACACTAATAATTTGAGAAGATAGCATTTAATCTGTTGTCCCAAAGACCATCATTTCATCTCTGTCACTATCTCACCTTATTAGAAACTCAATTTCTGCCAACAATATTCATTTGGAAGTCTGCATGCTAAACTCCATTGGGAAAGTATGTTTTAAATCCCTCTGCTTTTATAGGCTGTTTTGCAGATACTTGCTGATGCTGACCAAAACCAGCAACAACCAATGATGAACATTACATTGTTCAAAATAAGATGATGTCAGAGCCAAGTAAGATGAACCACCCATTGACCCAAGAACAGAATCTAGAAAAGATGAACCCTTTAGGAAACTGCTAAGTAAAACCAAGCAAACCCAAGTCCCAGTATACATGTTCTTACCTGTAATTGGAATCAGTTTCCAATGTATTTCCGTCTCTTCAACATTATTTGACTTAGACTGTCTGCGGAATCCATGTTCAATGGGAACAGTGGGACACAGACTACAATCTTCAAAATTACTCATGTTAATTAAATTTGGATCCTAAAAATTAGAGTACATATTCAATAGCTTTTCAATTAACTTTTATGTCCAGAATAAACAAGTAGGCTCCACACCCAATGTGGGGCTTGAACTCACAACCCTGAAGCAAGTCACACATTACACTGTTTTTTGATATCAAATCCACAAGCTTCGATCTAAACATTACAAATGAGTAAAAACAGCATGGCAAAGTTAAAATACTCTGGTCTTAAAACATAATGTTTTCCCTCAAAACATAATTTGATGTTGATTTAGAGCAGAGGCTGGTAAGCATTTTCAATAAAGCACCAAGTATTTTAGGCTTTGTGGGCCAGATACCCAGGTCTGCCTGTGTAGTGCAAAAGCAGCCAGAGGATCCATCTAAACGAATGGCTGTGTTCCACTGTGTTCCACTAAAACCTTAGTTACAAAAACAGGCAGTGGGCGGGGGCACGGAGATGGCTCAGTCAGTTAAGAATCTGGCTTTTGACTTTAGCTCAGATCATGATCAGGGTTGTGAGATTGAGCCCCATGTTGGGCTAAGATTCTCTCTCTCCCTCTCACACATGCCTGCACTCTCAAATAAATAAATAAATAAATAAACAAACAAACAGACAGATGAAGGCAGTGGGCAGAGTTTGGCCCATGCTCCTATCAACTCAATTTAGAGTATTAAATATGTCAGGAAATGTTAATAATATTGGTTAGTTACCTAAGTTACATACTTCTGCAAGTAGGTCTCCTGACATCATCCTCCTCCTAAAATAAATATCCTAAAACTATGTGGAGAAAGCCTGGGTACATGCATATGACTTTTATTCAAAGGCAGGTGAGAGAAATAGGAGAAAAGGAAATTAGAAATGAACCCTTAGGAAAATGGTGCCATCCTGTTATTGTTATTTCCCAGAGATGCAGCCACATTTTGGGGAAGACAAGGTTACTTCTCAGCTGGAGATGAGTACTAAGTTTCCTTCATAAACAAACTGGATGTCCTGTCAAGCAATGCTGAGAGTCATTTCAGAAGTAATCCTTAAAAGACACTCACATTCCATTCCTCTTTGCATGAAAAATACAAACTACCTAATCTTGTTTATATCACTTTTGGATTCTAGAACTGCCAGTAGAAAGCCAATCTTTTGAGGATTCAATTTTATTAACTATATATATGCCGATATACACAATCCTATAAGCAGGAAGGAAAACAGCTACTTCTGCATTTATCCCTTTGTAATAAGGAATAACTTAGAACTACTATCCTGGACAGATACCTTTATTGCAATGTGTATTTTCTTTCTTTTTGAAAGGGAAAAAAATCCCATTGAAACACACCTACATCCTTTCAGACACACAAAAATAACATATATAATCAAAAGACATATGCTTACTTCTTTCGAATGTAGTTTATGGTCCGTGCCCGCCTCACCAGTACAAACAGCAACAGGATACTTTAACAATGATGTATCAACTTCTAGCAATGGGCTCTGAGTGCCCTTAAAATGCACACTTTCAATTTTTGCACAAGTAGGCTGCTCATATTCTTTCTTATCTGGGGGAGAGCTCAACTCATACTCATGCTTTTGCCTCAGCTCTTCATAGGCATCATCAGTATTCAATCCTAAGGCTTTGTTGACTGTGTCTGTCAAGGATGCATCAGAATGCCGTGCATTTGCTAGTGTTTCTGATAGCCAATTAAATAGCCGATGGATATCAGCAACACCGGAGTTAGAGGTATCCTGCGGCTGCTGTCTCAAATCAGCATCATGCCCAAGACAGCCAACAGGCTGAGGAGACCCTGAAGGTAAAGAGAAAGAAAAACCTTATCTTAGTTTGGAATGTTTGCATAAAAACTTAAAAATCATATACACCTAGAAATTAATTGTCATAAGATATTTATGGGCAAGAATCCAATCAGACCACTGGCTTAGACTGTACAAGTACATCCATCCCTTTCTTTACAAATATAACTGGTTCTAAAATTTTGCACACAGCAGGTACCAGGGTGGCTCAATTGGTTAAGCACCTGCCTTTGGCTCAAGTCATGATCCCAGGGTTTTGGGATTAAGCCCCACATCGGGCTCCCTGCTCAGTGGCGAGCTTGCTTCTCCCCACATGTATGTACTTTCTCTTTCAAATAAATAAGTAAAAATCTTTTAAAAGTAATAAGAAAAATTAAAAAATAAAATTTTGCACATAGCTAGAAATTCCCATAAATGAAAGCTTATTTTCGTAATTTGAAAACTGTATTAATGGAGAAATGAGCTCAGACATCATGCTGGTAGTATGGATAATATATATTAATACCTGTACTGTAGTTACCTTAAACTCTATTACCAAAATCCCAATCAGTTTACCCCCAGTTTTATCTGACTTGAAAACAGATAAAATATCTGTACTTGTTATTTTGCAAAATGTTAGCACATGCAGATTACATTTAAATCTACTAAAAAAAAAACAAACCATGGCTTAATTTGATTTCTATCTCCTTTATACCTATTAGATTTTGTCTTTAAGATAAAGCTTGATATTCTTATAATCTAAAACCTTATCTTGAATGACTAGATTACTTAATTTCATAACAAAGCTAAAATACTAGGGATACAAAATTATCCCGAAGCAGTCTATACTAAACTTGCACTAAGAACAAAAAGTACTATGAGAGAAAACATGTTAAAAGATGGTTACAAGCAGGTATAAATATGGGTGATCTGCACAACCATTATATTTAAAACCTACAAAGGGAATAGACATTCAGGAAATGGTGCTTGTAATGCTGAAGGAGGGCAAAGCCTGGAGAGATGTAAGGATTTCCAATTTAAGCAGGGTATGATGAACCATAAGGGGAAAAAATTTAGAAACAACAAAGTACATCCTCTACTTACATGGATTATAAAATCATAGTAGTGGAAAATAATCCGTAGAGACGGAAAGCAGATCAGTGGTGGCGTGGGGTGAGATTACAAAGGAGTATAATGTAGTATCTGAGGGTAATGAAAATGTTCTATATATTGGAGTGGTGGTAAAATAACTACCAAAATTTGTCTTTAAACTATGCCCTTAAAATTTACCGGTACATTTTATGGAAACCATAGCTCAAAAAAGTTAATGTAAAAGGGGGTTGGGAAAATAGGAGGTTACCTCTTATAAAATGAGTGGGTTCATCACCAAATCAAGATGAGGGTATTTTAAAAGCTAGAATCCAACCTTTAAATCTCTATTTTCAGAAATCAAAAATAAAGTGTACAAAATGACTAAAAAGAAACACAAATGAGGAACACCTAGAAATGTTAAGTCTGACTGTCACTAGTTCAAATTTAACCTATCTCTCCCTTCTCCCCTGTCTTACTTCTACTTTGGCCTATTGGCATGGCTTTCCCACCATTTTTATTATTGATAGAGCCTGACTGTAACCCACGACTATTTTTTCACACAGACAAAATCAATTATCAGCTAAACAGTACTAAAACTTAAGTATCTTGACCATTATGTGCTAGTGCTAGTAAATACAGCCAAGTTTAGGAACAATGTTTTAGAGTCAGCCACAACTAAATTATGAATTAAACATGGATTAATGAACTACATAACTTTAGGTAAAATTATTCAACTTCTTCAGATTTTTTTCATCTGTAAATTAAGGATAATAATGTCTACCACTCAAGAACTAAATGAGTCCATATATGTAAAACACCTGGCACATGGTAAGCACTTAATTCTCAAGACACCAGGTCAACAGTTAAGACAGTGCAGATCAGTAAATGTCCACAGGTTCAGCATGGCATAAGCTAAAGGTAATAACCATCAAGAAGCAGAAGAGCCAAAATCTAGGGAGGGATCTGAAATGCAAAGATATAAGGGTTGAGAGAAATGAAAGATGCTTCAGGAAGAAAGAAAGAGGAGTGTAAAGGACTGACTATGACATATTCTGAGAGAGATGAACCCTAATCAAGGAATATGTGAAAAAAGAGTGGGAAACATGGTTACCCAGGTGGGTCATGGCCAATCTATTAAAAACTTTTGAAAAGACATATACGAAGCTGAGACTGGAAGAACATGATACTGAAATGGGTGACAGATGCCAGGAAAGCCACCCAAGAGGTAAGAACAAGATGAAAATGCTAGAAAGAAAGAACACAGATCAAATAAAGAAGAAACACTGGAAAGTTACTGAAGACGACAACAGTGTCAAACAGAACTCTCTGCAATGATGGAAATGTTCCTTATCTGTGCTATTGCAATACAGTGGTATGGCTTATGCAATGTTCCAAATATAATACATGAACTTTTATTTCAATTTAAACTCTTTTTTTTTTTAAGATTTTTATTTATTTGACAGAGATCACAAGTAGGCAGAGAGGCAGGCAGAGAGAGAGGAGGAAGCAGGCTCCCCACAGAGCTGAGAGCCTGATGTGGGGCTCGATCTCAGGACCCCGGGATCATGACCTGAGCTGAACGCAGAGGCTTTTAACCCACTGAGCCACCCAGGTGCCCCCATTTTAATTTAAACTTAAATACAACACGTGGCCAGTGGTTACCATATGTGCAGGAATAGAGAGAGCAGAGCAGATAAGTGAAAGGTAACTGAGGATACAAGCACTGATGGCGAAGACAACAGTATAAAAACACTGATTTAACCTAATCATTTCTGAGACACACTGAATTTGAACATATACAAGTAAAATAGCTTAGTAAGAAACAGGAATGGAATACTGGTATCTGCCATAAATAACAAGAGCAGCAGCACAAAATTCAAAGGTCCACGAACTCAAAGACATTTCATGCTTTTTTAAGCAGTGTGAAGATATTAAAAATCTAGATGAAAAGGAGTACTTGCAGTACTGAAACACACACTTAAAAGAAGGATCTCCCATTTCTGACTTTTACTGTCAACTAAAACAAAATAAAGAAAAATAGAAAAAAAGAAGAAGTCAAACATATTACTGGGCTCCTGGGGTGGGAAAAAAATGTGTATGCATCTAATAAACAAAATTTAAACCTCAGAAGGTTCCTTTCACTAAGCAACATGCTAAAGGAACCGAATATTCAATGTACTTTCCCAATTATAAAATTAGCAGGACATAAAAGGACAAGAACTCCAATTAACAGGACAATAGCCAAGCATACTTTATTTTCCTCGTATTAGCCTAAGCTATACAATGCAGAAATCTGATTACTTTCTTTACAAAAACAGGGGACAGGCTGGATTGGTTCTGAGGCTATAACTTGCAGACCCCGGTACTAGGGGAAAGGACAGAACTACTTTACTGTATTTTTGGTTGTTATTTTTATACTATATAAAAGCAACCTGATATTTTTACCTTCATATAGATGGCAATTTTCAGATAAATTACTGGTTTTGGCGAGCTTTCTCATATTTTCAGGTAGATCCTCAAGCTTCCTCTTCAAGACAGTTTTGCTTCTCATATCTTCTGTGTCTGAGTCCCCACCCACATTTTTTTTCCTACACTGAATTAAATTAATCAATTCTTTGACTCTATCCTTATCATAATCCAAAGAGTGAGAGGACTTCTGCTTTCTAGGTAAAATAGTTTCACCCCTTGAGTTATTTCGTTTTCCAAATTTCATTTTTGTACCATTCATTTCTTCTTCTTGGCCTTCATAATCTGAGAGTGGACTGAACTGTTGAAGTTTTCTATTTTCTTCAAAAAGCTCTTTCAATTTACAAATTGGTAACTGATACATTTCAGGCCGAAAAATATAGGCATGCAAACAATTATCAATATGGGATTTATTTTTTGGAGCTGAGTATAAGAATTTTTTATCATCTAATCGGGAATCATACGGAAACATGATAAACTCTCGTTTACCTGAACCAAAACCTCGCTTAAAAAATTCATTTACATACTTTTCAACAACAGAATGAAAATTTATAGTATTTATATTTTTGAATTCCTTTCGACACTGAATCAAAGCAAACTGTAAAAACTGAGTTATTTTTAATACATCTGTCATGCTCTCATGTCTCTTCTGTGGTGTTGCATTAGTTGAACCTTTTTGTGCTGTAAACAAACAAAAAGGCAAACCATGTTAGCAATCAAGAATCAAATACAGATCTACATGTTGTCAAAGAAATGCAACAACATTTATACATTAATGGTAAACCAGACTAGCAGTATGTACCCTAATACATATATGCAACATAGAAATAAACGAAGAGTGTCGCTTCTAAAAAGAGGCCAATTAAGAAACCAAAAATTGTAGAGGGTATTTTTAAAGGGAAAAACACCCACTCATTGAAGATCTTCATTTCTTATTGTCCCTTGGCATTCAACTGGTAGCAGGGAAATGTAATGAGAAATAAAGAAGCAAGGCAAAATCTGAGGCCCCTTGTAAGAGAATCCTGCAACTGATAGCAATGTCACTCCTTCCTGCTGTACTGTAATAAATTTAACTTTACATTAATGTTTTACACCCTATAGACAGATATCTAAACACCAAGTGGCTACAATTGAAAATGTCATTCTTAATTTAACAATGAAACCCATCAGTGGGAATTTTACCTTAATATAGCATTGAAGTATGTTCTTAGGAACAGTGAATAGCAAATTCTAACACCAGTGTAAAAAACTTTTATTAATTTTAAATGGCCTAAATTTAGCCTAGCATATGATCTTTTTATTGTTAAAATTTGAATGCAAAAATGAACTCAGCTAAAAAAAAAATACTACTTATAATATAGAACCCTAAAAACCAAAGCTACTACAGTATTTTAATAATTACAATTAATGTTTATTTAGTGAAAACACTGTTAACTCCCAAATAATTTTCCATTAAAAGATAATCAAGACATACATAGTTTATGTTTTATTTTGCTAATGCATCTTAATAGCCCCACAGTATTTTCCAAAATATAAGAAACAAAATGTTTACTAAGTTATCTGGAAAATTTCAAAGAAATGTTAAGTATTTATCAGTGACTTGATTTAGATATTCGAAGAACTTACAAGTAACTATGCCTCTAGATTCTTGAAACAGAAATAAAGCATGTAGGACTCGAGATCTGGCAGTTTGATGTTCTAAAAAAACAGAAGCCAAAACTGGTTAGCAATATGTTCTAATGAAAAAATGAAAAAGAATTGTAAAAATTAAAGAGATCACTTACCATATGGAGAAACCATTTGACAAGGAGAGAGAAGAAAAAGGTATCCTCGGTCTCCCAAAGGTTTAACAAGAACCTGCATTTTTGGAAAAGGGAAGAAGTTGAATCTGCTTCATTATTACTCATCATAAGGCAGGCACATAGCAGTTTCTAATAATTGTAAAGCAAACAAGTTACTGATCATCTTGCTTTAGGAAAAATATTGCTACCACATTAAAAACTCTATGAACTTTCTGATTAACAGAATTCCAATCAAACAAAAATTCCCTAGTTCTCATAAGATATTACTGAACGAATTCCCCTAATTAACTGTGAAACCAACTCAATTTTTCCTTGACACTAAAATACAAGGACCAAATTAAAGACGTCAAATACCTTCCTCAACAATTCAAAAGACATGTTAAATTGCCAAAGCAGTGTGCTAAATGTTAGGGGTATAAAAACAAGTATAGCACAAACATTACATTTCATGAGGTCAAGCTAATCTCAAATTAAATGTGTTGCTATAATCTAATTCTTCACATAGTTAATGAACACCTTTCACCCTAAGGCAATCTGCCTTGCCAGAAAGAACTTTAAAGACAAGCAACACAAGAGCCTTGATCATAAGAAATTTATAATTGGGTAGAGTAACAGAAGAAATATCAATAATTATTCAAAACAGAGAAGTTCTCAAAAAGATATACAAAACAACAAGAAGAGAAAAAATATAGTTTATAGTTGGAAAAGATACTGACAGTGTACTTTAGGTGGATTTTGAAGGATAGGAACACTGCCAAGAGCCTAAGATTATGGGAAGGACTATTTTAAGAGTCAACATCATGAGCAAAGGCAGTTGTAATTGATGAATGGTCTGCAGGCATTAGAGTACTTAAGATTAGCAAAAGGGTGATGGCAGACTGGGACAAACATACAAGTCTAGAAGGAAAGATTATGGGCTCAATTGTAAAAAGGCAAGAATACCAGGTTAGCCAGGAATGCCCTCAAGAGTATATGCCCTTTAGAACTGGAGTTCAAAAAACAACCAAAAAACTCCAACAGCACTGTGAAGTAGGGGGAAATAAAAAAAGTAATGCAGGAAAGTTTGTGAGCTACTGCAATCATTTGCAATATGTTTTAGATTGAAGAAAGGGGAAGTAAAGGAAGATCTAAGCATGACAGTTGAACATAAAAGGTTATCGGGACTCTAAAAGGAAGTATGTGTCACCTAAATTTCTATTAATTCCAGTAAACAAAGTCTGTTTAAGAACCCATAATTTAATGGACAGAAAATAACTGCTATCGATTTACATTTAATAAAGACAATGAACAGCCAAAAGTAAGATGGACAATGTACATGCAAAATTTCTGTTTCAGACTCAAATACTTTTATCCAAAATGTTTCATTTTTATTTATTTAGAGAGAGAGTATGCACAGAGGGCGGGGAGAGAGAGAATCTCAAGCAGACTCTTGAGCACAGAGCCTGACATGGATTTCACAACCATGAGATCATGACCTTATCAAGAGTCAGATCCTTAAGCTACTGAGCCACCTGGGTACCCCTAAAACATTTTACATATCATATCCCTTTTAACATTTTACCCATCTCTTGGTTTGTCAGAACACGAAGCTGGGAAATACGAGTTAAGATTTTCACGTTTTGTGGTTATTAAGGAAAAACAGATAATTTTAATGTCTCACACACTCTAATGCCAGGGTTTTAAATTCCATTGGTTCAGTGCCATAAAGACCCTTGTCTTCTAATGGGCCTTAACATCCCCAGAGACCCATGGAGCACAGGGAATCCACACCCAGAAACAATAATCCAGCAGACAGAGGCCCTAAATAGTATTTTTGCCTTTAGCTCCCAGAAACACTTTAAATGCTGTAGGGGAAAGAAACACCTTTGAATTCCATACTACTGCTGCCTCTATTACACCTTACTGTTTTCTTCCCCTCAGATAACAGTATTAATCCAGTCTGCCAGTTTTTATTTCTTGATTCTACTATTTTGACTTTTCAAATAAACATTACAGGTAACATGGTACAAACACAAAAAAGTTGGGGAACCTGGCTAGCTCAGCTGGTAGAGCGTGTGACTTGATTTCGGGGTTGTGAGTTCAAGCTCCGAGTTGGATGTGGAGATTACTTAAAAATAAAATCTTTCCAGGACCTGGGTGGCTCAACTGGTTGAGTCTGACTCTTGGTTTTGGCTCAGGTCATGATCTCACGGTCCTGGGATCCAGCCCCATGTCAGGCTCCATGCTCGGCAGAGTCTTCTTGAGATTCTCTCTCTGCTCCCTCTGCCCCCTGCCCCCCGCTCACATTGTCTCTCTAAATTAAATAAAAATAAAATCTTTCCTGATTTTTTTTTCCTGAAACGAATACTACACTATATGTTAACTAACTTTAATTTACATAAAAACTAAAATAATAATAAAGTCTAAAAAAAAAAGGGCAAACAAAAATATGGTAAAAATATAAAACAGTAAGCTCACAACCTAGGAGGAAATAAGCCACCCTAAGTGAGACTTAGCAGAAACAGATTCCAACACCCTAGGATTTCAACTGGAATTTCAGATGTAATATATAAAACAGGTTATGAGCTGCTTAAAGACATAACTTGAAGAATTGAAAACACGTGCACATAAAAACTGGTACACAAATGTTCATAGCAGCTATTTATAAAGAAGAATGGAAACAACTGATGAATGGACAAAATGTGGTATTATCCACACAAGGAAATACTGTTCAGCCATGAAAAGGAATTTAGTACTGATATATGCTACAACATGGGATGAACTTTAACAAAGTATTATGCTAAGATGGATGCCTGTGTGACTGAGTCAGTTGAGTAACTGACTCTTGGTTTTGGCTGAGGTCATGATCCCATAGGTCTTGAGACTGAGCCCCATGTGGGCCCTCCATGCTCAGCAGGGAGTCTATGTGAAGATTCTCTCTCTGCCCCTCCCCCTCTTAAATATACAAATCTTAAAAAAAAAAATTATGCTAAGTGAAAGAAGCCAGGCACATACTGCATGATTCCACTTACATAAAGTATCTAGAACAGACAAATCCGTAAAGAAAGAAGTAGATTCATTGTTATTAGGGACTGGAGAACAAATGCGGAGCGTATGCTTAATGGGTATGAGGTTTCTTTCTGGGGTGAACAAAATGTTCTGAAAACAGATAGTGATGATGGCTATACAATACTGTGAATCCACTAAAAATCACTAAAAAAGTGTACACTTAAAAATGGCTAAAACATACAGCAGCAATATCCACAACAGCCAAACTACAGAAAGAGCCTAGATGCCCACCAACAGATGCTAAGATGGATAAAGATGATGTGATAATTGGGGCACCTGGGTGGCTCAGTGGGTTAAAAACCTCTGCCTTTGGCTCAGGTCATGATCCCAGGGTCCTGGGATCGAGCCCCACATCAGGCTCTCTGCTTAGCAGGGAGCCTGCTTCCTACTCTTGCTCTCTCTGCCTGCCTCTTTGCCTCCTTGTGATCTCTGCCTGTCAAATAAATAAATAAAATCTTAAAAAAAAAAAAAAGGGGGGCACCTGGGTGGCTCAGTGGGTTAAGCCTCTGCCTTCGGCTCGGGTCATGATCTCAGTGTCCTGGGATCGAGCCCCACATCGGGCTCTCTGCTCAGTGGGAGCCTGCTTCCCCCCACCCCCGCCTGCCTCTCTGCCTACTTGTGATCCCTCTCTCTGTGTCAAATAAATAAATAAAATCTTTAAAAAAAAAAAAAAAGATGTGGGGCGTGCACAAGTGTGTGTGCGCGCGCGTGCACGCACACGCACGCGCGCACACACACACACACACACACACACAATGGAATATCATGCAGCCATCAAAAATGAAATCTTGCCATTTGCAACGATGTGGATGGAACTAGAGGCTATTGTGCTATGTGACATAAGTTAATCAGAGAAAGACAATTATCATATGATCTCACTGATATGAGGAATTTGAGAAACAAGACAGAGGATCATAGGAAAAATGAGGGAAAAATGAAAGAAAAATGAAAGAAGACAAAACCAGAGAGGGAGACAAACCATAAGAGACTCAAGAAACAAACCGAGGGTTGCTGGAGGGGAGGAGGGTAGGGAGATGGGGTGGCTGGGTGATGGACACTGGAGAAGGTGAATGCTGTGAACTGTATAGGACTGATGAATCACAGACCCGTACCTCTGAAACAAGTAAATTATATGTTTAAAAAAAAAAAGGCTAAAACAGTGAAGCTCCTTTCAATAAAAAAATACTAAGGAACATCAGAATATAACACCTCTACCTCCTATAACAGTGCCTGGCACATGATAGGTACTCAGTAAGTATTCCTAAAAAATTAACAAGAATCTATCTATTAAAAAAAAAAAAAAGACCAGGCAGGTCAAGAATAATCAAATATAACTTTCAGAAATCAAAAATATGTGAAATTAAACACTCAATGAATGAATTAAACAACAAACTAGACACAGCTAAAGACAGAATTTGTAAACTAGAAGACAGCTATGATGAAATTACTCAGAATGCAGCACACAGAAACAAGTGAATACAAAACACAAAAGAAAATCAAGTATCAAGTACAAAATGAAAAAACCTGACATGTGGTGCTCTAGGGTCCTAGACAGTCTAAACAGAATGAAGGACAAATATAGCCAGATAATACCTAACTGTATTACAGAAATGAATATGTAAATCCAGATACAAAAGAATACACACCAGCTAGATAAATAAGAAATCTACACCCAGACATGTAATTGCAAAACACCAAAGATGAAGATAAAAAGCAACCAGAAAAAGACAACAACTTACAAAAGAATAGTAATTAGACTAAGAACAGACCTCTCAACAAAAATAGAAACCAGAAGATACTGTAATACAGCTAAAGTGCTAAGAGAAAATAGCTGTCAACCCAGAATTACGCACCCAGGATCTAACAATTAAGGAATACATGGTTTTTTTTGGGGGGGGGGGGGTGCGGCAGCAAATCTACCAAGAGGGCATGTTCAAAAATTGACCACAAAGTGAGTTTTAGATCAAGTATCAATAAATTTCCAATAATCACCACCTGTTCTAATAGGATTAAATTTTAAAAGTATTATATTTGGAAATTTTAAAACATCCTCTGTATCATGTGTCAAAGAAGGAATCACAATGGAAACCAAGAAATATTTAGAACTGAATAATGATGAAAACTCTACACATTAGAAGTTGTGGAATGCAACTAAAACAGTTGTTGGAACTCAAAATTCAATGACCATTTTCCCAACTTCCAAAGAAGGCAGAAATAATAAAATGAACCCTCCAAAACTGGAAGTTAATAAAACTAACAGCTAAGATTAGTAAAAGATAAAACAAAGATACAATAGAAGGTTAAAACCATAATTTGATTCTTAAGACCAATAAAATAAATAAACCTCTGGTGAAAGTGACTAAACAAGGAAAGCAAAATGAAATTACCATATAATAATGCTCATAACAGCTATTAATAAGAAACTATATAAATGACTGTATCACAATAAACACAAAAACACAGAAGAAATGGACAAATTCCTAAAAACCAAACAAAACCGTACGTTCAAACTTAACCAAGGAAAAATAGAAAGCCTGAAAAGTTCAACTATTAAACTGAATCACTATTTTAAAGTCATCCATAAATGACAAGTTTTGCAGTTAAGTGGTAGAAAACATCCAAAGAATATATCATTTTAGTCATTTATACATCCATCTCTTGCAAAATGAGGAATACTACCTAAATCAAATCAAAGAAACTAGTAGAATATGGATACAAAACCCAGACAAGGACAATATGAGAAAGAAAGTTCACACGTCAAAACTCACTCCTCATCACAGATAAAAAATTCCTAAAGAGAACATTCACAGACCAAGCCACGCATTTCAAAAAGAAAAAAAGTGGAGCTGATAGGTTTTTTTTTTTTTTTTTTTAAGATAGGCTCCACCCTGGTGGGGCTCAAATTCATCATGACCATGAGATCCAGACCTGAGCCAAGATCAAGAGTTGGATCCTTAACCAACTGAGCAACCCAGGTGCCCCTGGAGTTGGTGTTCTTAACCAGCAAAACAAATACAGTTTAATACTGGAAAAAGATAAAATATAATTCATCTTATAAGTCTACACGATAAATTCTACATGTGATGGTTCATTTTATGTGTCAACTTGACCAGGCCACAGGGTATCCAAATATTTGGTCAAACTTTATTGTAGCTATTTCTGAGAGTATTTTTGGATGAGTTTAACATATAAGCTCTTCTGAATCTCCAGCTTGCTAACTGCAAATCTTGGAAATTTTTACCCTCCATAACTGTGTGAGCCAATTCTTTATAATAAATCTTTTTCTGTATGTGTACATCCTACAAGTTCTGTTCCTCTGGAGGACCCTAATACACCAATATACCATGTTACCATCTTGATAAAGGCCCTCCCAAAGCATTCAATAAATTCAAAACCCATCACGGTTAAAAAAATGAAGAAAATTTTTAAACTAATGAAGAGATTTGTGAAAAACCTACTGCAAACTTCCTACCTAGTGACTGATGTTAGACATGTTCAAAAAGATAAGAGAATGCCTACAACCACCGCTTTATTCAACACTGTAGTACTAGAGAGCCTAGATTACACAGTAATACAAGAAAAAGAAATAAAAAGCTAAAGGAAAGGAGAGGAAAAAAATACAACAATGTAGTTCTCAAATGATAAAGTCTATACAGCAATCCCAAATAATGTATAAAAAAGAACAAATTAGGGATGCCTGGGTGGCTCAGTGGGTTAAGGCTCTGCCTTCAGCTGAGGTCATGATCCCAGGGTCCTGGGATCAAGCCCCACAATGGGCTCTCTGCTCAGCAGGGAGCCTGTTTCCCCCTCTCTCTCTGCCTGCCTCTGCCTACTTGTGATCTCTCTGTGTGTCAAATAAATAAATAAAATCTTAAAAAAAAAAAAAAGAACAAATTACTCAAATTTCATACACTGATCTAACAAAATCAATATATAAATAACAATTACTTTTTTTTTAAGATTTTTTTATTTGACAGAGATCACAAGTAGGCAGAGAGGCGAGAGAGGGAGAAGCAGGCTCCCCACTGAGCAGACAGCTTGATGTGGGGCTCGATCCCAAGACCCTAAGATCATGACCTGAGCTAAAGGCAGAGGCTTAACGCACTGAGCCACCCAGGTGCTCCATCAATTACATTTTTTTAAAAAGATTTTATTTATTTATTTGACAGAGATCACAAGTAGTCAGAGAGGCAGGCGGAGGTGGGGGCGGGGGGGGAGCGGCGAGGAGCAGGCTCCCTGCCGAGCAGAGAGCCCAATGCAGGGCTGGATCCCAGGACCCTGAGATCATGACCTGAGCTGAAGGCAGAGGCTTTAACCCACTGAGCCACCCAGGCACCCTGCATCAATTACATTTTTACATACAGAACAGAAAATGTACTGAAATGGAAAATACTGTTCATAATGGCATCAAAAACAGCAAGATGCCCAGGGATAAACTGAACAAAAACTAAGCAAGATGTGTATCCAGAAAATTATAAAACTCTATTAAAAGAATACCCTAAAGGGGCACCTGGGTGGCTCAGTGGTTTAAAGCTTCTGCATTCAGCTTGGGTCATGATCCCAGGGTCCTGGGATCGAGCCCATCGAGTCTAGCATCGGGCTCTCTGCTCAGCAGGGAACATGCTTCCCTTCCTCTCTCTCTGCCTGCCTCTTGGCCCACTTGTGATCTCTGTCTGTCAACTAAATAAATAAAATCTTAAAAAAAAAAAAAAAAAGAATACCCTAAAGGAATGAAGAGAGAATCTTGTTCATGGCTAAGACAGTATCACAAAAGACATCTATTTTGTCAAATGTGATCTACAGATTTAATAAAATTCCAATTAAAAAATCCCAGTAGGGGTTTTTTGGTGGGGGGAGAAGAGGGTTTGGAAGGAGGAACCTTAAAGCTGATTCTAAAATTTTTTTTTAAAAAGCAAAGTTGAAACTTAAATTTTTGAAAAAGGTTGAATGTCATATAGCAAAACACTCCTAAAAAGGATGAAAAAAGTGGGGCAGTTGGCTCTACCTCTTATCAAGGCTTCTTAGTGGAGAAAGGTGAGACTATTCAATAAATGGTTCAGAACAACTTGTTATTCATACTTGTTATTCATCAAAGTGAAGTTGGATTCCTACATTATATCATGCAAAAAGAAAAAAAACCCACATAGGCAAAATCATAACACATTCACAAGAAAACATAGGGCAGTATCTATAAAATCTAGGGGTAAGGAAAGATTTCTTAAAGTCACAAACAGTGCTTAAAACTCAGGCAGATAAATTTAGTTAGATTAAGAACATCTGTTCTTCAAAAAACCCACCATGAATAAATAAAGTAAAATAAAGAGTAAACAAAGTAAATAAAGAGGCAAGTAGCTTACGAAAAAAAAACATTCTAGCACATGAACCTCAGTATTAGTACCCAAAATATACATAAAATTCCTCAAATTAGTAAGAAAACATAAGCCACCCAAAGGAAAAACAGGTAAGTGAACACTAAAATAAATTTATAAAAGGATGATCGATTCCTATCTCAGGAAAATATTGGCTAAAATCACAGTACAATGTAGTTGTAACTACAACTATAGTTATTTTTTTTATTTTTTTAAAGATTTTATTTATTTATTTGACAGAGATCACAAGTAGGCAGTGAAAGAGGAGGAAGCAGGCTCCCTGCTGAGCAGAGAGCCCGATGCGGGGCTCGATCCCAGGACCCTGGAATCATGACCTGAGCCGAAGGCAGAGGCTTAACCCACTGAGCCACCCAGGTGCCCCTACAACTATAGTTATAACTACACAACTTTTGTAGATTTTGCTACAGTCTGACTTTATCAGCGACTGTGAGAATTAAGGAGAACTTGCTCGTGGTAGGGGATATAAATTGGTATACTTAAAACAGTACCGCATTATCTTGTAAAGCCAGTCATGTGTTTATGTTATGATTCAATAATTCTACTTATAGATAATAAATCTAATATGCTAAATATATACCCCAGAGAAAAAAATTCTTGTACAAGTACACCAGGAAATATATAGAATGCTCACATCAGAAATAACCTTCAAATTTAGGAACATCCATCATTTTCCTTTATCTTAAGTTAGCTTTAAGAATTATTAACTTGGGCGCCTGGGTGGCTCAGTGGGTTGAGCCTCTGCCTTCGGCTTGGGTCATGATCTCTGGGCCTCTGGGATGGAGGCCCGTATCAGGCTCACTGCTCAGTGGGGAGCCTGCTTCCCCCCCCTCTCTCTGCCTACCTCTGCCTACTTGTGACCTCTCTGTCAAATAAATAAATAAAATCTTAAAAAAAAAATTATTAACTTACCCCTACCAAAAGAGAGCTCAATATAATTTTACTTACATTATAAATCTCCCTGTGAGAAAATAAAATTTCCCTAGATTTTTCAGTGCTTCTCTATCAAAACTAGCCTTCAAATACACAGAAAAGTAAATATAAATATAGGGAATGTTTGCTTTCATTCCCCCAGAAATATTTTACTCCTCAGATATTTTCAGAATTAGATCTGTAGTCAATTACCTAAGCAACTGCTCTGAGAGAAAAGGATAATTAAATTTCCTTTATCTCCTTGAGAGTGCCAAGTGAGTACACAAGGGGGCCAAGAGGTTACAGAACAGATTAGTTCCTATGTCAAGCCCCAACATGCCAGAAGACTTAGGTATTAATATTTCAACAATGAAGGAGTCCCAGAAACTTGGAGATGTCTTTAGTCCCAGAAGCTAAGCAGCTCATGAAGAGATTTTATTTATTTACTACAGGGTTGGAGTTAATATTCATTACATTTTCTTTTCCTTTTTTTTTTTTTTAAAGATTTTATTTATTTGACAGACAGAGATGACAAGTAGGCAGAGAGGCAGGCAGAGAGTGGGGGTTAAGTGGGGGTTAAGCAGGCTTCCTGCTGAGCAGAGAGCCCGATGTGGGGCTTGATCCCAGGACCCTGGGATCATGACCTGAGCCAAAGGCAGAAGCTTTAACCCACTGAGCCACCCAGGTGCCCCCATTACATTTTCAAGAGAACTTTCCAGGAGGGGAGGGAGATAGTAGCCTCCTTCCTTTAGTAAGCAAAGAAAAACCATTTTTCCTTGTCCTTTTTCTGTGGAATGTACAGCTACTTGCCTAGGATAACAGACCTGTCTTTCCTTGGGTTGCCCTAAGGTTAAGGATGAAGGCAAAGGAAGGCTAATATATTTATTATTGTGAGGTATTCATTAAATCTCTGATCAATAATACTGTGTACATATTCAAGATAAAATTACTGAGAACCCAACAGTCCTCAATGCATCTTCCATCATCATTAGAACTATGAAGAAAGTAGCTGTAATTAGAATAATTTCCATGGAGGTTTGTAGGAAAAGGTATAACTCCACAAAATACCTAGGGTCTGTTAGATTCAGGCAGTGTATCCCTGTGGAACATTCATGCCCTCTAAGCTACAGAATCTTTATTTCTTAATTCTGGGAAAACCCAGTCCTCTAAAAACCTAGCATAATATTTGCTCAGGTAAAGAATAAAATACGAGTATCTTCCTATCCTGATTCTCAATACTAGAAATGGAACAGATATTATAATTCTCTAATAAACTCCTCACTGTCAAGACTCAATACTCAATTCTCTGAAATGCAAGAACCAAAGAGATTTGGAAAACCAGTATCTCACCATCGCTTCTCGGCCTTTTGGCTAAGATCAAGTGTAGTAACCAGTATCTCACCATATCCAAACCTACCATCTAACCTTTCACTTCCTGAACTCTGGAATTAAACAGATTTTGATTATGAGGAATAGTTGTATTTCAAAACAAAACAAGAAATGTAAATACAAAAGTATATTCATATGTAGCGGATGTGCATGTGTATGTAGTATGTATTCTAAGATGCCTAGCCCGAAGATTTCTAGCTGGTTAGTCAAAGAGTTATTGTTAGGGGCGACTGGGTGGCTCACTTAAACATCTGCCTTCAGCTCAGGTTACAATCCCAGAGTCCTTGGATGGAGCCCCACACCCGGCTCCCTGCTCAGGGGAGACCCTACTTCTCCCTCTCCCTTTGCCCCTCCCCCTGCTTGTGTTCTCACACGCTCTCTCTCTGTCCTTCAGATAAATAAAATCTAAAAAAAATTTATTGTTAGGTGTCCACCAATTCATAAGTGTATAAACTCTGCCTATAAGTTTTGCATATAATTTGACTCTCCCACCCATAAACATATATGTATACAATGAAATTCTACAAAGCCATTAAAAATGCAATTGTAAGTTCTGAAAATCATTGATACTAACCTCCATTTGACTACCTGGAAATTGAGGCTCAACAAAGTGAGGAATAAAAGGAAGTCAACTGCTGAAAAACTTACTATGTGGCATACCTGTGCAAAAAAACTTCCCCTCTCTACTGAAATGTCCCATCAACATGTGAACATGAGCCCCTCTCCTCTGTAACTACCTCCTCTCCCTTCAGCTAAACTATGCATAATAGCATGAATTTTCTGTTCCTTCCTGAACCCATCACAACTGATGTCTGACCTAATCTCTCTATCTGAACTGAGTAAAATTGGTATCTGTTAGGTATTACCTAGCAAATATCTCTTAAATCAGTCTCTTATATCATCATTCATTCTTACCTTTCTCCTCCAACCCACTATCACCCTCTAATGTAATGCCTCATCTCCTCTCTTCAATTAGTTCTCTACAGAGTAACCAGATAAATTTCCAAAACACAGATGTGATCATGTCGCACACACAATCAAAACCTCATGCTACTCCCTTTAAAACCCAATTGCTGGGGTGCCTGGGTGGCTCAGTGGGTTAAGTCTCTGCCTTCGGCTCAGGTCATGATCTCAGGGTCCTGCGATCGAGTCCTACATTGGGCTTCCTGCTCAGCAAGGAGGCTGCTTCCCCGTCTCTCTCTGACTGCCTCTGTGCCTACTTGTGACCTCTCTCTCTCTCTGTCAATAAATAAGTATTAAAAAAAAAAAAACAACCCAATTGCTCTTAGGGTTACATCCAAACTTCCAGTCACTTGAACACTGCCTACATAACGCTGAAGGACACAGCCCCCTACACACTTTTCTAGCCTCGCGTCCTACCACTTTCTCTCAACTTACTCTAGTGTTGTTCCTTTATCTGTTTTCAACCTCACCAAGCATCTTGTTCTTTCTGAATCTTTAAATACAGCACTGTCTCTATTGGAACAAACCATATCTAATGGAGGAACTCCATTTATCACTGTGTAATCCAGAATAGTCTCATTTTTTACTGAAGTATACACTCTGCATAAGAAAATGGTATTCAGTAAGTATTTGTTGTCACAATCGCAAAATACAGTAAAGACACTTCAGGGGGAACACTGGCTTGCAGAAGGTCTAGCATCACGGCTAAAGTAAACAGGCTACTAAAGGCCATAGTAAAACCATTCACTGAATAGTAGCAATAAAGACAGAGACCTTATGGTACTTTCAGAGTGCAAAAATGAAATAAACTGAAATAATATGATCACTTATTCAAATACTTATTTCTCAGGGAGAATGAGGAACATTTTAAAACCTTTCACTCACAAGTTTTTCTTTCTCTAGTTTTTGTAGTAAACTCTCCATGTTACTTCCAATTCTTGTTTTTTCTACAACTTCATAAAGGCTGCAATACATTCCATTCTTCAAAACTGTCATAAGAAAAAATACATAGTAAATATTCAAATCAAATCTGTTTTTTACACATTTTAATAAAATTAAATTACTTACCTTCACTTGGACCTAAGTATGTTTCCTTATAAAACAGCGCTGGAGGAATTTTCTGCTTCAGATGATCAATACTCATAACTGTTTCAACATCTAACTTCTCAGGGCTGAAAAGAAATTGAAAAGACACATTTGCCTTACCTGTATGTTTAACTCCAGTAATATTATTTCCTTCCCCTTCCCCACAAGGCTCTGGGTGGAAAGCAGAGCATACTTATTAATATCATAGCTGATTCTAAAGAGGATTTGATATGGAAAGTCCAGATATATACAGAAGTAGGAAAAAAGCCTGGCAATCTCACCAACCTTCCATCTTTAAGCAAGAAGCTAATTCTATACCCCAATTTTACTAAACCAAAAAGGATAAAATGCTGTCCTTTTACTAAAGATAATTCAAGTATGAACTGTTAAAGTAATCTTCAAACATCCATGAAGGCCCATAATATTCACTGGGGTGGTAGCAAAAGATCATTCTAGACCTTTCTATTCCAATATATGCTGCACAGGACTGAAAACAGCCTATAAATTTTAACAACTCACCATATCAAAGCAGTTTCCAACAAAGAACTGGTAACTTTTAAGTCTATCATATTCAAATTACTAAATGAAAAATATATCTAATTAGGAAAAAACTCTGAAAAAAATCACATTCAAAATTTAAAATCACTCAGAAAAAGTTTTATGCCATAAATGTGTATGACTATTTAGCCCACTCTCAAACCTAGACAGAAAAGTAGAGGGCTCACTTTGCCAACTAAGTCTCCCAAGTTGCCAAATTTTTTTTTTTTAAAGATTTTATTTATTTATTTGTCAGAGAGATAGAGTATAGGCAGGTAGAGTGGCAGGCAGAAGCAGAGGGAGAAGCAGGCTCCCCGCAGAGCAAGGAGCCTGATGTGGGACTCGATTCCAGGAGGCTGGGATCATGACCTGAGCCAAAGGCAGATCCTTAACCGACTGAGCCACCCAGGCATCCCTGCCAATTTTTTTTTTTAAAACAAATTGACATTTATATTCTTTTGGATCAAAGTAAAGTTTAATTAAAAGAATAAAAAGCAAAAGAAGAAACTGAATAATTAGCAACCATTAATTGCTCTTTTCTTATAAAATAACATACTTACAGCTTGATAGGCAAAAAAGCACGAGTGGCTGACCTCAGAGAAATATAACACAAAAGCTTTCCTTTATTTAAAAGCTGTCCTTTCCACAAGGTGTAGTTAAATTTGTCTAAATAAAAAGAATAACACAATTCAGCCACTAGCAGCCCAGAAGCAAATACATGTTTCCTAGACAGAAATAAGGGAAACACATCTAGAAACAATGTTTAAGTAGAAGAACAGCAACAACAAAGAAAAACAAAATGAACAAAAAACACCCACTACATTTCTATTTACAAAAGAATTCAAATATTAGGATTTTTGTTTCAGTATCTTTTCCCTTGCAGGGTTATTCCAGCTGCAAAAAACAACAAATCTATTTGTCTAAATGTCTTATCAGAAAGTTGAAGAGCAAAGACAATAGGTTTACTGCCCTCTTACTTCCCCCAAAGGAGACTATATTAAATCCAGTTAACTACACGAATTCCTATAGCATCTCATACCTCTATTCACTCTCTTTTCATTGTGGAGAACTTGATGACAGAAAATGTCAGTATTGCTTTCATCTTCTCTAGGTCTTATAAATCCTAAACCTCTGATAAATACAGTATTTTAAAAAGCTGAGTTGGGAAGCTTGTTTTATTTTTTACATTTATCAAAGTACTAAAATCCTTTGATCTATTCACAGCATCAGCAGCTTCTAAGAGAGACCTTATGCTTGAACAACCAAATGTTGAAGCTACATCATAACATGGTCTCACCTCCTTTGACTTTCCAGATTTTTGTTCATTATAAAAATAAAGCAAAACACTAATTTTTTACCATATGTACTTATTTTTTCAATTTACAAAACTGAAGAGAAGAAATAAAAGAATCTTACCTGTGTTTCTATCTGCATTGAAACTGTTAGCTCTATAAATAAATTAAAAAACAAAAAAAGAAAAACATTACTCATCAGTAATAAGAAAGTTAACATTCAGGACCTTGACATAGTGCTATTTTTAATGGTATAATGTACAAGGAAATTAAGTCCTTCATCCAAGTAGGAAGAACATATTAACTACTTATTACAACATTTAACAGATCCAAACCTACATGAAATCAATTACTTGTCTTAAATTACCGTATCTATCCAAATTTATACGAGGTATTTTTTCCAAAAACAATCATCAAAGTCCATTAAAGTCTCTGTAAATTACTTTATTTTAGTGATGAAATTTGAAGATAGCCTCAATGTATATTTAAACCTATTTATTATTAAATGTTTATTATTAAATATTAAATATTAAACCTAGTCAATAAGTATTTACTAAGCGCCTATTATTTACCAGGCACAGTTCTAGGTAACAGGATTATCAGGATGAACAAAGCCTCTGCCTTCACAGAGTTTACAATTTCGTGAAGAGAACAGATAACAATCAAAAATTAAATAAATAGTTTACCAGATGATGATGGCTTTAAGTGCTATGGAGAAAAAGAAAAAGAAACTAAGGGTAAGGGGTTAAAAATAAAAATCATGGAAGACCTTGCTGATAAGGTCACCTTTAAGAAGAGATCTGATAAAGTGTTAAACGTAAATGATGCCATGAATTGGGAAAAGAGAAGAACAAACGCAGAGATCCTGCAGCAGAAGCATTTATGGCAGCATTCAACATACAGCAATGGGTTCAATCAATGCTCATTTTTAATGATACAGAGATCAAAGGATGGACTCAAAGAAAAAGCAAAGAAAATTACTATTCCTGGAGGTATGACCTCATAATTCAGTGCTGGGTGCCTTTTAAAGATTACTACCATAAAGGCACTAATGTAAATATATCATGGAAATCATAAATACAGAGCCACAAGAAAAATGAAAAATCACAAGTGTTTGGGTATCATATGAAGTGCTACTTATGGCTATGGATGGATGGTTATCAGCGTTATTTGCTGACATGAAAAAAATGTGCTGGATCTCCAACCTAAATGAACACATGATTTGATCTGGAAAACCAATGAAAGGACTGACCTCAAAAATGTATGTATTTCATGAAATGTGGCTTTTTAAAACAGTCTTTCTATATTAATAGGTATCAATTTTACCAACATTTTTCTGGAATCACCATATGGGAAAAAATAATGGAAACTGCTTTATATTTGATCACTTTACATTAGTGCTTACAAGAAATCAGGAGTGGTACTCAATTCAATAAAAATCAATCACCTAGAAGCTTTAAAAATTACCAATGCCTAGACTCCTTAACAAACATTAGATTTTTTTAATTGTTTGAGGTGGAATTAGAGTATCTTTTATAGAAGCTCCCCATTTCTAGGAGAGCTAATACACAAAATTTCACCTTTAAAAACTACATTTTACTCAACTATGCAAAACTTCAGTATCAAGAGAAAAAGGGTTAACTGGTGAGGGTTAAGTAAATTTTAGTTTGTATTTCCATATAAATTACGTTCTTCACACTGACCTTTTAAAAGTCATCATGAACACTCATGCATCTAATTAATTGCATGGTAAGAGAAAAAAAAATGGGAGAAAACAAAGAGTTCTTCCTAATTCAGCAAGGCAGGACATGTAAAATAATATTCGGGATGATGTAAAAAACTCCTAAGTCTTACCTTGATGAAGGCACAAACTTTGGAGTTTGTATATCATCTTTGTAAGTAAAAGACACAACCGCATATGGACACACATGTCTTGGTCTTCGCCTGAGTTCATCAAAGCTATACTCATAAAAATAATACTAAAAATAAGAAAATGCAAAATTAACTTCTGTAAGAAGGCAAGATGTACATAGTAGAATCTTTATTTGCCTGATTTTTGAGAAATATAACACCATTTAAAAGTACCTCTAACAGAAACTGTCTTTAAGCACTGCTTGTCAATTTTTTAAAAATAATCTGTACTTTATATTCATTTTATGATATAAAATATTCTACTTCTCTATCTTATCTATCTATCCTAGATGCACTAATGGGTACTCTAAAAGCTTACTTCTGAAAAGCTGACCGCTGGGAATGTGCAACAAATGCCCTCATAAAAATGTTACAAATGGACATTTGTAAGCTCCCAAGTCAGCCCAGAAAAGTCTATTTGATGCAAAAAAGTAAAATGCTAACTAAGGGCACAATCTCAACCAAATCTAGCATTTTGTTCATTATTTTTTATTAAGATTTTATTCATTTATTTGAGTGAGAGAATGAGCAAGAGAGAAAGCACAAGCTGGGTGGGTGGGAGAGGCAGAGGGAGAAGCCGATTCCCTGCTAATAAGAAAGGAACGTGACAGGGGACTTGATCCAAGACCTGAGCCAAGACAGACATGAGCCACCCAGGCACCCCTGTTCATTATTTCAAAAGAAAAACATATTCTTGGTTCCAACTGCAGACCAAGCAGCAATGAGGAGGTGGAAGAGATTATGAACACAGGTGACAAAGGCAGCTAATTCTCTTCTTACTACCCCTCTACTTCTCCCCACACCTACTCACAATATTCATTAGGGTTTTGTGACTTGCAGACTAGTGATTTTCATTAAAAAAAAGTCCTAATTTACAAACAAGGCATTGCCCTTGAAAGTCCATTCCCCTGGGAAACTACTGATTTCAATAATGTTGTTGCTGCTCTAAAAATGCCTGAAAATTTTTTGGAAACATCAAGCTAGTTTACAAGTTCTGTTAGAAAAAACCTATTTAAAAGCTACCGCATTCTGCAACTACTGTCCAAAAAGTAAAATCAAATGAGCCAGCCCAGATGACGCTGATGAATGTAATTTTTGCTAAAAGCCCCCAACAATATGTCTTGCCCATTCAGTCTTCGAAAAGAGTAAATTATACTTCAATTAAAAAAAGTTTCACTTACAACCGAGTGTTTAAAAAAAAAGAAGGAAGAACAAATTTTATTTTACATAAATAAAGTGAAGATTAAAGAAAGAAAAAAAAGAACATCTCCAGAGGTGTTAGTATACCACTCCTTTTCCCATACAATTCATCTGGCTATATACATTTTTTATACATTTGTTAAAAAAAAATAACATTCATTACTTTATACGGTAGCCTCTCCCATACATGCAGTTTCACCTTCCAGTTTCAGCTTCTGTGGTCAACCACAGTACAGAAGCAGATGTTCCTCCTTCTGACAAACAGTCAGGAGGTCAACAGTAGCCTAATACTATGTCTAGTGCCTACTGCCTGATCATTCACTACACTTCATCTCACGTAGGCATTTTATCATCTCACATCATTACAAGGGTGAATATAGCACAATGAGATTTTTAGAGAGACCACAGTAATTTTGTAGTCTAACTGTTCTAATTTATTATTATTGTGATTAATCTCTTACTGTGTGCTAATTTATAAATTAAACTTTATCATAAGTATGTAGGCATAGGAAAAACATAATAAATACAGAGTTCAGTACTATCCATGGTGTCAGGCATCCACCAGGGAGCCTCAGAAGGTATCCCTGAGGATAATGGCGGGGGGAGGACTACTGTGGTCAAAAATCATATAAAAATATAATGACTATAATTTGGCAAATACACACTTTTTTACTGTATATCAATTATATCTGAATAAAGCATAAAATTTAATTCTAAGTTTGCATCTTATAAAAATGTAAATTAAAATAACACCTATCAAATCAATAGTATAAAA